>NC_090265.1:1258855213-1259212713 GCF_040414725.1 Anabrus simplex
CCAGGATTAGCGTATAGATGAATGAGGCCTGATTTCCATTTATTTGTTAAAGGTTTTCCAAACCTGTTTCTTTTCAATGCAACATAACTACGGCACTTAGAGATGCTGATTGCGTATGAAACCAGCCACATTGTATAAAATAATTTCTCAAGATACTCTACGTGATTTTCAAATCATACTTAAATAGATTTATTAATAAAAGCTGAGTAGTGAAAATATTAAAATTCTTTTAATGTTTACTTAGAATAAGTGCTAGATATAAGCCTATAATGACTATTTCTGATTACGATTTTGATGATGACATGTACGAATTTCTTGAAAAGCCATAATAATCTGAATTTTACGATAAATTTCGGCAACATGCAAGCATGGTATCCGACTGACAGCGTGTTGGAGACGTCCTTCTACGTAGGATGGGATTTACCGTAGGCCATCGGTGTACTTTCTCACGCGGAACTCACAACCCAGCAATATTTGGTAGATGGAATCGTTGTTAAGAGCTAGTCTGGAACTCGTGTATCCCCACCTGGACGCGGGAGCGGTGCAATAATCATAATGATATGCTGGATGACCACATTCAAGGATATTTACTTTTAGCTCAATATCATATTCTTGTATTATCTTATTTAATTGTCTTCCTTAATGTTAGTCAATTCAGCTTTGGCTGTTGCTTTCAGATGCAAATGTTCTATACTAGCTTTAATAAGAGCAGCATCTGTGCATATTGTTCTATAACCTCGTAGTATTCTGAGTAGAAATCCTCTCTGAATTTGTGCAATTTATTATTATTATTAATAGTAGTAATACGCTATGTGACTGAAGTGGAAACAGTGGGTATTCGTCATGTAAGGTGTAATTTTTTGTGTTTAATTTGAAGTTAATTTTCTCTCACATTCCATTTCAAATTTATCATCGTAAGTTCTGTACATTTGGAGACTGTGCGACGGGAACTCGGAGCCATAAAGTAGTGAATGACGTCCTATACCTGTTCCGTTATAAGCCCATTCAACTCTGCGTGCGCAGGACCTACCACTTTCAACGTCATTAATTATCGAATAGAGATATGTAAAGACATCTTCTTCAATTTATGACCCTACTCTAAGGAAAAGAGAGCCAGGGAAGTAAACGGGACCAACTGGAGTGTAGCTCTACAAACTGACTGAATGAAATGTTTGTTTGTAATCGTAAATTCTATTTGATTTTCGCATTAAAATCTCCCCACAGTGAAAATTACCAAATCTTCTAAATCGTGCCATCGATATAATCTCACACTGACACGTTAGAAGCCACAGGAGGTCCGGCACACGAACATCCTTCTGGCTTATCGGTGGGCAGTAACCGACCGATAATATATAACACACTAATGCGGTTCAGAGTTTTGAGAATACTCCTGTAACTTATTCAGCACTCGTGCTTATTTCATTAAAAGATGAAGGCATTTTCCTGCTACCGTAAATCAAATCACAAGAGACGCTCTGCAGGGAAGCTGTTGAGTTCAACAACCTGCCACCCGTGGCGCTTCCTCAGCTTGATATCGCTTGGTGACCAGTGCTAGTACTAAATTAGATCTCGACACGAAGAATAAGTTTTATCATTATCACTAATAATATGAAGTTCGGTAAATTTATTGCTTGGTACTCGGAAGGTCGCACCTCTAACCTTGTGAACATCCTGTAAGCATTGTTTCCCATCCAATGACGTCAGTAAGTGGTGGTCACAGTGGTCAGAGCTTAACCATACCGTGGAATCCACATTTGTACTTGTAATAGTCGAACTTAATAAAACATGAGACTTAAATAAACTTATGCAGGGAGTTCACGCCTGAAGAATGATAGTTCGTGCACAATGCCTCACAATTGTGTCAGATTTGGTTAAAATCGGAACAAGTGCGGCGAAGGGTTGAGATTCTGAAAGCAAGGTTTATAACTAAAATTCATGCCTGAAATTACTTGTATATTGAACGATATCAATGGTCTAGCTCTTTGGCTGAACGGACTGCGTACTGGCCTTCGTTTAAGAGGACTCCGGGTTTGATTCCCGGTCAGGTCGGGATTATAACTGTGTGTAGTTCATTTGTCTAGCCTGGGGCTGGAAGTTGTTCCTTCTAATACATATCTTCATTTACATAAAACACCTCACACACAACAAACCAGGGAAAGCATCCGGCCGCAAAACTGGTCTTAATCCATACAAAGTATAAAACTCAGGAAATTGGGAAAAGGCCAAGAAGGAGAGGAAGAAGAAGATTATACGGTGTCATTGACATCTGTTCTGAAGATGCTTATTAAGCTTTTCTTGCGCAGAAATATTTGAACTGTCTCATTGTTTTCCACAATTTTGAAGAGCACCTACTGAATAGGTTCCATTCCCAGATTTTCTACTATATGACTGGTTTGAAAGACTGGAAGGGAGTGCATTATTCCCTTCGAGGAACGTAAGTGGGTAGAGAAGAGGGCTAAAATCCTATTATTAGCTTATTTGTTTTCCGTTTTCCATGCAGATACGAAAATAACTCTTCAGTGTAAGGACTTAATACTTCGGAAATGTAGTCAAAATTCCGGAACATGTTTAGAAATGTCTTCATTTTGACGAACCTTACTGAAAAGCAAATATAAATCATAGCCTGGCAAGTATAACGATGACCTTCCAAGTGCATTGTGTTGCCGAGTATGTGTTCCTTGACGGCTGAAGAGACCCCATTCCAGAATTACTAGCTCTATCGGAATGCTGGCACATCGAATCTATCATTGCTCTCTGTAAAAGTACCTTACAGCTATTTATTCTGTGATTTTATCGTTTCTTTCTACGATCTCACTTGTCGCTGTTTTTTTTTTTTTTGCTTTACGTCGCACCGACACAGATATGTCTTACGGCGACGATGGGGTAGCATAGGCCTAGGAATTGGAAGGAAGCGGCCGTGGCCTTAATTCAGGTACAGCCCCGGCATTTGCCTGGTGTGAAAGTGGGAAACCACGGAAAACCATCTTCAGGGCTGCCGACAGTGGGGCTCGAACCCACTATCTCCCGATTACTGGATACTGGCCGCACTTAAGCGACTGCAGCTATCGAGCTCGGTTTTTGTAGCTGTTATACAAAATGTTGGGGACCCTCGAGGATAATACATCACCATATACAACAGTCAAACGCTTCATTCTTTCAGTTTTCGATGACAATTTAGCACGGCTTCATATTACAATGTCCTTTTATTGATTGGCATTAATCGTGGATTATCATTCTTCACCCGCTCTCATACGTAGATGTCAGTATGAAATCCTAGAACTCTTAGAGGTAATTCATTAGGTCTAGTATTGATATCCTAGAGCAGGGATGGCGAACCTATGGCACGCGTGTCACTAGGTGACACGTGAACATGATTTCGGTGGCACGCCACATGAACATAATGTTTTTATATACGTCTTGTACTATGAGCAATACATATCTTACAGTGGTTCACGTGTAAGAAATAAATAAAAACCAAACCAAACCCCATGGCACTACAGCCCTTGAAGGGCCTTGGCCTACCAAGCGACCGCTGCTCAGCCTGAAGGCCTGCAGATTACGAGGTGGCGTGTGATCAGCACGACGAATCCTCTCGGCCGTTATTCTTGGTTTTCGAGACCGGGGCCGCTATCTCACCGTCAGATAGCTCCTCAATTCTAATCACGTAGGCTGAGTGGACCTCGAACCAGCCCTCAGGTCCAGGTAAAAATAACTGATCTGGCCGGGAATCGAACCCGGGGCCTCCGGGTAAGAGGCACGCACGCTACCCCTACACCACGGGGCCGGCGTAAGAAATGAATAGGCTGTCGAAAATCTAAATACTTGTTCCATTCGGACGTGCAATATGGCAACACTGCTACACTGATAGGTCTGAAAGTCAAATGAGATTCGTGTCGTTTTCTGGTGGTTTTATGTACGGACCTAGCAAACATGTTTTCAGTGCCGAAAAAAACAGAAACTTAACAAAGGTAGTGACCGGATTTTTCAAGAACAGTGGACAAGGGAATTCGGACTGATAGAAAGATGTATTGCATGCGTTCGAAAGCAATTGCATTCCCCACATTTAATGTAAAGCGCCATTTCGAGACTAATCATTCAAATGTTTGTTCCATGCCAAATGAAGAAAGAAGACAGTTCGTTTCACAAAATATCGAGCTTTACACAAAACAAACCAGTTCTTTTGTATCGTATTTCCACACTATGAATAACATCAGTGCGGCTGTTATATCTGTCTCACTGCATTGTACAGCATGCATGGGAAACCGCTTTCTGACGGGGAGTTCTTGAAATAACCTTTCTTATTGACGTCCGACACATTATTTGAGAACTTCCCTAACAAACGACAAATAATTAACAGAATTAAAGGAATGCGAGCCAGCTGAACTGCTGTCAAGGATAGAATAATAAGAATGAGTGAAGAAGTTTCGGAGCAATTGAAAGCTAATTTGGATAACTCCAAGATGTATGCAGTATGTTTTGATGAAAGCATGGATGTGACCTTACAAGCGAGGATAGCTGTTTTCTCCGATTTTCTTGTGGAGATGTGATGAGGGAGAAATAAGTAAAATTGTTGAACATAACGAACTACGACAACATGAAAAGATAATGAAGCTAAAGGAGGAAGTGAAGTCTATTGGCAATCTTAGTATTCTTGATTTCTATATCTAATATGTATTTTCCTACAATTTGTTTTACGTCGCACCGACACAGGTCTTATGGTGATGATAGAAGAGGAAAGGCTTGCGAGTAGGAAGGAAACCGCCGTGTCCTTAGTTGAGGTACAGCCCCTGCATTTGCCTGGTGTGAAAATGGGAAACCACGGAAACCATCTTCAGGGCTGCCGATAGTGGGTTTCGAACCCACTATTTCCCGGATGAAAGCTCACAGCTGCGCTCCCTAACCGCGCCGCCAACTCGCCAAGTAATAATATTTAATGACGAAATGTGTTAAACGGGAGCTTATTATTTATATTTTTACAAATAATATTAAGTATTCTAAAAACATATATTTAAAAATGTATTTTTTTGCAGTATTTGCAAAATACGACCCCGGAACGTGCAATCAAATGTATTTACAAGATATATATAAAAATGTCAACAAATAAGTAAATAAATGAATAAATAAATATTATGAAACACAATTGGAATTTGGAAAGGAAGTCGCGGAAAGGGGAGGGGGGTTTGTAGGGTGTAGCCATTTCTTAAAGGAAAATAACAAGTGGCACAGTCAGCAGTCGAGAATAATAAACCAGACTTAAAATGGCACACTAGCTGGAAAAGGTTCGCCATCCCTGTCCTAGAGCGTTAAGCTGTCATCTAAGTGTGCTTACATACAAGAAACTTAAGTTACTGCCAAGTTAAATAAATCTATCTTCAAGAGTTTCCTTTAAAGCCAATAGCAGTTGTAAGGACGATAACACATTCACTACGCCGCTGTGTCACTTTATATACAGGAAGTGAGGACAGAAGGAAATCGAAATATTCAGCCTCATTTCATATTTTCCTGAAACATCTTCCAAGTGCTTATCTCGCCCAGTTACAGGGTCCACTTTTTCTGCATGCTAAGAGCTGCTTCTGCCAATCGAGGACATCGTTGGGGGCGACACTGATGAGTTCCATCTCTTCTTCCAGATGACCAAGGCAGTGTTCCTTGAATTGGAGATGCGGTCGGCGTCTTTCTGGGCTGAGGTAGAATGGCCTTCTGGCCACAGACTCTTCATTACTACGTGCCACATGGTCATGCCAACGCATACGAGCCTCTCGTATTTTCTCGTATATGGATGGACATCCTCATTTTGAGGAGCTTAAGTCACGTGAGATATAGTTTCCATCGGAGGATGCGTTTTTCCATGTCGTGCAGAACATTGTCATATTCTTCAAATACGAGAACTACGTATCGTTCACTTCTAACACATTGGAGTACTCCTACAAATAATATTTTAATCCCCCCGACATCTCTCAAATAAATGTTACAAATATTTATAAACTCTTACTATCAGTAGCTTTATTTTCCATTTTGAGATAAAGAAGAATAACATATGCCAGCAATGTCTCCTTTTTTTTTTACAATTGGCTTTACGCCGCACCGACACTCATAGTTCTTATGGAGACGATGGGGTACGAAAGAAGTAGGAGTGAGAAGGAAGCAGCCGTGGCCTAAATTAAGGTACAGTCGCAGCATTTATCTGGTGAAAAAATGGGAAACCACGGAAAACCATCTTCAGGACCGCTGACAGTGGGGTTCGATCCACTATCTCCCGAATACTTTATACTGGCCGCACTTAAGCGACTGCAGCTATCACTCTCGGTAAAGCAATGTTTCATAATTGTATTTACTAACAATTAGAAAACAATATTCCCGCAGAGTAGTTAATGGGACGTAAAATTATTATTATTATTATTATTATTATTATTATTATTATTATTATTATTATTATTATTATTATTATTATTATTATTATTATTATTATTATTATTATTATTTGAAGGCGCTTAAATACGCCAATCTCGTGAGTAGATTTACCAGTACTTAAAAGAAATCCCGTGGGACAACATTCGTTATAGAATAAAAGAAAGGGGGCGTGATTTTTGGTGAGGCTTAGCATCTAGCTTTTCCTCCAAACTTCCGTGTTTCGAGTACCGACCGATTCTGGGTTGGAAGTGTTACCACAAAATTCCCATAACGTCAGGGAGGGCATCAGGCCTAAAACGCGGACCAAAACCAATATGAGCCTGGGCAGCTCGAGTGACCCTAGAAATATCTGCGATAAGCTGAAGAAGGTTTGTCCGGTTCCTTGACTGAATGGTCAGCGCTGAGTCCTTTAGTTCAGAGGTCTCCGAGTTCGATTCCTGGTCGGATTGGAAAGGTTAATCGTGTCTGGTTAATTCCTCTGACTCCGGGACTAGGAACTTTTGTTTGTCCCAACACACTCTTCTTCATACTCGCACAATATGTCACACTACCTACCACTACAGAAACACGCAGTAGTAAATACATCCTTCCTCATGAGTTTGGCGTCAGAAAGGGAAACCGGTCTTAAAAGTGGGTCAGATCCAAAATAATGTGAGTCACAGTTAGCCACTCTTGACTTTACAATGGTAATAGAAAAGTGGCAGAAGAAGTAGAGCTTGATTAAAAGAAAAATTTAGAAAGAATAAACAACGAACAATTTGATTATATAGGTGTATTGACTATGCAAGATTTAATGCCGTAGGAAATACTTAAATCAACCGACTGCCTAATCGGCATGACCTGTTGACGTACCCCGTCATTTATTTACTGGTATGCAAAACACAGCAATAATAAATAAAAAAATTTATAACTACCGCCCTACAGGCAATATGTCCAGAATATTGAAAATAACTTGAGTAGTGATCATTATACCCTCTTTTGGAACTTTGTTAATAATTAAAGTTGCTTAAAATCTAATCCACAATGTTAGCTTCAGTGTTCTCTTAAGTAAGCATCAGATTGCGTAGCTAATGAGTTTGCAGAATACTTCAAAACTATGTATTCTCAGGAAATGTTAAGTATCATTTGAAATTTAGGAATAACAAACTATGGAGGATTTAACGCCGTAAGAAATATTTAAATTAACCAACTGCCTAATCGGCAGAATATGTTGACGTACCTCCGCATATACTTTAAAGGTTCTAGAGAGGTTTTAGTATATCCTTTTAACTATTCCCTTCAAAATTATTGTAAAATCTGAAAATATTCCCAACTTGCGGGAATATACCAGGGTCACTCATATATACAAAACAGGAGATACTGAATCACTCAGTAGTTAGATATATGCTATCTATAATCCAGCTAATATTTTTGAAATTATTTTCTACAGGCAAATTCATTATGAACTTTGAAACGTAGAAACTAGTATCTCACCACGACAGCATGTATTTATGTCAAGAAAACCCACAGTAATAAATATTCGCAACCTTTCAGAATTTGTATTCGCCAGTTTTCATTATTATGCTCAGATTGATATGTTTACCATGTTTCTAAAATGCTTTGATAAAACCAATCACGATTGCCTGATAAGTACATTTTCTTCCTTTTAATTGCGTTAGGAAGCTTATCAATATATCGTATTTAAAGTATAGAACTCAGATTGTAAGTTACAAGAGTCACATTTCTTCCAAGGTTGTTATGAATTCTGGAGTTACTGAAGTTTTTTATTTAGGGCCATTGCTATTACTTCTTTTTTGTTAATGACGTAACGACATCCACGATATTATCTGAAATTATTTTTGCTAATGATAATCACAAATCTGTTACAGTTGTCATCAACTTCGAGACGATGTAGGTCCTCAATTAGACTGGAGCAAACAGAATATGTAATCTTTTAATACAGATGTGTAACTATGACATGTATTCGGAATAAGCGGAAGATTCACTATGAGTATGTAAGGCTAACAGTATAATAATTTACGTCAAGACAAAGGCCCATTTAGAAATAATATTCCATGAAAATATAAGATTTTACCACCATATTCAAAACATGATGAATAATGCTATGATAATCTTAGGCTTCATTATACAATTCACCCTAAAACACTCTTAGCTTTATTTAACTCATTTGTAAGGTTCAGGCTTAAGTACAGTTCAATTATTTGGAATCAAATGACCACAAAACTTCAGCATTTTCTAGAGTGTTGGGAACCATTTACTAAAATTCATAATTCATAATTAACAGGAAATTATCCCCAAATTAATAAATTAGCTAAATATGTTCAAGGAACTTGAACCATAGACGAAACTGTAAAGATTAAAATTTCCTGCAAAAAATAGCACTAATATTATAACATTCATGATTCAAATATATTGCAATATCTTTCCACGCGTTACGTAACAAAGTTGACCTGTAAAAGTTTAGTTTATTTCAAATCCCAAGTTTGAAATTAATAACAATTCCCCAATTAATATAGCGGTGATACTATTCACTACTATGCTCAAGGGACTTGTGTGGATAATTTACACCATAGAAAAAACTGTAAGCATTTGAATTTCCTATAAATAATGTATTATTATTATTATTATAACAACGATTGTTAAAATATGTTGCAAGTTACGACCGAAGCTACATTTTCTTCATGTAACTCTGTGCTTCTCCGTATAATTAATAGATATAAAGACATTTAAAATTATCAGTGTAGACATTATAAAACCATATGCATTAATTGAAATGTCCTCATTTTTAAGTATTATATTAAATCACAGCTTTCCTAGTTTAGAGTAGCATTGCCATGTGAAAATATAGAATTGTGTTCTGATTTTAGTTATATTTAATGTTGTTTTTAATCTTGTTTGTGTATAATTGAAAACTAAAGGATTGAAAAATGAAAAACCTACAACCTGTTTTCCAGTCATTGACCGGGTCAGGGATGTAATGAATGAAGCATATATAGGCTATTAATACGATGGGGTCGCCACTCCCAAAGTGATTTAGTAATGACTGATAAATGCTATGAAATTAGTATGGAGAGTGTTGCTGGAATGAAAGATGACAGGGAAAACCGGAGTACCCGGGTAAAAACCTGCCCCGCCTCCGCTTTGTCCAGCACATGGAGTGACCGGAATTTGAACCACGGTATCCAGCGGTGAGAGGCCGACGCGCTGCCGTCTGAGACACGAAGGCTCTAAAACTAAAGGAATATTCTTCTGAATATTTCACATACATATACCAAATGTTGTAAACATTGCGTTTGGTACTCATGACCTGTTATGGCCACAATTAAATAAATAAATAAATAAATAAATAAAATAAATAAATAAATAAATAAATAAATAAATATTTTATATATATTTTTTACAAATTGATTTACGTAGCACCGACACAGACAAGTCTTATGGCGACCATGGGCTGGGAAAGGGCTAGGAATTGGAAGAAAGCGGCCGTTGCCTGAACTAAAGTGTGAAAATAGGAAACCACGGAAAACCATTTTCAGGGCTGCCGACCGTGGGGTTCAAAATCACTAACTTACGAATGCAAGTTCACAGCTGCGTAGACCTAACCGCACGGCCAACTCGTAAATAATAAATAAATACATTGCATATGTACATGAATATTTCCCGAAATGATTTAAAGAATAGTACCAAGAACATACTGTAGAATTTCTGAGCTATTATTTCAGAAGCATACATTTTCATAATTGTCACCTTTCATGTATTATTTTTCGAATATTTCAACTAATAATTATTTATGAAATTTTAAAATTACTAGGGTCAATGAAAAGTGCCTAGAATATGTTGTTCATATAAATAATGTAGAGTACAAGTAAAACTTCACTCAATTATTTTCTTCAATTGTTTATGAATCATGATGAAAATCACGTGTGAAAATGAAAGTCACGGAAAATGTTCAACAGATAAATCTGATGTGGCTTGTAATATAGTTTAATTACAAACACATGTTCTGAAGTCGGAGAGAGAAATGAATATCTTTTCACCATATTAAAGAGGAAATTATATTCTATTTTAAAAATTACAAATGGATTTTCTTTTGCTTATAAGTATGTACCTCCCACTCTTTGTAGTTTCTGTCTGTATCTGGGATAGGTTACGTATGTGATAGTGTACAAACCTACAGAACAAAAGATAAGAGTGTTAAGTCATTCGAGGGACTTGGAAATTGATTATATGTTCCTGGAATGAGCTGAGTTGTAAAATAAGCACATGTTCATACGTCTTTTTGTCTTTCTATATTCTTCTGCCAGTTAAAAATAAATGTGAGTAGAGTTATTGATGTTCTTTTCTGTAACTGCCAATTGTGTGTGATGTTTTTTCTTAGAACCAGTCCTTTGAATGAACTCGTGATAGAGTGTAAGTACTGTAGAGACCGTTACGTGCTTTAGAAGATATTACTTGGCGATTGACTTACTCCGCCATATTTAAAAGAGACTGCTTCATGAGAAAATAATATATTGTTGATCCTTCCAAAAAAAAATGTTCATAAATACATTTATATATTACTTACCTTGTCGTTTGCGAGATGGAGCTCATCAACGCACTTTTTTTTTTTTGCTAGGGGCTTTACGTCGCACCGACACAGATAGGTCTTATGGCGACGACGCACTTTTTTTTAATAACTGATGATATTAGATAATAATAATAGTCCGACTCGTTGGCTGAACGGTCAGCGTACTGGCCTTCGGTTCAGAGGGTCCCGGGTTCGATTCCCGGCCTGGTCGGGGATTTTAATCGTCTCTGATTAATTCTTCTAGCCCGGGGACTGGGTGTTTGTGTTTGTCCCAACACTTTCCTCTTCATATCCACACAACACACTACACTACCAACCACCACAGAAACACGCAATAGTGATTACATCCCTTCATATAGGGTTGGCGTTAGGAAGGGCATCCGGCCGTAAAACAGGGCCAAATCCACATGTGCGACACAGTTCGCACCCGCGACCCCACAGGTGTGGGATAAGCGGTAGAAAAAGAAGAAGAAGAATTAGATAATAATAATAATAATGCTAATTGCTTTACGTCCCACTAACTACTTTTGCGGTTTTCGGAGACGCCGAGGTACCGGCAATTAGTCCCGCAGGACTTTCTTTACGTGCCAGTAAATCTATGAACACGAGTCTGACGTATTTGAGCACCTTCAGATACCACCGGACTGAGCCAGGATAGTACCTGCCAGTTCGGGATCAGAAGGCCAGCGCCTCAACCGTCTGAGCCACTCAGCCCGACGATGATATTAGACATTACAGTTTCATTCCAGGTTAGAGTTAGGATACATACAAACAATCAATTTCATTGTGTTCACGCCTGTAGTGAAGCTGTTAGAGCAGTTAGCTGCTAACCTCGGAGGACCAAGCGCGATTCACGCACTTGCCACAAATAGATTTACGGGGGGTTTGTTGTGTGTTTGAATGACAAAATTCCTATTATTATTATTATTATTATTATTATTATTATTATTATTATTATTATTATTATTATTATTATTATTTTGCTATTGGCTTTTCATCGTACCGACAGAGATAGGTCTTATGGCGACGATGGGACAGGAAAGCGCTAGGACTGAGAAGGAAGCGACCGTGGCCTTAATTAAGGTACAGCCCCAGCATCTGCCTGGTGTGAAAATGGGAAACCACAAAAAACCATCTTCAGGGCTGCCGACAGTGGAGTTCGAACCCACTATCTCCCGAATATATTATTATTATTATTATTATTATTATTATTATTATTATTATTATTATTATTATTATTATTATTATTACCGTACTAATCGTATACTTGCCTAAATCACTGTATGCAGGCACTTTGACTTGAGGCCATCTATGCTGCCTGCGAGTCTGTATCAATGTTCCGTTTCTATTTTACCAGTTGGAAGAGTAAAACTCGCCTCTTTCGTGCGATCTATGGCTGAGGTTTAATTACTTTCATCAGGTAGACACTAAATGTGTCGCCAAAGGCGTTTTATTTGTCGGCTTCGTATGACTTGAATTGTTGAATGGACTTTCTTTCACCCTTCAGAAATTCGACTATCTCTGGTACGTTTGAACCCGTGATCTCGATGTCCGGGCAACGGCATTTTTCCATTGATCCTCAAAGGTACTTCTACCGAGGAAAGAACACTGTTTACTTTATTTCAGTTACTCAACTTTTATCGTTCTGTGTTCCGGGTGTGAGTCTAAATGGTACTGTCACTGAATGTCAGCTGTTCATATCCCTGCCAAAGTAAATACGATTTCTAAACAAGGTTCGGATTGAAGATAAACCTGCTGACCCTGTTGCCTGATAACAAGATGATTGTAATGCAAAAGGGTTTGACTGTTAGTACTCCGTCACATTCCTTTCTGAGCCGAAAGGTTGTATTATTTAAATATACTAAGCCCAATTAAATGTTCTAAATATACCAAGCGACCCTGTAAACCGGACTTTCACACACATTACCATAGGGATTGGCTGCTTAAAGAATAGTGTTGCTAGTGTCATCCGTATCTCAGGCATTTTCGTATTTCAAAGCCAAAATATTAGATTGAGAGAGGCCGATAAGTACAAAAATTGTTCTATCTCGTACCGGAAGATATATAGTATTGTATGTTGGGTATTCAGCCCGAAGGCTGGTTTGATCCTCTGAAGCTCCGCTAACAGCTGTCATAAATAGCCTAGGCGTCACTGAAGAGGCGTACTAGGGAAATGACGAGTGAGGTAGTTTCCCGTTGCTTTCCTCACCGAGCCAGCCGTTGCTATTACATATCAGTCTGCCAAGCCCACTGAAATGCATGCACCAACCGACCCTTTGAGCGATATTTTCACACCATTCATAACAGGGACTGGCTGCATAAGGAATGGTATTACTAGCATCACTCATACCTCAGTCACTTTCATATTGTCAAAGCCAAGGATGAGACTGAGACAAGTCAATGAAAGTAACAAATTTGATATAGCCCATGCCAGAAGACATAGTGCACTGTTATAAACACTATATTTCACAAGAGTTAGATCTAGGTTTCAGTGAGCCTGCAAAGACCTTATTCTCTAAATTACACCGCAGTTTTAAAAACCATTTCAAGTGTTCCACCAGTAACATTAATACATTTCAGTGTTATTAGTAAGACCAGCCGTAATAGGCAGGTCACTGAATAATTTTCGGTGCCCAACTCAAAACAAAAAAAAAGTTTTCATTGTACCGGGTGCTTCATACATATATACATACACACACCGCAGTATGGTGGGCTGCCGCACGTCGCAGGCGCATTCGTATGGAAAGGAATGTGAAATCATTAACATGGGTATGACTACCGCTGTACATTTCATCGTAACAAATGTTCAAAATAGCACTCTTATTTGTTCCACAGACAATGCTACTCCTAGTATGCACTTTTGCACTTGTGTAAGTACTGCCGGTATGATAGCAGGTCACTGAATAATTTTCGGTGCCCAACTCAATAACAGTATTCGTTGTACCGGGTGCTTCATGTATATATATATATATATTGTAATTTAAGTAATTTATGCTCAGGTGTGGGCGACTCACTTATTTAACGATCCACTCACAGAAAGCTCGGGACGGACATGATCGTCTGGTTGCAGGCGCTGAGTTGTGTGCCGTTTGAACTACTGCCAGTGAAGATTATGTTTAATAATTCTACGCACTTCAACATGATGTATTGCCAAAGTGTGTGTCACTGCTCTAGTAGTTGAATGAGGCTCTGCGGTAACATAGTTTCTCACTATATTACACTTCTTCCAGAGATTATCAGTCAATTAGTCCATAGCGAAATGTTTATAGCAAAAATGTCCACTAACATTCATGTCCATTACCAGGAATGTCAACATTAATTAAATAATCATTATGAAAAATGACCATAGCTGTTAACCCATATAGTAAAATAAATTGTCCATAAAATATTAACAATGAAAATAAGCTGAATTTACAATATTGTGCAACGTAAGCTGAACTCCATTCTCTAATTTACTTCTTCATCAGGGTCATCATGGATCATTCTATGAAAGTGCCCACAAATATACTTTCACATCATTGTTGACGTACAGTCAATTTTACAGTCCCTTCAATCCCCTTTGTTGTACGAGTGATATACTTTATGGTGTGCCTTACGTTTATGTGGGCATTTCCAATTCAGATTATACTTTTCTGTTTCATTATGTTATGTTTTTTCTTATTTACTTTGCCTCGCACTGACACAGACTAGTGCTGGGAAGGAACGAATGTGGCCTTAATTAAGGTACAACCTTAGCATTTGGCAGGTGTAAAAATTGGAAACCGTCTTCAGGGCTGCTTCAGTGTAGTTCGAATCCATTATATCCCGAATGAAATCCGGCAGCCATAGTATTATATTCTCTATAAATCTCCAAATAGCCTACTTACACGATGTCTAGAAGCCAACTGTTCTTCGACTTGTAAACATTTTCGTATATTGGGCAGTTTTACTTCTGACCTTGTTTGTTTGAACCTTTTACTTGTGCACTTTCTGGACATTGTGCTGTGAACCAATTGAACTGGAATGTTTCCTGATCTCTTTGCTGTATCCTCAGTCAACGAGTCGCCATATGAAATCCATGCTGGCGCAGTCCTTTCTCTACATTCTGGAACATATTGCGATCTGAATGTTGTCTGCAGGATTTTGCTTTGCACAAAGCGAAGCTGTTTATCGTGCATTGGGATGACACTCTCCAAATATAAACTTCATACTAACCAGTTCGTCATTCGTATAATGTGATCGTTCCATTGCCATGGATTTGGTTAGACTGGATATTTACACGCTACAACTGTTTATACCCTGTTTGTACCCTGAGCAATGCGCATAGCTCTCAGCAAATTGAGTTCCCGGTTAGTCTTCAGTCCCTAAAACATTCGGAAGTTTCTCCGTTGTTGCATGTAGTCGTTTCGTTCAGCACAATGAATGTTCCTACAATGAACCATGCAGACCACCCATTCTACGGCGGAGTACGTATCTGAAACTATCGGCACCTTCAAGGAGCTTAATTTCTGAGACGAATTATTGTGTACGATGGCCACATGTTTCTAAAATATTGCCTTTAGAAAAATCGACACTATCACCTAGAGCCCAGTATTTTCCATCCAGCGATACGCATGGTGTGCAGAAAATATTCAGTAATGGTGGAGAGAGAAGAAAGTCTACAAATCAAATCCGGAAAGTGGAGGAACCGCCAACATTTTGTAAGTAGAAGCACGTGTTAAGATTTGTTTGCAGTCTGTAATGCCTGCCTCGAAGTGAACGGAGAACATCTTCCGAATTTTCTTTGAAAAGGTAAGTCATGTGCGCTGACCAGGTTGTAGGCTGATGCATACTTGACTCTCGATTTTTCTTAAATCTCCATTTAAGAAAAATATTTACCGGAACACGCTTAATGTAAGTTAAAGTTATGAACATTTTTTGAACCTGATTTCAAGAAACAGTGCATAAAACCAAGCTCAATAACTCAATAACAATTTTTCACAGACTTTGGATAACGTAAATAAATATTAAACTAATAATTTGTTGAATACTTGATAAGCTTTACTTATTTCCGTATTACGAACAGAGTATAATAAATTCTGTAGCTTTCGTGTTGCAATTATATTCCCTACTTATTACCTCATTTCTAGTAGTTTACGTTAAGATCGACACTGAACAAAAGTATCAGCACAAGACGAATAGGCTGAGCGATTTGTGTCACATGGCTGTGATCTGGCATTCAGGTGGATGAAGGGTTCGAAACGCACTATGGGCAGCCCTGAAACTGATTTTTGCCTTGGTTTTCCACCTTCTCACCAGAAAACCGCTGAATTAAGGTCACAGCCGCTTCCTTCCCAATTCTAATCCTGTCTTCCACCATCGTCGGCATAAAACCTGTCTGTGTCGTTGCGACGTAAAGCCAAAAGTAAAAAGAAGAATCAGTATTGAAAACACCTATTATTTTTAAAAATGTGGTGTAAGTAATTAGTAGAAATCACTTCAAAAGTTTGGAGAACACTGACCAGGTCATTTCCTACCGAATTAATAAAATGTTTCCAGCTAATATGGTCTCCAGAAGTATGATTTATAACACTAACGGGTACAAGTTCAGAAAGTACAACAGCTGAAAAAATCACTTTATGAGACTCTGAGACAGAAATGGCCGACATGTTGTGATCACACCCACCGAGTGTTGTAAGAACTGAAGCAAATTTGTAGATCTCCTCTCCGCCTACATCGACAAATATTTCCACGCACGGCCTGCAGAGAGAGATGTACTTTCAAAATTTAAGTCCTAGTACTTCACTCACAGTTTGTCCGTTACAAAAGCCCATACTGTTAAACACGAGACTATCCCCAGAGAAATTACGATGCAGAAGACTGATTCATGGAAGTGGGGTGTGAATGAACGATACCAATTTGATATTGTCTAGGATGTGCAAGTATGGTTCTCCAGAATTCGGGAGGTCAATGCTCCCTTGTGTATTATAAGTAGAGACATGGTGTGATTAAGGCAGTCTTATAACATTTTATAGCAAGGCACACATGTTGAGAAAGATTAGACGTAAGTAAACCGAAAATATAATGACATTCATGTTGTTGAAAAATTAACTTACGGAGTGGACAGCCATCCTTTCTCGAGAAAACATGAAATATTTCACGAAATGATGGTCATCCATGACAGATGATGCTGTCGAGCTACAATTCTCCTCTGTTCTATGAAGGCTAAACCACATAAAGAACTACGAACACTCAATCCCATAGCCACGGATATTAACCTTTCAAGATTAAAATATCTCGAGCGGACTGGGAATCGAACCCAGATCCCCACGGACCAAAGGCCAAGACAATGACCACTCAGCCGTGGAGTCGACCGTCGGACTAGTGCGGAAGAACCCACGAACGTCCATCACTCAAGATAACTGCTGTCAGCGCTGAGATTCTTCTGACCCTCATGGTACTGGGTTTGTGACGCATAGGTAGTCGTCAGTTTTTATGCCGAATATCATAATAATAATAATAATAATAATAATAATAATAATAATAATAATAATAATAATAATAATAACAATAATAATAATGGCATGGCTCAGTATTACCATCACATCTTCATGATAGGCATTTAAGCCTTTGTCTGCAAGCGTATGTGAATTAACTTAACGTCTCCAAACGAAACGAAACCAAACCAAACCCCATGGCACAACAGCTCCGAAGGGTCTTGTTGGCCTGCCAAGTGACCGCTCCTCAGCCCGAAGGCCTGCAGATAACGAGGTGTCAGCACGACGAATCCTCTCGGACGTTACTCTTGGCTTTCTGGACCGGTACCACTATCTCAGCCAGATAGCTCCTCAATTGTAATCACGTAGCCTGAGTAGACCTCAAACCAGGCCTTAGATCCAGGTAAAAATCCCCGGTCTGGCCTGGAATCAAACCCATGTGTCTCCGAGTAAGAGGCAGGCTCACAATCTCTACACAACGAGGCTGGAACAACTAAACACCTCCACAATCCTTTATTTGTAACTAGCTTTGCGGCCTCGTTTAGATTAACATCTCTCAGTATTAAATCACGAATAACCGAATCTAACTAGCGGCACGTTGATCTCGCTCTACGTCATACCCTCTATGGCTGAGTTCATTATACGGTTAGGCAATCGGTCTTCCTCCATTCGCCTCTCATGATCCACTACCGAAGCCGGTTTTTGCGTACAACTTCGAATATCGAATTTATTCCTAAATTAGCTTTTATCTCCTCACTTCGAGTACCATCCTATCAATGTTCCCAACTGTTTGTAGCAGCAATCTTTCTCTCTACATTCAAGTCCATTTCTTTCTATGTACAAATACGATATTTTGAATACACCCAGCATTCACTCCCGTACAGACTAATCAGTCTGAAAGCTTTTTTTACATTTCGTGTGGCTATTTCTAGCCGAGTGCAGTCCTTGTAAGGCAGACCCTCCGATGAGGGTGGGCGGCATCTGCCATTTGTAGGTATCTGCGTGTTATTGTGGTGGAGGATAGTGTTATGTGTGGTGTGCGAGTTGCAGGAATGTTGAGAACAGCACAAACACCCAGCCCCCGGGCCGTTGGGATTAACCAATTAAGGTTAAAATCCCCGACCCGGCCGGGAATCGAACCCGGGACCCTCTGAACCGAAGGCCGGTATGCTGACCATTCAGCCAACGAGTCGGAGAGTCTGAAAGCTGATCTATATACAGATAGTTTTGTCGACGGAGAAACTGAAAGTCTGTTGGATGACCTATGTCTGAGATGATTTAATTAATTTTGTCGGTTAAGCGGCAAATGTGTCACCAGAAATCTTCCAGATGTCGACGTCTTAAAGAGTGCTGAGTGAACGTTTTTCAGCCTTTCAAAAATGTCTACTACACCTGCCGGATTTGTACCTACAGTCTTGGGATCCGGAGGCCGACATTCTATTGCGGTCTCACCGGTACCTTCTGGGATGTCCAGGAGTGGGAATTTTGCCCACTCCTCGACTCTATTCTGTTACCTGAGGAGAAGAGAACCCGTTCCAGTTCCTCGTACTATTCCTAAATTCGTGGTATACCTGTGAATCGATCCCTGGTGGGATTCATTATGCGTACACATTCATACATGGAGTTCATTCCTAACTTAGACTTTTATTTACTCATTTCAAGTAGCTTACTATCAGTGTTCCCACCAGTTTATTCTCGCTACATTAAACTCCATTACTTCCAACTAACGAATAAGATATCATGAATCCATCACTCGGTCAAATTATTATTATTATTATTATTATTATTATTATTATTATTATTATTATTATTATTATTATTATTATTATTATTATTTTTGCTAGTTGTTTTACGTCGCACCGACGCAGATAGGTCTTACGGCGACGATGAGACAGGAAAGGGCTAGGAGTGGGAAGGAAGCGGCCGTGGCCTTAATTAAGGGACAGCCCCAGCATTTGCCTGGTGTGAAAATGGGAAACCACGGAAAACCATCTTCAGGGCTGCCGACAGTGGGATTCGAACCTACTATCTCCCGAATACTGGATACTGGCCGCACTTAAGCGACTGCAGCTATCGAGCTCGGTATTATTATTATTATTATTATTATTATTATTATTATTATTATTATTATTATTATTATTATCTGCATTAGGGAAACGAGTGAGTTCGAAACTTACCGTCGGCTGTTCTGGGAATTGTTTTCACTGGATTCTCATTTTCACTTCTAGGTAAGTGCCGGGACAGTTCCTATTCGTAGGCCACAGCCCATTTCTTCCACCTCCTTACCCAGTTTCATTCACCATCATTCATTTTAGCTTGAATATCTCATCAACTGAGACTGGTGTCAGGAAGGATATCCGGCCGTAAAATTCATGCCACATAATTTCATCTCATCATCCTTACCAGGAAACAGCACTTAGGATTAGGCACACATATTATTATTATTATTATTATTATTATTATTATTATTATTATTATTATTATTATTATTATTATTATTATTATTATTATTGTTGTTGTTGTTGTTCCGGGATATCCGCGGAAAGCAGAGGTGAAAGAAGGGGTTGGGGTGAATGGATCTAACTACAATCTCAAAATCAATTTAAAAATTTTAACAAGGTTATATTTTCAGAACTTCAAACTTAACAATTTTTCAGAACAATGAAACATCTTACAACCAGTATAGGAACAGACGAGATAAATGATCTTAACAGATCCTGGGATTCAAGCTCCTCTCTTTACAATTCTGGAGCTCCCAGCTCAAAATTACATTTCAAAAAAGGACAACTTTAGTAAAGGGCAGAAATACCCTAATTCAAAGAGCACTGCTCTTAAATTTGCAATAACTAGCCTCCCAGAGGCAAACTTTACATTTACAAAATTTGGAAAAGAGCTAACGGGCTCTCCATTTCTTACTGCCTACTCAAGGCAACATTACATTAATCTCGGGTTTCTCAAACCATCATTTACCAATGGAACTTTATTTTTACAGGGGTATTAAATACCCAACCTACGGGGCCTTAATGGAAAAGAACAGGTTAAATTAATGGCCTAAACACAAATGAATGGAGGCGTATACTTGCACTCCTAGATATGAACACTAAAACAACCTAAGGGGCTCTAGGCCGATGAAACAGGGGCTATTCCCAAACTACGGAGGTGACTCGTATATAAATTACTTTACCACATTACAGGATGAAAAACAGTTATAAAAACGTAGTCACCTCATACTAAGATGAAGGGGAGCTCGAGAGGGTAATTCACTCTCTATCCCCTATTTACAGTTGAAGATTTTATGAAGTTTTTACATTAGGCGGAAGAAGTTATATTTTAGAAAAGTTGGTTACATAGTTAAAGATTCGGACCTTTCCCTCGAGTTAACTGCGGAGGTAGCAAGAAAGAAAAGTTATGTGGCCATTACCTTGTCGAAGTTCTAGCAGATGACGAAAGAGGCCGCCCGCCTCCCGCTTTGACACACATACTCAGTAAGATGACGATCAATTGGCCAAGAAACGAGAAAAGCCGCAGTTTATAAACCCTCAGGTAAGGTTCGAGATCATTCACCATTAATCAAGACACACCCTCTGAATTTTATTGGTAGATTTCAAAAGTAACACTCAGAATCGGAGAAGAAGCCTGTAATAGGTGGAAAATTAATTACAGAAATTAGTGATTGGTTGGATTCAAAACTGGCGGAAAGAAGAAGTAAATATTGCCAACTCAAAAATAAATGAACATCAATTAGTTAAAAAAAACTAGAAATACAAAACTTCTTTAAATGATAACTTCTGACAACTCGCACCAGGGTGCATGATCATAGTTTTTAGGGGTGTCATCTGTGGATGAATGTCCAAACTTCTGGATAAATGTCAAACAAAACAAGTGGAAATTCCCTCAGGTTAGGAAACTGCACAATAACAAAACCACTCAATATTTAGGTGGTGACATCTTATGATTAAAGTTCCAAGTTGGTGTAGTTTCAGTTTCACTGTTTCACCAATAGAGGAGTTAATTTAGGCGCCAGCTTTGAATGCGCTGCGTTGAGGTGTACCTCCCGGTACAGTTATTATTATTATTATTATTATTATTATTATTATTATTATTATTATTATTATTATTATTATTATTATTATTAAGTTTTTAGGAATTTATTCTTTGAAGTTTTATGGCAGTTAACACTAATAATGGAGGTAGAAAGTTAATGTTTATGAAATTAAAGCCTGTAAATGTGAAAATGACGAATGCTAGATAATGAAAAAATGTGAAAAGTAATCAATGTTAAATTTTAATAATACATTCAGATTATAATTTGAAACAAAAGTTGTATTTTTCTTCCTAGTTCATAACATTTTATATAGTGTTCGTACTTAGAGCAGCAGCACACCTAATGGTCTATTGTGTCTGTGCCATGTCAAATCAGCCAATCTGATGGGAAACTACGCTTCGCGAAGACCTTGCTGTGCTTCATCACAAATAGAAAACTGTTCTAACAATTAATTCCTAATTAACATACATTGTTAATTCGTGGTTGGTCGTGACATACTTCTGATATGTGGAGCAAGGTCTTCACGAGTAAATGTTTCCTGCAGTTTGCCTCCTTTGACACAGCATCATTCCAAAGTACCTGCCAATGCCATGTCCATACATACTATAAAATTTCTTGGAGGTTCCCACCACCCGTAACCTCGGCACTAAGTGGGAGTGAGTGGTTAGCCATGTGTCCCACCGCCTTTGCCCCCAGCAATTAACATGGTACTCATTCTTGGCGTAGGCTGAGTGAACCTCTGAATCATGTGCCTCTCCTGAAGGTCAAAATCTCGCATCTAAATGTTTCAATTTCCTGATGGGAAATCAAACCCATAAACTTCTGGGTGAACCGAGCACGCTTTTACTCCCTCGAACAGGGAACCCCTAACCCGAAATATCGCCATATATAATATTCCCGTCGGTGAAATGCATCCGTCAATCTAAGGCAAGAAAACATTTGGAAGAAGTTTCAGTATTGGTTACTTTTGTGGAATTTTAAGGCATATGGTATAATGATATGTTGTTTTATGAAACAAGATTAATTTCAAGGAATGAATAATCGCGAACATAAATGTTGACAGTGCTTTGTTGTATTCTGATGAAACACTCTAGTATATCTGTGAATTTGTTTTAAGATGCTAAGACATTTGCGCAGACGAATCAACAAGTGAGCAATTAATTTATCTTTGTTGGCACGGCTGTTCCTAAATCTTAAAGCAAGGTCAAGGTGACGTACGTCGTCCCAAAACGGTGTTCCACCCACATTGTGAGTTGCGTGGGATGTGTCGGTCTTGACCTGACCAGTGGCACCGAGGAGGCAGTTCAACGGACGTCCGCCCCATGCATTAGGACATATACTCGTAGAGCATCAGATTAGAAGCAGACAGGCCATTTGGCAACAGTACCTATTATCCTCTGATTTAGATTCTCCATTTGTGTCTGCGAGCTTTCGCTACAGATGAATTAACGTAACCATCTGCTCTTCCAGCCCGTTGTGATACCCATATTTTAGATGTTCTCGGTTCAGAACGTTGTGGAACGTCCAAAGGAATTACGAGCGAGATAATCTGCGAGACGAAATATTCCAGGCAATTAAGATGCTATACTTCATCATTAAAATTAGCTGGTGAAACTTACACTGGCTTGAGGACCTTACGTTGTAGGATGTCCAAGCTACTGTACTGCACCATGGTTTTTAAATTGTATTTGTTCTTTGTTCAGGTGTGCGAAACATATAGGAATGTACAATTTGCTTTACGTCGCACCAACACAGATAGATTTTATGGCGACGATGGGATAGGAAAGGTCCAGCTAGGAGTGGGAAGAAAGCGGCCATGGCGTTAATTAATTTTCCTGGCGTAAAAATCGGAAACCACTGAAAGTCATCTTCAGGGCTGCCGACAGTGGTGTTCGAACTTACTATTTCCCAAATGTAAGATTACAGCTTCACACCCCTAACCGCATGGCCAACTCACTCGGTATAGGTAAATACCGGCTCTCCATTGAAGGATTGCTCTTACACTTTACTAATGGGGAATTATTTCGTGTGACCTCCGGAGAAGTCTGGTGCAGGTCTTTCCAGTTGACGCTCGTTGATGACTTGTACGTCTGGGTGTGTGATGGTAATAGCGAGGAGGTGAAACCTGGTGTCGGCACAAAGCCTTCTTCTGTCGAATAACACCAAGGAATTTGCTTCCCGACGGACTAATCCCTATCAAGAGTGGCTTATGTCTTCACTTCATATGAACACTGAGGTTTGGAAATTAACCCAGGCTTTCGAGACACAATCTAATGATTAGAAATTATATATTCCCACGGCTCCACCCTGCCAGCCAACATTCTGATGGTGAAAATCTTTTCAACCAACGGGACTCTAATCGGCTAACCACGGTGTCAGATCATAATGACTTCACGACTTAATGATCATGGTCATCAGGCAGGCAATAATAATAATAATAATAATAATAATAATAATAATAATAATAATAATAATAATAATATAGATAAAATCACGGGCGTAATGCGCAAACGCAGGGCTCGTTTCTACGGTCACCTACGACGGATGACCCACTTTCAATTGACAAAACGTATTTTTAACAATTTTGACTCAAAACCGAAAACAATAATTCCTTAATACGTTAAGGTCAAGAAAGACCTCGAAGAAATGGGGCTATAACCAGGTGACGCGCACAAACGAGATATTTTCAGAACACGCTTGTTAGGTTCCAAAATGGGTATTACTGTATTACTGGAATACCTTTAACATGAGGTTCAAATCCCGCACTTTCAACGGAAGGAGTAAAAGATGTTGGACTGAACACTTCCCTAATAAAAGACCGAAGCTGGTTGGATTCCCAAGAAGCAACTGCCATAATGTAGACCGCCTAGGAGTAGCTGAAAGGGCGTACTAGGGAAATAAGGAGTGAGGTAGTTTCTCATTGCTTTCCTCGCTGAGTCTGAGGGTACCACTGCGTATCAATTAATCAATGCAATGTAAATTTTATAGCAGTTGATTATGTTTGTAAGTGCAGAGTATATTATGAGTAGAATTTTGTAAATAATATAAATTTATTAAGGATGAGCTGTGTGATAAATAGAAAAATTGTTAATGTAAATGGTATAATACTGTATTTTAGCAAAATGTCTTCTTCTCTTGTTAATTTAAAATGTAGTGCTTGATAATAATGTATTTTTGTGTACCATTTGCCACCGAGATCGACACCTCATTTGCAAATAAGTGATTTGGATTTAATTTTGAAGCTTCCTGACCCATGAGACTTTCCGGAAAGTGAAGTGTACAGCTGGTGCAAAGTGGTCGGATAAACGCCGTGCTCGATACAGCCTTCTGGGTCAATCGAAAACTGAGCAAACGCCAGAATGCATAATGAAAATTATCGTGGTCCTCAGTAGGTCGATGAGCGAATAATAAATAAATTAAGTAAATAAATAATAATAATAACGCTTAAGTCATGGGTGATTGAAATCCCGCTATGAAGACTGGAACAGCGTACAGCCGGCATTATGAAGAACAGCGAAAAGAATGTTTGGTTCAAACGCCATCTCGGCTACCTTTGAAGTACGTTTACATTATTTCTCCCAGTATCAACGCATTTATGGTGAGGTGGTATCTGATATCCAAAATTACGCAATTAGTACAGGCACAGTCTGAGTACATGAGTCCGTAATATTCAGAATTTCTAAAACTTGTTCATCAAGAGCACCACCAGTGTAGTTAAAAGGGAGAGGAATGGAAGTACAGTTAGGTGACGTCTCTAAACACCTTGTTAATTGTTCTAAAATTATAAACACCTGTTATCAACTCTGCTAATAAGATCTACTTTCCAGCTGACATGTTATAAACTCAAGTAGTTCTACATACCAGAGAGTGAGAGTTATCTATTACTTGATAAACTTGGCAACAGTGGCATAGTGTAGTGACCTCGTATGAAAGTTGCCAGACGGAAAACATTGAGAGTATTTTATGTGTCTTGCCCGTTCTCGGATTATAGGCTAATATAATCTAAAGCCGGAGAAGAATTGCAAGATATTCGGACATACGGTAACAAACAATAATCGTTTTGGTTCCCATTATTACTAAATCAAACCCAAAGAGGCAACTCTTAACGACATCTCTATTGCAGTACTTGTATTAACCAGGTGACAAAATTTTAGTTTATGCTGTTATGTTATGCTCGTGCAGCCAATCAAGAGAGCAAACGTTCTTGTTTGGGTCAGAGGCCCTCCACGTGAATCAGCAGGGTCATTTTAAAGAACCCACTTTACTAGGAGGTTTTGGAAATAAAAGACATTCCATAGGATATTAATTTCAACTACAAACAAGCGAAACTGATATTCTGTCATACACTACAAAAGTTACAAAGCTGTGAAGCGGCACTTAGATGCCTTCACACAAAATTCACTTTAAATGTTTCATCCTTCTTTATAATCATCTTGTCTCGGTCTTTGTTAGGGCAGTGCCTCAATCCAACATATTGTACTACTTCCGTTGAAAGTGCGTAATTTGAATCTCATGCTAAATGTATTCCAGTAATACAGATATATGTTACAGTCACTTTGAAAAGATGGTGACAAGATTCAGTAAGCGTTGTTTCCTGATACTACTCATTAATCTGTTAACAATTATACAAATAAATCAAATGGACGCGTGGAACATGATAGCCGAGTGACCAAGGAGATTGTGATTTCACTGTCCGTCAATGTCTGTACAATATTTGAAATGAAAATTCGCGACCAAGTTGTTCGATTCCACGGAAAACTGGAAGCATCACGGTTCTGTCATTCACTTAAAATGTATTTGGTTACTTTCTTACGCGAAATGTGCCCTAGGCTATTGAAATTTTACTCTAAATTAAATATCTCCAGTTGAGCCATTCATAGCCGACACTCCATCATATAGCAGTACGATTTTCTTCTGTGTATTCTGAATGTTGTCGCTTGCTTTAAACGATTTAAAAACTTCTCCGGTCCCACACAGTTCATCTCATAAAGAAGATCCTTTTATATTTTGACTAGCAGTTTCCCGCTGGCTCCGCCCGCAATGTACAAAGTATGGTGTTGTTCGTTACTACCCTCACGGATGTATTTGCAAAGTTTCGAGTTAATGAAATAAAGCCCATTATCTTCTGTGGTAATAGAATGTAATATTATGTCAAGAAAACACTTGAAAACACATCACACAAATAAATTGAATTAAACGTTCCTTGGAACAACACTACGCGCCGAACTGTTAAAAAGTCATTCAAAGAACTTCGTCATGGAGACAAATGTACTCATGCCTTTTCTCAGAATCTTCCAGTTTAAGTAGTTATTACCTCAAAAGAAAGCGCTTGATCCACTGAGTGTGTTTAGACCAACTCCGTACCTCAATTAGAACCAAAGATATGATTGCTTCAAAGATACAAAAAATTGAAAAGTCAAATAATTTGAGGAAGGTGGAAGTTAAGTGATTTATTGTACCTGATGACAAATTTGTGCATGAATACCTTTACGTTTAAAAAAATGAAGGAAATCGACCGGATAGAATGGCCGGACTGACTGACTTTAGCTTTCATAATTTTTTTGATACATTGTTTAGTAATATCGCCATTTTATTATTTCTCCCATAAACGCATGTGTTTCTTCTCTTCTGTTAGTCTGATGACAGATTTCCAACAAAAATTCCAGCATATCGTTTTAAGTAGTGTTTTGTTTGTTAATTTCTAAGCCCGAAGCTGGTTGGATTCCCAAGAACCAACTGCCATAATGTAGAGCGCCTAAGAGTACCTGAAAGAGCAGACTAGGGAAATAAGGAGTGAGGTAGTTTATCATTGTTTTCCTCGCTGAGTCTGACGGTACCACTGCGTGTCAATTAATCAAGTCCACTGAAATGCATATGCCGGCCTTATTTCACACCATTCATAGCAAGGACTGACTGCATAAGGGATGGCGTTGCAAGCAGTCTCTTTCACAGTATCAAATCCAAGGATGAGATCGAGACAGCTCAATTAAAGAAAGAACTTTGCTCTAGAGTTTAGACCATATCATAGAAGTGTCTGAATCCAATACCCCTCTCAAGAAAAGTGTAGTGTAAACACTATATCTCAACCAAAATGTATCTGGGTTCCTAGTAGTGTTTACTGCCCGTTTAGAAACTTGGCTTGTAAATGTGTTTAACTTCCTTTAACTGGAAATATTATTCGGAGAAAAAATATTTGACTTAATATGATTCTGGACCATCTTCTCTTTCTGGAGGTTAGTGTTGCAAGCTTCTATGAAGGAGGGTCTGGATCCCATTCCCCGATCATAGAAACGGAAGACAATGTTTACTCCAAATTTCAAATTTGGGTTGTTTCTGTTGAGTAGTCTCTGATTCTGAAAGGTAACGTAGTTGGTCAAGTAAATAGACAGTTATTAACATAGGATCCACTGAGCTAATAAATATAGCACACTCTCAGGGAGGCAACTTTGGGCGAGAGACTATAGGCCTATGGTACCATGGGGTTCGTGTGACGCCACATAAATGGTACAATACTCTAGGCCTATACTTGAAAGCGTCAACACGAAAACGCTGCATGTTAATGACAATAGAAGATGGTTCTTTACAGATGAAGCCAAATTTAGAAGAAAGAAAGGTAGGACAAAAGAGGGAGAAAAATGAAGAAAGAAGGAAAGAAAGAAAGAAGAGAGAAAGAAAAAAAGAAAGAAAGAAAGCAAACATTTGATTATGAGTCAAATTATAATGTGTTGTTAAATACCTAGACACATTTTAACATTTAAAATAATTTAGACGTCATTGTGCATTCCTAACTAATAGCAAATATACTGTATATTCCTAACTAGCTGTACCTGTACCTGTCCTTCGAACGGCAATTTGCAGTGTAATACACGCGTTCTTCCAGAACTTAGGTTAAGTTCATAATTCACACATTAATTACAGTACGTTAAAATGATGTTTTCTCCGGAAGCATGTATCTGCAATGTTAAGTACAACGAACCTGAACCAAATCGAGACAGCATGAGGACAATTTCCGAATGTCTAGCACAGCATATTTTACTGTCTAAGCTTAGGCGAAATTGCCTGTGCTTCTCAGTTACACATCAGAGTCCCACGAGACTTGGACTAAAAATCAAATTTCCGTAAATACCTCCGTTATTATCTAGCATACGGTAATTATGTGTGTGGCAAAAATTATAGAAAACTATAGTTAATAATTCTTCTTCTTCTTAAGATGTCGTCTCCGAACGGAGGTTGACGATCCACACGGCCAGCTCTGATCTAGACGTTGCAGCACGAAAGACCTCCTCTGATGTACAACAATGACATCTTCGGATATCCTTCAACCACGAGTTTCTTCGTCTTCCAATATACATTTCCCCATGAATTTTCCCTTCAGTAATTGATTGTAGTAACTGGTATTTATCGGCTCTCATAATACATCCCAAGTATCTTGTTTTTCGTTGTTTTGTAACAAGCAATAGTTCTCTTTGCTTTTCCATCCGGCGAAGGACCTCAATATTCGAAATTTTCAGTATCCATGGTATACGTAGAATACCTCTGTACAAATACATTTCAAATGCCTCAATTCGTTTCTCAGTATTTGTGTCCAAGGTCCAACTTTCACGCCCGTAAAGGAGGACAGAAAATATGTAACAGCGGATCTTCCTAATCCTCAGTGATAAGCTGAGGTTTGATCGTATGAAGGATTTTCTCATATCAATGAATTGTTTCCGGGCTTGTTCTACTCTAGATTTAACCTCTTTATTAGAGTCACATTGACTGTTCAAAATAGTAAGTAAATATTTGAAGGAGGATACTTGCTCAACTGTTTTTCGATTTATTGTGAGGGTTATTGGGTTTTCCTTTTAGAGAATACCATAACCTTGGTTTTGGAAGTAGGCCGTATTCCTCACTGCATTGAACTAGATGGTTGATCATGAGTTGAAGGGCAGATAGCTCATCTGCTATGACGACAGTGTCATCCGGAGATCTAATGTTGTTAGTAACTTTTTCATTTATCGTGATCCCTCCACAATCATAAGGCCAATGCTTCCTTGAAGATTGCCTCAGAATAAATATTGAACAGAAGAGATAATACACAAATTTGATGTACACCATTTCTGGTTTAACTTGTTCCCGAAGTTCCTTGATCAGTTTTGACATCTGCTGTCTGATTCCAGTATAGATTACCGATTATACGTAGATCATTGCGATCAATACCGAGTTCTTGAAGAATCGTGACTAGATTTTCATGTTCATCACAGTAAAATGCCTTTTTCGACATCTCATCACTGTATATGACACAAGAATCGTGCAGACTCCGGTTAGTGAGTAGTTTGGTTCTATCAGACGTGTGAAATTTAAATACATTAGTAGCATTTGAATGGTGAAGTCACTCACGATCAATTACACTTTAGAGCGACGTTTTGTAGTGAGGGAAAACACGTTATCCGACATTGTAAAATTTAGTTATGTGAGATTTTTCAACACTGAACTGGTGATGATTAAGATGTAAACGTTTCGTTTTGAGTTTTAGACATATTTGATTCGCAATAATATAAACGTGAAGAATATCAATACGGATATAGAACAGTCTATTAAAATACTTCAGTCAACATCAGCCGACCTAATTCTTGGCGTTCTTAGTTTTGATTAGATTATTCCTATCAGACTTGCTGTAAATGCAGAACATAAAGAGAGCATTCAATATTTTTGATTTGCACATTATGTCATTTCTGTATAATAGTCTGTGTTGTGTTAACGGTTTTCTTTTAATTTAAAAGATGGTTGTACATGTTATACCGTGCGAAATGGAATGTTCCCTATTTTGGGGAGAGAAAGGGAACGACTAATCAAATGCATAAATGAAAGAGGTATTTTAGTTTCCGGATGTACAGTAGGTTTAAGGCCCACCGGGAATCGAATTTCGGTCCTTAGCATCTAAGCCACTGAATTTATTAACCTCCTACCATTATTCATTGTCATTCTTTTAAAATAGAGTAGAATAATAATAATTGAATTTATGATATAAATACTTGTCTATTCTTTAGTCCTATACAAACAGCCTTGTGAAAATTTTTGTTTAATTATATATTAAAATCAACTCTATATCGATAGGAATGTTTCCTAGCACATGCTATAAATTAAGTAGCCAATATTTCCATGTCAGGAACATAATATTGAATTACCACTCCGTATTTTAATTGCAGAAGAAAAAGTGGGATTGTAGCCGGTTATCTTGAGGTTGAGTAGCCACTGCTCATATTGTGATCTTGTTGGAGTGGTTCTCCTTCACCGTTGCGCTGAGATACGGGTGACTATTATCTCGACATCTCTTTGATGACAGGATATTCTTAAGTTTCGCCATGTTACTTGATAAAGAGGTAAACAGACGCAGATTATTCGCATGTGGGCGTCTTATGTAAATTGAACCATCATTCTCCAAGTGTGGATATAGGTCTACCCGGGATAAAAGAGATGTTGTGGAGATAAAGAGGACATTATTTAAAGGTATTGATTTGTAAATTTCTCTCCTTGAATAATAATACAGGCTAACATGAAGATATATATTGTAAATTAAACAGAAATCGGGCTTATAAACAGATCTACAGTTAAGTTGAATACCTATACATTCTCTATACTTGGAAGTATAGACAGTCAATTCATGTTATTCGGAATGGCACTGGATTATTTTTCCAGTACTTTAGCTTGTACTTTGCTTTTTTCTTTCTCTCTCATTTTATAAAAATATCATTCCTTTTTGCTATTTGCTTTACGTCGCACCGACACAGATATGTTTTATGGCGACGATGGGAGAGGAAAGGCCTAGGAATTGGAGGGAAGCGGCCATGGCCTTAATTAAAGTGCAGCCCCGGCATTTGCCTGGTGTGAAAATGGGAAACCACCGAAAACCATCTTCAGGGCTGCTGACAGTGGGGCTCGAACCCACTATCTCCCGATTACTGGATACTGGCCGCAATTAAGCGACTGCAGCTATCGAGCTCGGTATATATCATTCCTTTTCCTCACTTCAAAAATGTATTCATAGAGCAAGTTGTAATTATTGTGGTAAGTTGGAGTTTATTGTCACTCAAAATGTGATAAATTTTCAAATTAATTTTGGTCTGATGATCAATTCAAATCATGTAAAGCACTCTTTAGGTACAGAGAAAATTCATATACATTTTTAATGTTTAGATAACTGGAAAGATATGAAAATATATATATGTAATGTGTGAAACAAAAGTAATGAACCTTTCAGAGAAGGTATATGTTTAAAAATGTACACTTTAATAGTGTATTATCTAAACACTGATTTTTCGATAGTTTCAGGAGAGCTGGAACTCTTAAAAATAATTTCTTAATAATTTCCATCCTGAAAACAATTCATACTTTCCGGGTTAAATCGGTGCAATAAGAAACTCCTTCTAGAAATATGTTTGTAATGTTCTATAATTTATCTTTGAATTTACTGCACTGATCATATATTATCCTTCAAAACTTTGCATTTTCGAAACCATGTGATACATAAGGCTGTGCTTCCACTGATTCGTAAAGACAGTTTCTTTTTGTTTTACGCTAACAATATTGAAATAACAAATATGGCTGCCTCGGGAGAAGGGCTTAGTTTGTAATTCTGCGTTTCGATTTTGTGAGTATTCTTGAGGAATCACTTTGACCGCAGTCTCTAGAAATGAAATGGCGTATGGCTTTTAGTGCCGGGAGTGTCCGAAGACCAGATCGGCTCACCAGATGCAGGTCTTTAGATTTGACTCCTGTAGGCGACCTGCGCGTCGTGATGAGGATAAAATGTTGATGAAGACAACACATACACGCAGCCCCCATGCCAGAGAAATTAACCAATTATGGTTAAAATTCCCGGCCCTGCCGGGAATCGAACCCGGGGCCCCTGTGACCAAAGGCTCTGGCGCCGGACGCAGTATCTAGAAAATGATAATTACAACATGTACCTACTCTTCTTCTTCTTCTTCTTCTTATTATTATTATTATTGATGTGCCATGTCCGTAACCGGTAATCATGTTCTCTACGTCATCCTAATGGCAGCTGATCTGAAAGCAGCTGTCGAGGAAAGACAGAACCACTGACGTAGATCCTTCGTCTGCACGGGCCGCGTCTACCACGTACATTTCCCTGCAGGATGAGATGGAGCAGACCATTCTTCTCAGGGTGTCACATCAGATAACCGAAGCAAGTAAGTTTCTGGTTCTTCATGATGTTGATAATCTCCCGCTCGTTTCCTAACAGTGCCAAAACGTCTTCGTTTCGAATCTCATCTACCCAGCTAATACGGACTGTACAGCGATAACACCAGATCTCAAAGGAGCTTCTGTCAGTGTCCATGATTCTGCTGCGCAAAGAAGGTCCGAAAAGTCATACTGCGGTCCAGGTTAAGATCACGACCTTTGAGGACTGTCTGAAACTTGAAGAGTGCGGCACTTAATTTCCAGGGCGTGGCCTCAATCCTCACTGACCGAAGCCCCAAAATAACTCATATTTAAACTTTGGAGGGTTTTTCCTGCTACCAGAATGCCTCGATCTGCAGCTGGCTGCTTGGCCACGATCATGTATTTGGTATTGCTGAAATTTGGCCTTATCGTGAACTCCTTACACGCCGTCACAGTGCCATTTACTAACACCTGTGGCTATCGGCAATCAGGATGATATCATCCGCATATCGAATGTTGTTCATTAGTACTCAGCTGAAGTTGATGCCGTCTTTGATATCAGTGAGGGTTGTTGGTTCTCTCTTGCCAGCAGATATTTTCTTCAAATCACAGGTCCTTCTCGTCTAATCCCGTGGCATTTAGGATTTCGATCATCTTCTCATGCCGGACCTTGTCAAACAGCTTTCGAAAGAAAATTAAGCAGAGAAAGACGTTGCAGTTAACACCACGGCTGCGCTGCACAAAAACCTGATTGCTGGAGTGAGCCTCTGCTATTTCATGGTGGATACAATATTTTGCATCTATCTCTTGTCACAGACCAGAGTAAAATGTAGTTTCTGTTTAAGTTCCAATCTCATTTATACCGGTGACTACAGGATCCGTGCGCTGATGGGAGAAATGCACCACTGCGCTGCGAGTGGCGAACTTTGTAAGTTAATGTGTTTTACCGCGCACATATCCGCTGTCGTCTCACCACGTACTGCCATGGCCGACTAAATGATAACAGTGGGATTTCAGAGTATTTTATGCAACAAAAAGTGACCACATTATTGCAAACTTGCAGAAAGTGGTCATGTAATAAAATTACAAGAAAAACAGAGCAATAACTTCAAATGTGATCAGAAAGAAACGTTGGTTCATTAGATATCCTACCATTTCACGATAAAGCCAACGTAGTAATTTATTTATTAGTAGTGGTGATAACGAGATTAGTGTTCATATACACATTCAACAATGCTGTCTTAAGAAAGCTATTCTTGGTCTATTTCTGATACGATACCATGTCAGAGTTGGTGAATGCTGCTAAGGAGACGATTAATTTTAAATTTTAGTGTTAATTAATTTTAAACATAACCATGTTTTCTAAGGAAGGCCTTGTTAACAATAGTTATTATTTCTTGAAGGCGAATAATTGTTTTCGTGAAATGTAAGCATATTTTAGCTGTTGTTTATGCAGTTTGCTCATAACATGTCACCTCGCGTACTGACGAATTGAAATAGCGTATGGCTTTTAGTGCCGAGAGTGTCCGAAGATATGTTCGGCTCGCCAGGTGCAGGTCTTTTGATTTGACGCCGTAGGCGACCTGCACGTCGTGATGAGGATGAAATGATGATGAAGACGACATATACACCCAGCCCCCGTGCCAGCGAAATTAACCAATGATGATTAAAATTCCCGACCCTGCCTGGAATTGAACCCGGGACCTCTGTGACCAAAGGCCAGCACACTAACCATTTAGCCATGGAGCCGGACCGCGCACTGATGGACCGTGTGAATGGTCCCAACCTCAAATCTCAAACGGAGGGAAAGAGAACAACAACAAAGGGAAGAGAGTGGATGAACTTTTTCTGATAAAAAGTCTCAGGGTTGATGTTGGACCTATTGAAATTCCTGATATTTAAACCGTATGTACTGTACCGTACCCAGTGGTAAATACCCTCTAGGATGATGCCTCCATTCCTGTATGAACATCCGACTAACTCAGGGTTGGGCAGAGAGTGGGTTGGTCGTCAATTGGGTCAGGATAAAAGTCGAATTTCTACACTTAAATATAAGTAAATGAACAACAATCTAATCCTAACAAATCCCTCATTATCCCAATTATCTAGTCATAAATCAAAATAAAAATAAAAAGAACATGCATTACTCTCTTATCCGTATATACAACAAAATCAAAGTGAATCAAACACCTGCCGTCAGGCTTACTTTACATTAAATAAAATCTCTATTCTAAAATGCACTAGTATTTTAACATAACCCATATAACATTCCATAATTAACACATGCGTCTTATCTTAATTTGTGGCGACTCTTTGGATACATGGTAGCAGCTCACATCTCTGCTATATTAGGGATTTACTCCATGTCGATCACAGCTTCAACACGTGGAAATGCACTTCCTTCTTCCATAGGCGAAGCCATCTTCTTGCTGTAAAGTTGTTTAACACTGGAACACAGAAAGCTTTGGATGAATATCTCTTCACCGCTCACTTCTATAAGTGCCGAACGACCCTTGGTTATTAATTCAACCAAGCACACTGACACATTATTAATGCAAACTTTATATTTAAGGGTATATATACACAGTTTTTGAGAGCGGCACGCGGTACGCGGTACGGACCGAGAGTTCCTCGCGAAACGCGACCGACACGAAAATGCGAGACAATGGCCCGTCTCTCCCGCACTTGCTACACTGCGGCTAATTATCACCTTCTCTATATGTTGATAGTAAACTTTGCAATAATATAATCTGCAATTAACTCTGGAACAGTTATTTTATCCAACTGCATAACTGAAACACTTGTTTAAAATCATATACTGTTACTGATATAACACTTCAGTATCCGCGATCACAATTACACTTCTACTCTCTCCAAACTACCCGATCAGAATACTCTTCTACCCTGTCCAAGCGGCCCGATGAGAATGACGCTCTCCTGAGCTTGGGATGCTAAAGAAGCTTCGGTAACGCCGTTTCAACTATGGGGTTCCCGCTTGTCTAGACAAACCACCAATCAGAATGCTTGCCATATGTATTGACACAGTATTAATTATAGTACATTAATAAAACACAGTTCAAATAATAGCAAATCTCTTCCTATAATTTTTATATCGTATTTCTGATTATATTTCACTTATAGACCTGTGGAAAATTCGACAAATGACAGAATTTAACTCAAGCAACTGTACACGTTGGTCAACCTGAGATAATGACTTGGCGCGATGTAGACTCCATGGTTGCCGTATCCTCACGTTCTCATTGGCGGAATATATAGCTTGGTTAGCACCTTGTACACGTGCCGATCTTTACCAACGCTTGGTTACGCTAAGCTATTCTCACGGTCTCGAGGAAATGTTGGGCAATATCCAGCGACTTGATGTCTCCATAGACATCCGGTCTCAACTATCTTGGGATTCAATACTCTACCATTTATGACTGTAATTTATATGAATAAAATTTATATATTATGTCAAATAATAATCTGAATATTTCTTATGGGCCGGCAAGATACGGCTCAGTACATTATCAAAATTTATGCATGAGAAGAAAAGTTCAGAATCACTTAAAGTTTTCAGTAAGTGATTATTTATATTGTGTGTCTGTATTTACATTATGATCAAGTTCACCTCTGTAATATAAGGCTTGGCACTTCTAGCTGCCTTCCTCAGGGGCCCGAGTTTGAATTCTGACACTGCCGGGAACTTAAGATTGGCATGAGGGTTGGTATGTGGTTAAGACAGTGCAGGCAGCTCATTTCCATTAGGGGTGTGCTTGAAAAGATATGTACCCCTCGGGACGAGGACATGAATTTACGGATGTAAAATACGGTATTTCTGTGAGCTATTAATATTGCGTAATGGCGGCCTATTTGTGTAATTATATTTGTCTATTGCCTTTACAAATCCATTTCGTTAGGTTGTAACGGAATACTACAAAATATCACACTTTGCTCTGTAGTACAGTGCGGTACTTTTATTATTATTATTATTATTATTATTATTATTATTATTATTATTATTATTATTATTAGTATTCTACTGGCTATAATTAATACTATGGCAATACAATACAATGTGTATCTATTATGATGAAATGAAATGTCGTATGGCTTTTAGTGCCGGGATATCCCAGGACAGGTTCGGCTCGCCTGGTGCAGGTCTTTCTATTTGACACCCGTAGGCGACCTGCGCGTCGTAATGAGGATGAAATGATGATGAAGATAACACATACATCCAGCCCCCGTGCCATTGGAATTAACCAATTAAGGAAAAAATCCCCGACCCGGCCGGGAATCGAACCCGGGACCTTCTGAATCGAAGGTCGCCATTACGATGACCGTTCAGCCAACGAGTCGGACATCTATTATGATGTGTGTGATCTAAAAAATATGGGCTACATCAGCAGATATAACACTGCTGTAATATTTTGTTTCTAATTGTTAGCCTATTTGTAAAATGGTTGAAGTACATGTTGTAAAGAGTTATTTTGTATTAATTAAAATTAAAATATATAAATCCCGAATTACTTCTTGCGATTTACTGCTTTGATCCACCGTCTTTTCAAATGCATTTCATGAGATCGTGAAGAAAACCTTTGTATCACAGTATCTATTAACGCAGCCAACAACAAGGATATAGTTCTGCCCGAACATTATAACATTAAAAAATAGTCATCTCAAGACACCGTTGTAAAATGATTCTTCTTCTACTTATTCTCCTTCTTAATTTAATTTTTTTGGGTTCCGCTTTCGCGTTATACCCAGCCACTAGGCGTTTTATCGAGTAAAGGCAAAGCTATGATGGATGATATATTAATTGCAAAGGGGGGTGAGATAAGAAATTAGCTCAAAGAACATACGTAGATATCATATACTTTGTCAAAAACAAAACAAAATTTGGGATAAAGAATGTACAGGGCACACGAGGTTCTACTCTTCACGTCAGTGTGATCCATCACACCGGTTATCTACATCACAAACATGACCGGATCAACACATGGGGAATGTAGTCTTAGATTCTAATAATGGCTTTAGACAAGAACATAGAGAGGGGTTTAGCGATAAAGGGCCACTGTAAAATGACTGAATATATGTATGTAAACGTCACACATATTCCAGCTTCTTATGGTCAGCTGTTGATGAAGGTGCCCCTAAGTAATTCTCGTAGTTTCCACCCGTAGCAGCACATTGCTATAGGCACGGAGCCTATATAAAAGCTGCCGAGGTATGAGTGGTGCTTAGAAATGGCATGCAGAGAACTGCTAGTGCGTCTGGGTGCTGTGAAAGGAGCTACTCTTAGGGTTAGTTGTGTTGCAATAACACTTTGTTGCCCAGAGAGGAAAGCAATGATAAACAGCTAATTAACTCCACATCATGCCTAGTACGCTTCATTATAGTTCTGTCATCTATTTTTGCCGTTTCCTTATAACTCCATAACATTCGGTTGTGTTATGTATCGATCCAACCAGGCTCCCTGCTGATAACTTAACAGACATGTACATATTAGAGCTGTGCAAAACAATGTGTAGATTCGTTTAAACCCATTTATAAGAAATGAATCTCGCCCAATATTTCTACGTCTAGACACGTTCAGGGCTTTTGGCTCTAACTCTCTACTCAGTGAGTGTTTGAAAGAACCAGACTCGAAAAGACGCTCACATGTACTGAACAAATGAGTATGATCGCAATTAACAAAACGATTCTGGGCAGATCGAGTAGCTCGGAAACTCAAAAGTTCAAGTATTTCACTCACTGGTGCACTGTTAACACATGGCATTGGTTCTCGGCACATATTTTTGTACAGCCTTCTTCTTTGCACCACCATTGCATGTAAATCACGTAACGCACACACCTGAAGGAAAACTAATGCAACACCTCAGTTTAGCCACATACTGAGTAACTGAACAACTGAGTGGACTGGTATACCAAGTCTGTTATCGAGTTTAGATTGATACACATAGCTCACGGTTCAAATATCGCCCACTTCGACTGAGCAACAGTGAGCCTGGTTAGAATCTGTCCAGACTCGTTCATTTATGAACCTTTGTTCATTCTAGCAGCAAGCTATGATCGAACTAGCTAGTAGTAGAGGAGGAGAAATATAATCTCATGGAATGAGCTCAGACTCGCACATTGCAGCACCTCCCTATCTAAAAGTATAGAATGAATAATATTCAAATTTTCTCATCATTGATTGAAAACAACCAAATGAAACGGCTGAACCGAAATCGGAGAAAAATGTTCGTCACTGCCTGAATTAGACTCCCCTGTATTTTATTTCCATTTTTTTTTTCAAACCACTGTCAGGTCATCAGCCCTGCGGCTGATTGGATCTTCAAATAGCACCATCAAACGTTATGTGGTTATAAGGAAACTGAAAAACCGATGCCAGCGCCAAAATGAGGCATTCTAGGCAGGATAAGGAGTGAGATAGTTTGTCATTACTTTCCTCACTGGGTCAGAAAGTGCTATTGCAGCACGACTGACTCTCTTAGCAACACCTTTCATAACAATCAAACGCGTTGGTCGTGCTCGGAATGTCATTACTCAGCAGCTTCCGTACCGTATTATCACAACCATGGATGAGACTGGCACTTCAGTGAAAGCTACACTTTGCTCTGTCCTGTGCCAAGAGACAGATACGAAAGTACTGCATCCATCAAGAAATGGCAGTAGACGGATCAAACTACTAAGTTCATTTAATTCTTGTTTAGCAAATAGCTTTTGATCGTGGTTTAGCGTCACACTAACACATGAAAGATATTCGGTGACACAAGGACGGAGTTGGCTAGGACTGGGAAGGTAGCGGCCGTGGCCTTAATTAAGGTGCAGGGTGCAAACATGGGAAACAACAGAAAAACATATTCCGGGCTGCCGACAGTGGGAATAAACCCACCATCCCCCGAATGAAAGCTTACAACTTCACGAACCTAAACTCGTGGCTAACACGTCAGATAGCAAATAGCTCCTGATGCTCATAATTACCGAGGGAATCGACATGTTGAGGATCCAACTCTACTGTAAATTCTTATTTATAAGGTCGAATTCTTTCACCGGGCGAGTTGGCTGTGCGCGTAGAGGCGCGCGGCTGTGAGCTTGCATCCGGGAGATAGTAGGTTCGAATCCCACTATCGGCAGCCCTGAAGATGGTTTTCCGTGGTTTCCCATTTTCACACCAGGAAAATGCTGGGGCTGTACCTTAATTAAGGCCACGGCCGCTTCCTTCCAACTCCTAGGCCTTTCCTATCCCATCGTCGCCATAAGACCTATCTGTGTCGGTGCGACGTAAAGCCCCCAGCAAAAAAAAAAATTCTTTCAGAAATATTAATATCTCTTGTTCATACGATCTTTTTAAGTACCCCTACCCCCTTTTGTTCACGGGGACAAATTTTTAGATTAATACAATTAGGAATGTCCTTTTCGCCTCTTCAATATTGCTTTCATTCTTGGTATCTATATCAAGCTATCCACACTTGGAGAGAATGAAGATTCAGTTTACGTAAGCAACCCAGATATGATTAATTCCTGCTTCTTTGCTTCTTTATCAAGTAACGTGGCGGAACATAAGAAGATCCTGTCATCAAAGAGATGTCGAGATAATAACCACCCATATTTCAGAACAACCGTGAAGGATCACATCAACAAGATCACTATCGCGTGTAGTGGCTATTCAACATTAAGATAACCGGTCACAACTCACTCTTTCTTCAGTAGTTAAAGTACATTATGAAGTGATAATTTATATTTTTGTTCTTGCCACTGTTGGCAGGAGTTGTGTCTTCTGATTTAAGGGGACTTTCGACAAGGAACAAGCCCTGTAGGGCTGCAGAATCGAGATACATATTAAATTCGGTCAGGATTCCGATCTACTTTAACAGAGTTTGGAATTTTTCAAAAATCTAGGCCATTATCAGGGGGGGGTCTCTTCCCGCATCGCGCTCACTTTTTTCTTCCTGGCCGCCTTCTGCGTGACGTCATGTGATATGAGACCGCTCGCCCTTCCTGCTGACACGTGTTACCACTACAGTCTAAAATGGTCATAACTTCTGAACCATTCATGCAAATAATGTCCTGACACGGGTATTCTAATCCTTATAAAATACTGGAGGAGGTCAAACAATTTATTTTGATGAGGAAGTCGAGGATAATATCGAAATAATTATTTAATTTTAAGGAGTTATATTTTTTACCGCGGACTGTTGCATAAAATCGCTTCTAGAGGGCAGCCGGTTGGAAATAGGTATGTGCCATCGCGGACTTTTTTTGTAGAGGTTTCTATGCTCTACATTTCGTACGCTTACACTTGGGGTCTATCGTTGATGGTTCACGCAGCGTAAGCCAAGAAAGCAAGTCACCGACCGACCGCCCGACATTTTTCTCTCTTTCTACGTATTTACTGTATATCGGATCACGGTTACATAATACTTTTATAGTGGTTCACTACGTGAACAGTGTTCGTGTTCTCAGTATCTGAAGTAGAACCACTGTACTGATTAAAATGCAGTCAACATATTATGGAAACGTATGTGGCGCTATAAATTGTCGGCACGTAAAAGAACTCCTGTGGGACAAAGTTACGGCACCTCGACTCTCAGAAAACCGTAAATGTTGTTTGTGAGACGTAACACAAATAACATTTTTATTATTTTGCATATTATACAATAACGACAACAACCATCATAGCCAATTAGTTTGCTACTGTGATGGCATAACAATGTTTCCTCGTCAGCAATGCTTGGTTGTTGAAACATTTTGTAATAAACTCTTGAATATCTCCATTATTACAGCTTGTACGGTAAAAAGGTGTCAGATATAAATGACTGAATAACAATCATATTTTCTATAATTATTGTTATGTGCTAATAGCCGGGCTGAGTAGCAACTCAAATTGTAGAACGCTGGCCTTCTTAGCCCAACTTAGCAGGTTCGATCCTGTCTCAGTCCGGTGGTGAAGGTGCTCAAATACATAGTTAGTGGGACGTAAAATCCAATAACATTATTATGTGCTAATAACTTATATTTCTGAATATATTTCGAAGCTTGTGAAATAATACAGTATCAGTGATCCGTTATATAGTAAATACGATGCAAGAGACAAAAATGTGGTGCGAAAAGAAAACCTGTTACTGGATCTCGGTTATTTCAAAAGGGGGCCTCACACATCCCGGTCATGAGTAGCTGAATAATATAGCCCAGTTCGAAATTTCGTATGGTGTGTTTCACGGTAAGGCTATCCAGATGCAAAAACGTAATGAAAACTCTTATTTCTATTATTTAGTCAAAATTTCTAGTATTCCGTGACAAAATAATTTGTCTCTACGTAAGGACCAGGACATTTATTAGGATATGGCATTTTAATGCAAAGAGTAAGGAGCTAGCACTGAGATAATATGCCAATAAGAAGGCTAAGCTTTGGGCTGGTTCATCAAGTAATTAAGTCTCCTGACACGTACGTTTTAATAATTTAATATAATTCCATAAAGATGTCGATATGATGCATATTTTCCTATGCCATTTGATATAAACATTTACTTCATCAGGAAATAAATGAATTATTTTGAGTTGCATGGCAATATTTTATTTCTTATCGTATTATATGTCATGTATTTGATAGTTGATGTTCTACCTGCTCAGCATGTGACGAAATTTAACGCATTTTCACGTTTTTAAATCTATTGGAAGTGACGTTACTTATCGAATCGGACTAAACCAGACTATTATTTGATGAAAGATTGAGAAGATGTTTCACAGGCACGAGAACCCACAGGCTTGCTGTACTGCGACTGTGTACCTTACTCGCTATCGTTCATATCCCGTGACGTCATAGCGCTCCAGCCAATGAAAGCTTCAACCGCCGGAGTAGACTACCTTTTATTCTAGTTACCTTGGGCCATTATATTGCCAGCCTCATGATGAAGGAGTAACATCTTACCTCTTATCTAGAGGCTCCAGGTTAGATTTACGGTCAGTTCAAAGATTTAAATTCTAAACTGAGGGCTGGATCGGGTTTCACTTAGCCTCGAGAGACCAACTGAGGGGTTGTCGAATAAGAAAGGTATTGGTACAGGCCAAGAAAATAGCTGACGAGGTCATCGTGCTGACCGCGTGGTACTGCAGTATCTTCAGGCTATCTAGCTGAATAGCAGTCGTCTAGGACTGCCAAGATTCTTAATGAGATGTAGTTGTTATGGAATTTTTAAAGTTATATTCTTCTTCTGATTCCTCTTCCTCTTCTGTCGTTTCTTCTGCACCGTGTTGTGGCCGCTGGTGTGAATATGGCACATATGGACTTGGCCCTGTTTTACGGCCGGATGAACTTCCTGACGTCAATCATATCTGGAGGGATGTTCTCACTATTGTGTGTTTCTGTGGTGGTTAGCAATGCGTTGCGTTGTGTTGTGTTGTGTTGTGTTGTGTTGTGTTGTGTTGTGTTGTGTTGTGTTGTGTTGTGTTGTGTTGTGTTGTGTTGTGTTGTGTTGTGTTTATGCAGATGAAGATATGTGTCCTGGGTCAAACACATACATCTAGACCCCGAGTCGGAAGAATTATTCAGGCACGACAAAAATCTGGCCGGAAATCGAACCAAGGTCCCTCGGAAGCGATGGCATTGACACTGACCATTCAATCAAATAGCCGAGCATGCTTGAAATTATTATATCAACTCTAAATTCGAAACATTGAAACGCTTAGCAAGATGTGTTTTACATACGTCTAAAACGTGTGTCAATTTTACAAAATAAACCACTTATGTATATACTTGTTAAAGAAATTAGTTTAGAGCTCTACCAGTCAGAGTGATTAGATGGAAGAGCCCTACCTCTCTGAGTCCAGTAGGAGATATTCGTTTCCGGTTCCGTCCAGTGATGTTTGCTGGTGTTTAGATACGTCAGCGTCGTATAGATAGATATCTTGGCACATAATAGGGCTCCTATATGACGCCTACGTGAACCATAAATTTTACGCAAAACTATTATAATTCTTACTGTTATGATATAATAATTATTTGTAGCCTAGCTTCCTTTCTGGTATAAATTCTTCTCAAATACCAACATTCATGACAATATACTCCAGGAGATACTTCAACAAGGAGGTGAAAATGAAGTTGTATGTAGAGTAGATCATTATTCTCCTCATCTGGGATAAAAACATACTAACTGCAAATTAGAAAGGTACTGCTTGAATGACGATATTTTTTTATATAGAAACATCAAGCAGGGTTGGACAGGTTTTCTGCGAAATCATCGGTTTTCACAGTCAGTTTCATTCTAGTAGTACTCAATAATCAGTCATACGATTATTTCTGACAAGTTCAGACAAAATATTATTGTAGCTTAACGTTAATGTAGACAAATTTTAATTGCAATTTGACTTTCAATTTTACGCGGAATCCGGTACACATGAATTGATCGGGATTCGAACCGTGACTTGTGAGACACCATCAGCGAGGTCACTCAACTATAAAATCACTTCAAACATAAGTACAGGCGTTATGTAAAGGTTTCCGGATTTTTAAAGAAAGTCGAGTTTGAATTAGTTTATTCTCTAGCTACAGTTCGTATATACTTAATGTTATCTTGCTTTGCTCCAACAGGCAACTTTTAAAGTTTTCTTTCTTTTAGGGTACAGCAGCATATTTACCGTTCATCAATGCGTTTGTATGTAGTAGGCAAGAGCAATCAAATCAAACACAGAAATATTTCGGAACATGCCTCGAAGACTCATGGAAGATTAGAAACTAAAGCATCCACTGTCCACAAACAAGAAAAACATAGTGATACAGCTCTGACGACGGGGCTTGGCTTACCAAGCGACCACTTCTCAACCCTGAAGCCTGAAAATTACGATATGTCGCGTTATTATTAGCTATCTAGACCAGGACCACTATCTCACCGTCAGATGGTCCTAATTTGTTGTCAACTAGGGCAAGTGGATCCAGGTGAAGTTTTATAGACGGTAGAAATCTTCTAGAAAGTTAACCTGGTTTGTATCTCGATGCATCTGGATGTCCGGAGACAGGCTACGTATATTTGCTACAAATCCCCCGGATATACTCTATTACTGGCTTACAATACAATAGCGGGAAGGGGATCGAACCTATGGCCTCCGGGGAAGAGGTAGGCTCAGTGTCCCATACCACTGGGCTGGCTTTCCACTATTCATAACCCGGACGCTAAGTGGGATAGAATGATTAGCCCTTTGGCCGGTCACATTTACCCACAGAAATTGTTTCATGGCAGCTGAGTAACCCCACGGCTATGTGCTTCACCAGTAGTGGAAGCCTTGTTTCTAAATTGGATGACTCCCTTAAGGGGAAACGAACTGCCACCCTTCCAGATGAACCGACAACTACTTTATCTCCATTAGGCAGCCCTTGGCTGTAAATAAAACTTTTCCGTATGCTTTCCGTATGCTTCTAATTTAATTATATGCAATTTTAGTAAAGAAATCTATTTGAATTGTTTAAAAATATTCTGTGCTTAAATGTTTCTTTGTTTGTTTCACCAGTTATATATTTCGTTTCCTTTATATTATGGCTATGTTAGCGAAAATACTGAGAGTACCAGTCCACAAATAATGGATTTAGCGTAGAATCGATAGTCAACGCCTGTAAACAGTAATGTTTAGAAGAAAGGTGCTGAATCTATTAACTGCTTGTCAAATTTAACAATATATCAAGTACGGAAATAAATCATTGGAAAACTGTGAGAATCCCATAAAACCATTGAAAGTGAATCATGTCGTTGTCAGTTTTAGAGACGGTAGAAATCTTCTAGAAAGTTAACCTGGTTTGCATCTCGACACATCTGGATGTCCGGAGACAGGCTACGTATATTTGCTACAAATCCCCCGGATATACTCTATTACTGGCTTACAATACAATATCTGGAAGGCAATTCCGCAGTCAAGAGTACTCATAAAGTGCGCGTTATTTGTTAAAGTACCTGCTTTCTCGATCACAGGCGGCCCAATAAATTACCAAGAACGAGTCTGCACATCAACGCCAATAAAATATGCAAACGACGGAAATCAGAATCGCGAAACCCGCAAGGTACATTTGAATACACGTCTGGTTCAAAATCAGATCTTGTATTTAAAATGCAAATGTTTTGTCCTAATTGGATTATAAATTGGATTATAAATCAGGATACGTATCTCACCGAGATAATTCGTTTATACCATAATTTTAACTCTTCACCAGTTATTGGTGTTCATTACACTAATCAAATAAGGTAATTGAAGACTCTAGTGAAAAAGGAGTCGATATTCTCACGTCTACCGTTCTGTAAGAATAAAAAGAAACCACAACAAATTACTTTCTCCGTTCGAGTTGAACCTTGTAGTTTTTATGTACGGGTTGCCGGCGTTTCGTATACATTTCAGTACTCTTTGTCAAATTGAATTTTAGCTGCCTGGGGATAATGATGGCCTCGGATCGAGTGCGATACATCCTTCGCCAATATAAAGAATATTGGAAATGATTGGAAACGTTTCTGGCCTGTACACAAGGCACATTAAAAAAAGACATGGTTCAATCCTGACGAACAACAGTAATAATAGGTGTTTAACAGGCCGTTGGAAGCTTCAAGTCGAAGGCCCAATAAATTAGTTGTTATAAAATTCCGTTGTGGTGGCTGAGTGAACCCCAGGGCAATGTGCATCGCAAGTAGTTGAAGCCTTGTTTCTATATTGGTTGACGTCCTTAAGGAAGCCAGCCCTCCGATCCAGATAAAATCTCTGACCTTGCTGGAAATGGAACCTAGGGCCTCCGGGGTAAGAGGCCGGCTCAGTACCCGAGATCATGTTTCAGGCGAGTTGGCTACGCAGTTCGTGTCACAGAGCTGTAAGCTTGCATTTGGGAGATGATGGGTTCGAACCGCATCGTCGGCAGCCTTGAAAATGGGTTTTCGATGCTTTCCCCATTTTCTCTCCGGGAAAAGCTCGGGCTGTAAGACCATAGCCACTCCCTTCCGAACCCCAGTCCTTTTCCATGCATCTGCAAATTTGATCTGTTCGGAGATAGTGTAACACAATGTTAACATTTCTTCGTTCATTTCTTATAAGTGGAGAAACTATTTTTGGGCACTAATAGGTTAGAATTTTAAACGACCGGGCGAGTTGGCCGAGCGGTTAGGGGCGCGCAGCTGTGAGCTTGCATCTGGGAGATAGCGGGTTCGAACCCCACTGTCGGCAGTCCTGCAGATGGTTTTCCGTGGTTTCCCATTTTCACACCAGGCAAATGCTGTGGCTGTACCTTAATTACGGCCACGGCCGCTTCCTTCCCATTCCAAGGCCTTTCCTGTCCCATCGTCACCATAAGACCTATCTGTCTCGGTGCGACGTAAAACAAATAGCAAAAAAAAAAAAAAAAAAAAAAAAATTGAAACGTATTTGAACAAGGCGCAAGGCATCATCTAACCGCTCTTCGGTAATGCCGGTGAGTTGCATATATTTCAGGGGTTGCTAGTTCAGTTCGATAATATTTATGCAAATCACACTGCAGAACCGTTGTGCGGGTAGCAGACAATTGCGCCTTGGTTCGTGCCTAAATCCTTTCCATACCTACAACTACCGATAGGATCGCAACATTCCAGTTACTTGGTAACTAGATTTTCACGAAAACGGCAATGAATTCAAATATTAACCAAAGCATGTGAGTTTTCCGAGATACGAATTCGAAGAAAAAAGGATCCCACGTGTTACGATCCAAGAAAAAATGAAAGGAAGCAAAGCCATCTACATACAGGCTATGAGCATCTTTGAAGGAGTGGAAGGTGAAGGCTTTCCCTATCCGTAACCCCAGCACTAAGTGGGATAGAGTGGTCAGCTAAAAACTCCGCCGCCTTTACCCCCACGAATTAACCTGATACTCATTTTTTGTGTAGGATGAGTGAAACTAAGGGTCATGTTCCACTCCAGAAGTGGAAATCTCGTGTCTTAAATGTCGTGCATTACGATCGAGCAATATAAAATTTCCTTTACCGAGTGAGTTGTCTACGCAGTTCAGATCGCGTAGCTGTAAACTCGCACTTGGGAGAGGTGAGTTCGATTCCCATAGTCAGCAGCCTTGAAGATGGTTTTGTATGGTTTCCCATTTTCTCTTCAGTCAAAAGCATGCGCTGTAAGGCCATAGCCGCTCCCTTCCAAATCCCAGTCCTTCCCCATGTTTGTATCGCCGAAAACCCTCGAAGTGTTACTGTTATACGGAACCACTGGTAAAAAATACCTTATAAAATAAATAAAATTCAAACTTCATATAAAGAAAAGGTGGACCTACGCTGAGAACCGTATGACCTTTCCAAGGTTGGAAGGCATGTGCGTCCGAGTGAAGCAGATAGTCGAGGCGGGGGCTCAAACGTATGGGATAGGTATGTGTCGAGAGACCAGACTAACGAACGGTTCACCGAAAGAGGGGTAGCAGTCTTTCGGAAGTTTTAAGGACGGCATTCTAGATGACTGACTGATATGGCGTTGTAATAATACTTAACATGGCATAGCTGTGTGGATACTGTTACACAGTGTGGTACTAATGGTGCGGTTGTTTTCACGCTTATCAGCACCGGCTCTCTTGAAAATAGGTATAACAACATTCTGCTGAAAATCGGACGGCAATTTCACCTTTAACATACATCTTACAAAATGAAATAACCTCAGCCATAACTAACTCCCAAGGACATGCAGCTCCCCCTGTATGAATAATGTACTGACGATGGCTTCCTCCCGGGTAGAATATTGCGGAGGTAAAATAGTCCCCATCCGGATCTCCGGGTGGGAACTATGCGAAAGGGGGCAATAATCAGTAAGATGGATGCTGACATACTGCGAGTCAGAGAGTGAAATGTTAGAAGCTTGAATCGTTTTGGAAGATTAGAGAATCTTTATAGGGAGATGCATAGACTACAGTTAGATGTACTTGGTATAAGCAATGTAAGTTAGTTAGAAGACCACGATTTTTGGTAACGCCAGTACAGAACTATCAACACAAAATCAAACAAGTGAAATGCCTACTATTGTAGCGGATTATGAAGAAATCGAAAAAAAATATGAAGATACAGATTTAAGACAATATATAAAAGCTGACGAGAATCTAATTGTGATGGGAGACTGGAATGCAGTGGTGAGCCAAAGAAGATAATGTAATACAGGAGGAGAATTCGGATTGGTACAAAGGAAAGAAAGAGGAAGCTGGCTGGTTGAATTCTGCACCGATCATAATTTAGTTCTTGCTAATACTTGGTTCAAACACTACTAACGACGGCAGTATACATGGACGTTACCTGGGAATATTGGAAGGTATCCAACAGACTTCATTATGATTAGGCAGAGATTGAGAAACCAGGTGTTGGATTGCAAGGCTTGGACTTTGAACACGGATTGTTGGTCATGAAATGCCACCTGAAGTTGAAGAATTTGAAGAAAGGAAATAATGCGAACAGATGAAATCTAAGAGTGTGAGGGGTCGTTTCAAGGAACACGTTGCACAAGAGACAAGGCACCTAGAATTGATTGAACTACTGAATGTCTTAAGAAAAATCAGCATGGCAAGAAGGGGCTGAAGGAAACACAACAGAGGAAGAGTGGGGAGTCCTGAAGAATGAGGTCATTAGGGCTACTGAAGAAAGGTTAGGAAGAAAGAAAAGATCAATTAAGAATGAATGGATAACTCAGGAGATACTAGACTTGAGTAATGAAAGACTAAAGTACAGGAATTGAAAAAATGAGGAGGGCAGAATAGAATACAGGCGATTAAAGAATGTGGTCGATAGAAAGTCGAGGACAGCTAAGGAAGAAGGCTGAAAGATAACTGCAAGGATGTTGAAGGTTGTACGGTCGTAGGAAATGTAGATGCTGCATACAGAAAAATCAAGGAAATCATTGGAGGAAGGGAAAGAAGACAAGGTAGAAATATGGAAGGAACATATCCAACAGTTGTTTCAAGGTAAAGAATAAGATGATATGGTTCTGGAACTAGAATGGGCTGTTGGTGCTGATGAAATAGGAGACCCAGTTTTGAGATCAGAATTCGACAGAGCTTTATTTTGGGGGAAACCGGCATGGCGAGGTTATTTCATTTAATATGTATGTTAAAAGTGAAATTGCCTCCCGAATTTCGACAGAATGTTGTTATACCTATTTTCAAGAGAGCCGGTGCTGACAAACGTGAAAAGTACCGCACGATTAGTACCACACGCCTGCAACATTTTATCACGTATTTTTTTCAGAAGAATGGAAATGAAAGAAAAGTTGAAACTGAGTTGGTTTCAGAAGAAATGTGGTAATGTGTGGAGTAGTGTTGCCTACTGAGTGTATGATTCGAAGCTGTGTATCGATTCATTCACGTGTCCGAACGAATCGATTCACACGAACGGCGAGCTCACGGCACACGATTCAGCTGACTCGCAGCGGACAGTGGTGAGTGGCGCACCACGGATCATTGAGACACAATACACACACGGCTCACTAACGGGACACTGGACTTTGGCGGGGAACCGAACTTCTGTTGCAGCGAGACGTACAGAGCCATGGCAAACTGAAAGAATCGTAGGCAGTCACGGATCAGTGAGACACAACACAGATACGGTTCATTATCGGTACACTTACGGGTACACTTATGCCGTTCCTACGTCCAGGGTAGGTCGCGAAAAAATCCAGACTAGCTAACTCAGGTCCAATTTCCAATCAAAGTTCATCTTCTTCTCGTGGATTCGGAGGAATTGCGAAGGATATTCTGACCTAGGTATATATCATCTATCGCCAATCCGATGGACGTCACCACCGCACCAACTATCAGTTATGGTTAAAATAATTCGGAAAATCTTAGATTAAGGATGACTATATGACTACACTCCTTATAAAATATGAATATAAATACCAATAACGTTTTATTACACATATTTATTTAAAAATCTAGAAAACCAAAGAAAAAGATAATGAAATAATGTTGAAAATAATTATTATCATTTAAAATTCATTAATTATCTTCCATCGTTATATCAAAAATCTTTGATTAAGTTTAAATAATAATTATGTACAATAGAAAATTGGAGTAATTTTGTAAGTTTAAACTCATGTAAATGAAATCACATTGTTATATCATTAATTAACTGTGTGAAAGAAAATATCCCTACTTTAGTTAAAGTTTCTCAAAATATTTACACATCATCCTGGGAAATCATACATTTCAGCATCAATTACTTTTATTCTTGTAATTATACATTCTTTTAGTTATTTAGTTATTTAAGTGTTTGGTTATTTAGGTATTTAGTTATTTAGGATGAGGATACAATTTATTACTCGGAAATTGTTCTTCACGGATCAGGAAGAAGATGAGTATTAGGTCAACCACCTCACACGCTCTCTTCCAGATTAATATCTACTATCACGTAATAGCTCAAATGGATGTTATTCATCTCACAAACCTTACAAATTAGATTAATTATATAAATGTGTCTCACGAAATCTGCCATCAGGTAATTAATTAAATTCCAACACCTCACAATGCCGATGGACGTCTCCACCGCACCAACTATCAGTTATTTCTGACTAATATCCTACTCAACTTTCCTTACAGTGTATTATTTCGATGATTTACTAGTGCCTTAACTCTTTATATACTTCATAATAAGTTTTCATAGATTTTGGATATGGATTACTTATAAATGTGTCTCACGAAATCTGTCATCAGGTAATTAATTAAATTCCAACACCTCACATACTATGATTTATTAAAATAGCTACAGAGTATTATTGATGATGACTCTATCAATCATTACCTTCAAGAATTATACATGAAAAACTTGTCATACTTGTGCATAGGATTAAGTAAGTGCCGTGTACTTGTTTAGCAAATAACCATCACTATGGTAGAGATCTGGGTTAATTTCTGACTAATATCCTACTCAACTTTCCTTACAGTGTATTATTTCGATGATTTACTAGTGCCTTAACTCTTTATATACTTCATAATAAGTTTTCATAGATGTTGGATATGGATTACTTATAAATGTGTCTCACGAAATCTGTCATCAGGTAATTAATTAAATTCCAACACCTCACATACTATGATTTATTAAAATAGCTACAGAGTATTATTGATGATGACTCTATCAATCATTACCTTCAAGATTTATACATGAAAAACTTGTCATACTTGTGCATAGGATTAAGTAAGTGCCGTGTACTTGTTTAGCAAATAACCATCACTATGGTAGAGATCTGGGTTAATTTCTGACTAATATCCTACTCAACTTTCCTTACAGTGAATTATTTCGATGATTTACTAGTGCCTTAACTCTTTATAAACTTCATAATACGTTTTCATACATGTTGGATATGGATTACTTATCATCTATCACACATCATGGTATCAAGTACAGTACTAACCCTAGATTGCGTCAACCTTCTTATTTTTATCTTCGTAACAAATTATTTTCTTCCCTACCGACGGAACAATACATATCAAATTCATTATTCCTCTTCGTATTCATTCTATATTCATATACCACTTTCTTCATACCTTCATATTTCTTCTTTCTCTTGCAGATAAACTTCATATACAGTATATCTTAACTTGACGCATAGAATTCTGTAACCGTCATTTATCCACTTGGTTAATCCATTTCTTCTCAATCAATCTCTGTTTCACTTAATATTACTCTCATATCCTCATGTAATCCAATTATGATCTTTATACGGCACTGTACGATCTCCATTTTACAAGATATTAACCCTTAATTACTTATAAACTATTATATCGTTATAGATATTATAATTCATATATGATAACCTCATCGCGAGAATCTACCATATCTGAGATAATTTAAAGATCACAACGCCTCACCATTTAACGTATTCACCAACAACATAAGTTATCATTGAATTCCGTAAGATTTATTGTACTTACTGCGCTAATAAATAAGACATCTATTTCTATCCGCTCCCACGGTTTTGTATTAGATTCTCCAGGACATCTGTAGATCAGGCACGGTAACTATATCCTCTCGCTGTTCATTAGGATGCTCTGGAATAGGTAAGGTTCTTTTGCCGTCACGTCAGGTTAGTCTCCTCCGGACATCCGGCCATCGTCTTCTTAGAACATCTTGACAGCCATATCTTGCGCAAATGCAACAGAAATAAATGCAGATAAAGTCAATTTCGTCATGATACGAACTCCACAGCCTTCTAACCTGGTAACTTCAATAACAAATCTGTCGTTTTAACTTTAATTCTAATAACGCTAGTAGACTACCAAAATGTCTGCTCTTGCTTTAGCTATTTTTTTATAATTGCTGTTTTGTATGTCAATTCAGTTATTTCCCGTATTATAAATATTTCTTTCTTGGTAATTATATCAATGGTTATCCCTTGCCGATTTGAAGATATGACGTAAGCCTTTCTTGCTATCTTCCTTATTGACTTGCCGCTTTATTTACGCTCTCGTTTTTCTGCGTTCTTCAGTTATATATATGACGCAAATCTTCTTCTTTAAATCCCTTGAGTTTCTTCTCAAATCTTAACTTGCTGCTCGCAATATGTATGTCTATCTCAATTCGATCGTTGCCTCGGTTTGCTGTATCAATTTGCAGTTTTTCAGTAGTAGTGTTGTAACAATTCTAAGCTTTTTCTTGTCTTATTCACTGATGCCTTGATCTCTCCTGCCTCGATCACGCCATATATTACATTTTATTGACATAGATGATTGAGTTTATGTACCGTATTTACTTGTCATGGCAATTGCATCCATTTTAGTTCCAATAAACTATCAATTCCGGACAATGACACTGGACGTTGTCGGGGAGCCGAAATTCCGCGGCAGCGAGACGTGCAGAGCCATGCCACACTGAAAGAACTGTCCGCTATAACGGACTCTCGGACTCAGCTCATTTGAAAATAATACCCACTAAATAATAGACGGATTTATTTGCAGTGTTAAAAACGTAGTCAAAACTTAATTCCAAAGTACCTAGCTTGTAAGTAGGTAGACTATTAGGTTATTATATTTACCGTATTCATTTAATCAATCAGTATTTTTATAAATAGTTGGCATTCGACAATTGATTAAACTCAGCTCTCTGGCCTACCCACATGGCTGAGAGGCTCAGACGGTTGAGGCCTGGCCTTCTGACCTCAACTTGGCAGGTTGGATCCTGGCTAAGTCCGATGGTATTTGTAGGTCTCAGATACGTCAGTCTCGTGTCGGTAGATTTACTGGCACGTAAAAGAACTCCTGCAGGACTAAATTCCGTTATCTCGGCGTCTCCGAAAACTGTAAAAGTAGTTAGTGGGACATAAAGCCAATAATATTATTATCTTGCCTACCCTATGTCTATCAGTCATGTTCACGACCACTCGAAATAGTCTGTTTTATATTAGAAAGAACAGTTCAGTATTCTCTCAGTTCGTTTGTCACAGCATTGCAAAATACTTCAATAATCGAATCATTAGATCAGCGGTGTGCGTGGACAGTGAGTAAGCGAGCCGACTGATGCAATAGCTTAAATAAATAGATTTTTAATCAGAAAACTAATGGCTGCTCTACATCTCGGATAGTCTATATAAAATATGACGATTTAGAGAATACTCTGCTGATAGAAATAGACATTTTCAAAGACGGCCGAGCTAGCTGGCCGTGCATTTAGGGTCGCGTAGCTATGAGCTTGCATTCGGGGGATGGTGGTGTTTCGAATCCTACCGTCGTCAGCCGTTAAGATGGTTTTCCGTGATTTCCCATTTTCACACAAGGCAAACGCTGGTGCTGTACCTTAATTAAGGCCACATCAACTTCCTATTCACTTCTAGCCCATTCCTATCTCATAGTCGCCAAAAGACCTATCTGTGACGTAAAGCAACTTATTTGATATATATTTAATATGTAGGCTACTTATTGCGGACACAGGTATTTTTACATCTAATTCTGTATACAACCTGTGACAATAATGCTCGGTGAATAGTCCCGTACTATCAACATAGATGAAATGAAATGGCGTATGGCTATTAATGCCGGGAGTGTCCGAGGACATGTCAGGCTCGCCAGGTGCAGGTCTTTTGATTTGACACCCATAGGCGACCTGCGCGTCGTAATGAGGATGAAATGCTGATGAAGACACATACACCCATCCCCCGTGCCAGTGACATTAACCAATGGTGGTTAAAATTCCCGACCCTGCCAGGAATCGAACCCTGGACCTCTGTGACCAAAGGCCAACACTCTAACCATTTAGCCATAGAGCCGGACATCAACATAGTTGAACAATACACGACAGTGACCTTACTGTCCTTCGAAATAGTCCCTTCCCATAACTATGCACTGCTGTGATCGGCGATACATGTCCTGTAAACTTTGCAAGAAGGCTTCCTTTGGGATGGTGTTCAAAAGCCTCGTCAAGTTTGGGTGGATATCAGGAATATCGCCAAATCTCTTTCCTGCAGTTAATCCGCCATCATGCGCACAGTGAATCGTCGATCGTTCGTGATGAATGTCCTCACCCTCTCAATGTTTTTGTCTTCCGCTAGGGAGTTGTCAGAAACAATTTCCCGGCCTTCTCGAAAACGGGCGAACCACTCGTACACACACTTCAAGGACAGTGCTTGAACTTCATAAACGCGTACCAGCATCGCAAGCGTTTCTTTCGGGTCTTGCCAAGCTTAAAACAAAACTGCGCATTGATCTTTTGGTCGTTGATATTCCTGTTCGTAGTTCAGAACCAAAGCACTAAACAGGCACTGTGTCAAACAGGTCATGCACGGCACACACACGATCCTCAACTGAACAACGTTTGGAGCAGGTGGTCAAAACCTGCTGCTACGCAGATGCAGCGTTGCATGTCGCCAGTGTTGCCGGATCGACCGTTCTGACTTCATTCACCGAGCTTTATTGTCACAGGTTATATATATATTAGAGTTGTGACTTTCACAGAACTATAGAAAACTATAATGTAGTATATAAAGTGTGTTATAAAAGTTATACAAATGAATATTATTATTATGAGGATTATTAGTATTATTAATATTATTAGTATTATTATTAACTACGTAAGTTGTGCACTGTAACAAGCTTGTATAGTATTGCACAAGTACCTATTTTTTCCTGCATTTCAATCTTTAAGTTATTTATTTCTATTTTGTACTTACCGAGAATACAATGAAATTTCCAAGTTCTTTGAAATTATTTAAGGATAGGCTAGGCAAACGATTGATAGGGAATCTTAATCTGCACGACGATGCGAAGAAGTGGCTGCAGGAGGAACGAAAATCTGAAAGCTAGATGGCGCATAGGAAAGCAGTTCGTTGAATGAAGGCCAGATGGCAGCAGCAAGCATTGAATGTTGTTGCTTCTGTCTTATCAGTACACAGTGCGCAGATGCAATAGGATCGATTACTATAATGAGCCGTGAATCCGATCACTGTATCGATTCAGTAACGTGAATGGAGTCAATGAATCGATTCAGTAAAATGAATTGAATATCCCATCACTAACGTGAAGCAATCCTGACTTTGTGTCTGATCTTCAAAAAAAAATTCAGAAGGAGAAGCCCACGTACATGGCGTTAGTAGATCTAGTAAAGACATTCGAGCAAGCTATTTTAGATTCTGGAAGTGATCGGGATCAGATACCGAGAACGAAGGATTATCTACAATCTGTACATAAATCACTCTGCGGCGATAAGAATCACATCCATGAGGGTTTGCGCCACCGTAGCAACCTCCTGGTTCGGGAAAGAATACGCCTCCAAGCACATAGAGAAGAAGTCACTGACGATCAGTATAGCGATTTCCCGCGTTACTGGTTTGGGAAGGTCCGGCCACACCTATTGCCACTCTCTCGAGGGGCAGAGAATGGTGTTCCAGTTGTACTTCCTCAAGGAGCTCGCCCATGCTGTACATCTTCATTTTTAGGTCTCCGGCTTGGTCCTATGCTAGCTGCAGACTCTTTCAAATTTCGCTCGCCTTCCTAATCAGTAGAACCTCTCTCGAAATTTCGACAGGGTATTCCTGATCTTGAAGTACCTTCCCGAGGCTCAACCATGGACTTCCTTCAAGACATTTGCCACCAAACGTCGTGGAACAACCACCTGCTCTCGAAATGTCATCCAGTCGCCGCCTTTCCAGACGCATTTCAGCAGCCCATCCGTGGTCACCAGCGAATCCCGTTGTCAGCAGTATGACCTAGCTTTGGACCTGAGATTACAAAACTGTGTCCATCCAGGCCTTGGAACACGGGTGATCTTCCAGTCGGCCAGCAGACCTATGTCCTTAGCATTCCTCTGCGCTTCTATACAGGCGTCATGACTCTGGTACTTTCGAAATTCACATTGGTCTTTCAGCAGGGAACTTAGTGTTCACCATCCCCGTCCACAGCCACGTCCACATTGCCCACACCCACATTATCCCTTGCCTGTAGTAAGGCGCGACTAAAAGGGCCCCAGGGGGTTCTTAATCTGGAACCTATCATCCCGTGGCAGCGAAATTTATTCCACTTCCGCACTCTCGATACCTGCTTCGTGGAATTCCAACATGTGGCCGAGACCGTTGCTGACGATTTTGCGGCGAGCGAAGGGAATGGGCTGTTGTTTATCTGGGTCACGTAGTCCATCTGTGAAATGTTACCTACGCAGCTGCTCGAGAATCTCTTCCGATACTGATGGGTAGGCCAGGTGAACGAGACGGGCGACATCTGTCTCGAACTCTTGGAGTGTTTCTGGTTCTGGTTCTGCTTCTGGTCCAAAGCTGTATCTGGTAAGCATATTGGAGGTGGTGATCTCCGTATCGAGCGTGCATGTGGGCTCTTAGTACAGTGAAGTTGCTCTGAGCGCCTTCTGGTATAGTCTGTAAGACACTGAGGGCATGCCCTCTGCGAGCTACAACGAGGACTGTAGTTCTGTCCCTTTCGCTCCAGTTGTTAGCAGAACAGGCTTGCTCGAAGTACCACTGATAAATACTCCATGGCACCTTTCCGTTAAACATTGATGGCTTCGCCATGGACGAATTCGGTGCTGCAGACGTAGGCCCCTCTGCATAGGTCCCGTCTCGTATGTTATCGCAAAACTGTGTGGCTACTTTTCGACGAGTATACATTTCTGGTCATCCACATCTATTTTCTCGTCAACTGTACCAATTCCTTCTTCAGGTTCATCTTTCACTTTCGCTATTTCTGCCTGCGGAATGTGCTTTAACTTGTGATGATGCCTCTAGACTTCTCTCTGTATTTACTCCGCTTCTTCTCTTCCATCATCTTCTAGCTTTCCTTCATCTTCTCCTCATCATCTGTTCAACTTCTTCCATTTCCTTCTCCATCATATTCTGGCCTTCTTCCGTCCTCATCATCATCTCCACGAGCGCCTTTAACTGACTCTCCATTTTCGTGAGGAGTTTGGTCTGAATTATCATGCGGTAAATCAACACTTAAATATTTATGTGTGTGTGTAATCACTGGTGTTCTGAAATGTTCACGATGGTGGTCGAAACCCGAAGTATTCGATCAACTGATTCACGACAATTACAATGTTGTGTGACACACGTGGTTTATTCCACATTATGACACCAATTTTGTACTAATATAATACAAACAGTTTTATTGAACTAATTTAATGTATGATGGCGCAATCATATAACACACACAATTATACTCGACTGGATGACTAAAATAATTACTGGCTATTTAAAAAAAGTATTTTGTCCCACTGCAGGTCTTTGATTAGCAGTCTTTACCTGAAACGCACGATCTTCCGTAATCTTGAATTACAGGTTTTTCCTTTCATTCCCACTTCGCTTCACATGCACCACAGTCCCTTCACACAGCCGCTTCGTACAGTCAGGTTTGAATGCACGTCCGTTGGTTATCATAGTACACGGCTGTTCTAAACTTGACCAATAACGTGACCGCTCCACACACAGAACTCTCAGCTCACGACTCGTAAATGACTACTCAACACACAACACAACACCAACACAATGACATATTCGAGGTGATCCTGCTTTCGTATACTAGGTTCTGGTGCCTTTGGGGTTCGGCTAGAATAAGATTGTTCTAGTTTCATCTTCCAGAAAATTTACGGGAACTCCAGACGAGAGGGACAACAGAAGCAGAGGTTTTCGCGTGCTCCAGGACACCCAGTAAATCCCCAGTCTGACTCACTCATCCCTTCCAAGAACTACCGGAGGTGGCTTCAAGAGGACTGACAGTCGCATTACGAAGTAACATAATTGTGATAATTTGTAGTCTAATTCTCTTTCGAGTAACCGGTTGAGTAGCTCGCGTGGTAGAGTTCTGATATACTGGCGGATTCCATACCGATTCAGTCCAAGGTTATTTGAAAATGCTCGTATGCGTCTTCGCCTCAGTAGATTTACCGATAACTGAATGAACTCCATCGGGATACAATTCCGGGACATCGGCGTCTCTGAAAACCGTAAAAGTAGCCCAGTTAGCGGCGACTAAAAATAATATTATTATTTTCTCTTTCCAGTTTTGCCTTCTGCCACCTTTCTTACTTAGCATTTTAGTGGATTTCACATGATAATTTCACAAACAAATAGAAGTACAAAATGAAACCGAAGGGGGAATTGATCACAGTCCTCGTCCGAGATTTAAAAAAATAAGTATTATCCAAACACTTGAAATTTACAGACAGAAATGTAAGTTTACATACTGTACCCATCCCGGGCATATCAGGGCAACAATTACATAATTCGGCTTCACAAACAAATACTTAAATGGAATTCATGAATGAGAACCTTCGAAAATCACTTCCCGGGGCTCGAAGTCTCATCCTCCCTACTTTCATTGCGTCAACGGCTAAAGCTCAAAGCATATGGGCAATGGAAGGTTCGTAAAAGAAAAATAGGCATTACATACAATATAACGAAAGAAGGGCTCTCTATAATAAAAGAGGAATACATTAATATTATAAAATGAGAAGAATCTTTGCTAAGAATATTTTACTAAACATTTTTATTAAACTGACAGAATCACGCGATAGGTACATAAGATAATGCCATATTATCTGTACATATAAAATAACTTGTCCTGACTGACTGACTGACTGACTGACTGACTGACTGACTGACTGACTGACTGACTGACTGACTGACTGACTGATTCATCATCGCCGAGCCAAAACTACTGGACATAAAGAAATGTAATTTTGGGGATACATTCATATTAACATGTAGGTGCTCGCAAACAGAGGATTTTTGGATATTCCATGGCTAAGGGGGTGAAAAGGGGGGTGAAATTTTAAAATGAGTGTATCTATATCTCAAAACTTTAAAAGTTTATACATGTAAAAATTGGTATTTAGAACCTCCTTTAAAAATAAATAAACACGTATTTTTTTTGTTTTCGGAAAATCCCAATAGAAAGGGTGGAAAATGGGTTGAATGGCTTTAATGGGGCTACTTATATTTCAGAACCTGAAGAAATTACAAACCTGAAAATTGGCATTTGGGATTTCCTTTAAAAATAAAGAAACTTTTTTTTTTTTTGCTTTTGGAAAATACAATTAATGGCGGTTAAACAGGAATGACAAATTGGGGTGAATTTGTGAAAGTATCTACAGAATATCTGAGAAATGTAAAATGTTACAGACGTAAAAAGTGGTATTTGCAATCTCCTGTGAATGTAAAGAAACAAAGGTGATTTGTTTTTGGAAACTCCACTTAAGGGGAACTAAAAAAGGGGGTTAAATTTTAAAATAAGAATGTCTACAGTATATCTCAAAAAACTTAACATGTTAACAGAAGTGAAAAATGGTATTTTTTTATCTCTATTAAAATAAAGTAACGTGTATTTTTTAGTTTTCGGAAATACCACTTGGGTGGAGGGGGGTAAATGCGACTGAAAATGGTGTTGAATTCTTTTAATTAGGCTACTGATATCTCAAAAATGAAGATGTTACAGACGTGAAATTTGATATCTGGAATCTGCTTTAAAAGTAAAGAAACACGTATTGTCGGAAAATCCATTGAAAAGGGCGGGGGGGGGGGTTGAAACGATTGAAAAATTAATTGACTTAATTGTATGAGAATACTTACATCTAATAAAAACTAAAGTTGTTACAGACCTGAAAATTGGTATTTGGATCTCCTTTTAAAAGAAAGAAAAACGCGTTTTTGGGGGGGGGAATCATCTTGGGGGGGGGAGTGAAACGGAGTTGAATTCATTTCATGAGGACACATAAATCAAGAACTGAAGAAGTTAGAGTCGTGATAATTGGTATTTAGAAGATCCTTTACTATTAAAGAAACAAGTATTTTTTGCCAGAAAATTCACTTAGGGGGAAGGGATGTGAAAGGAAGTGAAATAAAGTGAATTATTTTTATGGGGATACTTATATCTCAAAACTGAAGGTAATAGACGTGAACATTGGTGTTTGGAATCTCCTTTAAACATAAAGAAACACGCCTTCTTTTATTTTTGGGGGGTGGGGGTAAATGTACTTAACGACGGTGAGGTGTAAAAGGAGGTGAGACCAAATGAACTTACTGTTCATAATGTACTTATAAGGAGCCTCCATTGCTCAGGCGGCAGCGCGCCGGCCTCTCACAGGTGGGTTCCGTAGTTCAAATCCCGGTCACTCCATGTGCCGTTCGTGCTGGACAAAACGGAGGCGGGACAGGTTGCTCTCCGGATACTCCGGTTTTCCCTGTCGTCATTCATTCCAGCAACACTGTCCAGTATCATTTTATTTCATTTGTCATTCATTATTCATTGCCCCAGAAGAGTGTGACACGCTTCGGCAGTCGGCACAATTCCTATTGTTGTCGCTAGATGGGGTTTTATTCAATCCATTCCTGACCCTGTCGAATGACTGGAAACAGGCTGTAGATTTTCGATGTACTTATTCTGATCATAAACCGATGATTTTTAATCTTACCTAGGTTCGTTTTGAAGAGCCATCTTTTCCTTCGGAGAACGTTCTTAGTTTACAGTAGATTCCCCTAGTATATAAATAATAATTTAAACATTTAAAATAAACGATAGGAATGAGATTGACCGTCCAATTGTTCACCTCTATAATAAGGTCAATAATGCACGGAAGTATGTGATTCGTATCGCCAGAAATCCCGCACACTTGCTTACGCGCGACAATGGTGCTGGTCACATTGTCAACAATGACAGTGACAGCAGATGTAATTTACAGCCAAGTAGCGATCTTGCATCTTGCTGTGGGGTCCAGAACATCTATAATAATAATAATAATAATAATAATAATAATAATAATAATAATAATAATAATAATAATAATAATGTTCTGGAACGTCGTCAAATGTGCGGACCGTGCTAGAAACGGGTCCTGGACGGGTAATGACTAAGAATGCAGTCCTGCCGCGGGTTCAGTACCGCCAAGGTACCCAGGACGACACCACGCCGGATCTCCTGAAGGATTTGTTCCATATTAAAAATGCATATAGGATAAGATGGCAAAGATTTAGGGACGCAAGTGACCGGGTGGAATACCTGGACCTAGCCCGAGAAGTACGAAATCGATTCCTGGAAAAAAAGATTGAAACTCGCAGAATCATAAAGTTACCAACGCTAGTCATAATGTATCATTAGCATGGAACTGATATTGCACTGGTGAATGAAAGAAAGCCTACAGGTGAATGTTAAGACTCTTGAGGACAACACAGTCCCTCTCGGACAGTACGAACCCTTACATCGTAAATCCATCTTTCTCTAGTAATGGGCCATTTTCATGCCTCGTGGCAGCAAAGACACTTCCTATTCTTTCTTTCTTTCTTTCTTTCTTTCTTTCTTTCTTTCTTTCTTTCTTTCTTTCCTTTCATCTTGGCTCGTTCCCAAGTACACGTTTATTTAAAGGCCACCAATTCTTATTACTTATTATCCCGGCTACATATACGGCCTAATTCAATACATCACGATAGCCGTTATTATTATAATTCTTTGTCATTGCAGCATATCAAACATTTCACAAGCCTCGTCTTTCCCACATCACACCAGTGCATCGCAAATCCATTTTATTCATTTATAGAGAAGACTCTATTTTCGCAGGTTATTTAACTGATTTAATTTCACTCGCGTATCTATTAAGTCAAATTATACCTCGATTTGAACATCTTCAATGATCATTTATTATTGTATGAGATTTATAAAATACCTGAATCACCCTGTGAAGCGAACACATAGTCTATATTCAAATTACTATGAAGATCCTTTCCAGTTAGTAACATTAGGAAGAATTATAAATGTAATTGAAGTGCCGTTCTCCTCAAAATATGTGCTTCATGCGCACTAAGAATGTATGGGATCTATGTGCTAATTCATGCAAATAAGCCCACAAAATATTAGTGATTATCCTTAAACCGCAGAAAAATCCTAATTAAATTAATAAAATAATATTTCCCAGTCACACGCGTATAGTGTTCCCTACATTTAATTTTATTAATTAAAACATACTTTTGTTTATTTTTTTATTCACAAATAAAAAATTGATATTAGCATGCAAATCTCGTGGTTTAATATATTCAAAAATGTACCTATCGGATAATGCCTGTGGTTCGCTGCCATTTCGGGGGTACATCTGGAAATTTTAGACCCTCATGTCGACAGCTCCATTCTTAAATAGTCATCGGTTCTTCTTCCTCCTCACAACGTCCATGTCCCAAATTGTAGTCTTCCGTTGTTGGAATATCTATACGTTCCCTGAAGAGATGACTGCAAACACTTTAGGCGCGGTTCTCGTTGATTCCAGTTCTTGGGTTCGATGATCACTCACAAACATAGAGACAAAAATGGAAATCACAGAATATACTGGTGATTAGATCCACTTATAACAAGAAATGGACTAACCCGAATAGTGGTATGTTTGTATAAATCACTATTCATTTCCCCATTAATCACACAGTCTGATTAATTGTTACCACGATTGTCCATGGAGTGTGCAAACGTTCTTCATATCTCTAACACCGTTCTTTTAATTTTACTAAGTGTCACTCACTGTTTAAATCTTTTAAAATCAGCCACTATTAAATACTGAATATAATCGGCTGTCTCACTACTTATAAACAGCCTGATGCGTTTGCCCTTTCTGTGATGATTGCATCATAAGCCGTAACTGACTATCGTCGGTATTTAAAGGATTAAATGTTGAAATAAGACTTTTCATCACCACTGTACTTTATCTCATACCACATGGCTTATTTCGCGATATTTACACCGCACTGATATGTTTTTCCTCGACACAGCACTTTATACACTGATATCCGTATTTAATTACTAACACGTGAGTACTGCGGCTACACAAATTACAATGGGATACTGTATCTAAGTCCGGGTCTTATTTATAGTATCTGGACTGAGTGGTTGGGGAGGAGGTAGACCACGCCCATGGTCGAAATGGAGCTCCGGTAAACGGAATCCTTCAGCGACGTGAAAGCAATTAAATTATAGCTCGTGACTCCTGTTTTATACTGATCTAGTTTTGAATTAATACAATCAGCGGGCCATTCACAATCTCAAAAGCGTCCTTTTATAAATTCGCGCGTCACGGTTCCTCTCGCAAGACCTCCCACTTTTTCCACATTTTGCCAGATCTCGGGAGTCATCTTTAGTCTGCGTACCACTATATGACATGCGTCATTACCGATCCACTATTAAAGTATTGCGTTTATATGCATCAATAATTAGTATTAAATACGTTGGTTCGAATGAGACCTGACTTATAAATTTCCATAGATTATCTCGGACAAAAGTGTTCTTCTTCTCCTGCTTTTTAGTTAATTATGGTGAATTGGCACCAATGAATGCGGTGTTGAGTCAGTAAGGATTTTTATTTCTTGGGGGTTAACACACCTTAATTCAGCCCACTCTCTGACAACCTACATTTCCACGCGTAACATCATCTCTCCTCCTCTCTCGCACGAAGTGAGAGCGCGATCCCAAGGTTCCGTAGTAATACACTATCCTTTTCTCAATACTGCGCAGGAAACTGCTTCCTTCGGGCCTGTATATCGCAAATCATATCCCGGTTCGGCACGTAGACTACTAATTACATCATATGTCGCAGAATGTTGCGGAAAACGGCATATATGTTTGACTAAACCTCGTAACATGCCTATGCGTAGTGATGAACGGTCACAATACATAGAAGATATAAGAGTTAGTCATCGGGTGAATATGACAGCTAAGCTAACATCTTCATATAATTATGGCGTATGGCCTCCGGAGAGGCCTGGTGAACGTCTTTTCCCGGTAGACGGCCTATAGGCGACCTGCAGGTCAGTAAGGTTGGGGGCTCTGCCTAAGTAGATTTCTAATGTTAAAGACATCACAAACATTCATCCCCGGGGCAGATGAAATAACTAATTAAGGATAAAATCCACGAACCGATCGGGAATTAAACACGGAATTCCTTAGACTAATGGCCAGCATGCTAGCCATTTAGGAAAGGAGCTCTACACCTCTTCTTGCACGATTGCTGTGCTGCTCTCTGTCTGCCCAGTAGCAACCATGCGAACCCGCTGTAACTGAGCGGGCTGCCATTCAGAATTTATCGTCTGTCATGAATGTTTAATTTGTTTATGGTTAGTTAATTCGGCACAGACTCATCACTTCACGTCCCAAAGAGGAATTTCTTAATAAGGGAAGTAGTTACAGACACAGAAGATCCCATCTCATCAGCATAACCCGTCAGCGATAGATATGACAGCTAAATGCATCCTAAGTCATAACGTGCTGAAGGGTGAGAAAAACATCTTTGCAAGCTTAGAAATACGAACTTAAAAAAGTCCTCCTCGCTACACGAGGGCGATTGCCGTGAAATTGGGGGAACTTCTCTCTTTCGTCTTTCATCAACAGAGGGTTCTGCTTATGAGAGTAATATTAATTTTTCAAATGCTTGTGTGAAGTGCTTGATTTTTTATTTCTCTCGGCGGCCAGAGCGAGCTAAAATACGACTGTTTGTTAATTGTGTGGGCAGGCCGGCTGGGGTATTTGACTCCCGGAAAACAAGCGTGTACTGTGGAGCAAGTTCACTCTACACTCAATCGCTATGTAGCGAGTACTGTTCACCACAAGAAGGGATTTGATTTTCAGAATTATAAAACACGATAGTTTCTGAATTTCTTCCCACCGGTCTCACACATTTATTGCAGTCAACAGTCCAGTGAACTTATTTTGTCTGAAGGACAGAGGGTTCGGAAAGCCACTATACACTTAGACTGCGGATGTAGTTAGGTTATAAATTCGAATCGACCCAATATTTTACAAGAATTTCACTGCAAGATAGATTGGTAGAATTGATTGTTCACTGTTATGTTTATTAAACCAATGGGTAAATAATGTGAGTATAATATTGCATAGTGAAGTTTATGGACTATATTACTGTAACTCTATTTACCGCATGAGGTTGAATGAGTATTTTGCTTTTACTCATGCACAAAGAAAGATGATTCGGCCCTAAATCAAACCATGTGCATTTCATCTGGTACAATCACTTCGACTTCAAATTATTGGCTTCCTGTCTTAAGTAATATTGAGTCCCCATGCATACGGCGACGGAAAAAGTCTCTTCCAAGTAACTGTTTGACGACATTTAAGAACTTAATTTTAACAAGTTGGTTTTTACGTCTACGTCACACTGACACAGATAGGTCTTATGGCGACGATGGGACAGAAAAGTGCTAGGAGTGGTAAGGAAGCGGCCGTGGCCTTAATTAAGGTACAGCCCCAGCATTTTTCTGGTGTGAAAACCGGAAACAACAGAAAACCATCTTCAGGGATGCCGACAATGGGGTTAGAACCCACTATCTCCCGAATACTGGATACTGGCCGCACTTAAGCGACTGCAGCTATCGAGCTCGGTATTTAAGAATCTAGAATTATCGATTCATTCATATTTCTCCGGCAGCATCGTTGGACGCCACAGATCTGAGAAAGTTCCCTATTGAACGACACAGTCATTCTTGGGGAGTGGTTTCAACACAGCGATTTACAGGATAACATAATGGCTGAACTATTCACCTGAGAACTGGAAACCACTATTAGGTTCATTATTAGTTTTATCTTTCTAGCGCGATCACTGATGAAGATTATGTATTATGTTCCCGAAAAATGTTTGAATAAATGATTTTCAATGGCAAATGTGTATTGTCAAAGTGGATCAAGCATATACTATTTTTAATAGTTTTTAATACCTTTTTACGCTTGTGTTTCAGTTGTCATTTTGCCTTAGTGTCATTTGATAGTGACTTAAATATCTCCCGTCAAATGAGACCGGTTGCCCAGTTGTACTTCCTCCTAAACAATAATGACTAGGAAGCTAGAAACAAGATGGAGCTGCCAGAATTTACATAGTTCAATGTCAAACGCTCAGGTACGTTTATATTTCTGGTATTCAAACATTTTTCCAAGTATTAAATGTTTTAGGTAATGACTAGGAGTGTTACAGGAAACGTCGGAATTTGTGGGAAACAACCCTGTATTTTTTTAAACATTGGAATTCTGTGTGGTATGAGCCAAGTTAAGAGAAAATTAATTTATTCCATGTTTTTCTTTTTAGTGAAGAATAGTTCTCTGTCTTGTCCGAAAATTTACTTTTAGTGTATTGAAAAAAATGTTCTGGGCCTCATGAGGTTATACAGAGTATTTTAGTAGCACGTCTGTTCCAGACCATACAAGAGTTTTATTAAGAGGTTTGCGTGAATATTATGGGCACAAGGTGTTCGAGTCCCTACACCTTATGCACCTCTCTCTGCACAACCGTAGAACGGACTGTACAAGACTTGGTACTCCCCAAATAAATTTGCATTCTAACACGTGAAAATCTAGGCTCCTACTTATTACCTCGTTATCTCTGCGATCTTTACAGGTATTTGTCCTTGCTAGAACGTGTTATTTCTCGGATGTTATTAATTTTAGGGTCTCTTCTGATCATCTTCGCGTGAGTTGGCTGCACGTTATTGGTCGGTAACAGTAAGTTTGAATTCAGAAGATGGTGCGTTGGAGTTCTACCTTGTTGGGGATATCACTATTAAATAAAACACTGAATCACTTTACTTCGTCATGGCTGCCATCTTTATTCTTACTACTACAAACCAGTACAAAACAAAAGCATAAATACAAGCGATATGGCAGTTCCCAGTAGCTCCGCTAGATAGCAGGAGCTCATACTTGAAATACTAAACTATGTACAGGGAGATTGCATATCCAAATCACATAACGCCGTTAGAGTGTGTACGAGTCCTTTTCTATGAATCTCCAACATACCTACTGTCGCCATGGTTTCCCATTTTCACATCAGGCAATTCTCGGGCCTATATCTTAATTAAGTCCTTGCCCTTTTGATTACCAGGGTCACATAAGATCCTATTCTATCATCAGACGTGATCACTTTATCACCTCTGTTTTATTTTAGTGTTACAAAACGTTTCTTATCAACTCCCGAATATACTCATTACGGGTAATGACCACGATACAATAATTATCCACTCGAATGCACTTGTTTCTGATTAAAAAGTGAAGATTGGTTGGAAATAGTTCATGATATTGAATATTCGCTGTTAGTTGAAACGAGTGTCAACGGAGGGCATTCTTAGGGTGACTGAATACGGAATTGGAGTCAATCTGCAATATCCCGTGCCAGAGGTGAAGCAGTCGAGTACCATATATTGATATCGATAGTGGGCAATCCTTTCCTTTTGTACGCTTATGTATGCTACGGGGCCATTTTGGACATCGTAAGTTTATAAATACACCTCGAATATTAGTCAAAAAGCTATTTTGTTTCTGAAGAGATAGCTTACAGTGAAGTTGTATTTACACGTTTCATCTATTTATAAGGTTAAAACGGTGGTCCTATAGTGCTTAAGAATGCCTATATTGACGTTAGAACTTATCTTCGCCTATATCATTATAATTCCTATTTTTATCCCTAAATTTTAATTTATTCCAAGAAAGTCAAATATTTGCCAACTAGTTTTTAGTATCTTCAAATACTTTTCAAACAAAATCTTAAAATCGGGAGTCTGTAAACCATTCTTCTCGCAATTCCCTTCCTTAAGAACCTCCCGCAGAACACGCCCGAAGTCTGTGTCACGAGTGAAAAGAAAGTGCCTGCTTCCAGGTCGTCTTTAATTAAAAGGTTACAGGATTTTCCCCACTTCACATCAGACGGTAAAATTGTATTCTGGGACGTTTGTAGTAAAGAGATGAGTGATATTTGTTTTATATTTTGCCCTCAAGAATTATTATAAATGTAGTAAAATAAAAATGGTATTTATATGTTTACCCTCCAGGGTCGGTTTTTCCCTCGGACTCAGCAAGGGATCCCACCTCTACCGCCTCAAGGGCAGTGTCCTGGAGCTTCAGTCTCTGGATCGGGGGATAAAACTGGGGAAGGTGACCAATACCTCGCCCAGGTGGCCTCACCTGTTATGCTGAACAGGGGCCGTACGGGGTATGGGAAGACTGGAAGCGATAGATAAGGAAGAAGGAAGGAAGCGGCCGTGGCCTTAAGTGGCTCTCATTTGCCTGGAGGAGAAGTGGAAAACCACGGAAAACCACTTCGAGGATGGCTGAGATGGGAATCGAACCCACCTCTACTCAGTTGACCTCCCGATGGTGAGTGGACCCCGTTCCAGCCCTCGTACCACTATTCAAATTTTTCGTGTCAGACCCGGGAATCGAACCCGGGCCTGCGGGGGTGGCAGCTAATTACACTAACGACTACACCACAGAGGCGGACAAAAATTGTATTCTAATTGATAAATGTCTATTAAAAGACGTAAAACTGAAGCTGCCAAAAATACATGTTTAGAATATATCTTTTCACATTTGATAGCCTATTTTAGGCACATAAAATATAAAAATTAGCACCGAAAATCCGAGGACTAGTAATCAATATTATGATAAAATGAAAGGAGGCGTGCAGTTGCGTCTCAACAATGCATTAGCCGCCAATGTTTTGGAAAGGTATGACAGTTCAACTGACCATCCCGCTGTCATACACCGGGGCAAAATGCTGGTAATCACACGCTTGGAAAGGCCTAATGAGCTTGAATATTTTAATATCTACAGTCGGTAATTGTAAATTATGGTCCCCCTTCTAGGAACTTACTTTTTAATATTAAAGCTGAAGAATGGCATTTATAAACTTGGAGATAAGTATGCACTATACGGTTACTATATTATCATTACAAAGAAAGCTTGCAGTCCCGTTCAAGTGGCTGCGCGGTTTGTGGCATGTAGCTCTCAGCTTGCGTTCGGGAGGTAGTGGGTTCGAACCCCAGTGTCAGCATCCCTGAAGATGGTTTACCGTGGTTCCTATTTTCACACTAGGCAAAGGCCACGGCCTACAAGTGGCCACAGCTGGGCCATAGCCAGACAGCTCTGCATTCCGACCAACCAACCAAGCAAAGGACTGGTGGCCACGGCACTAGCATGGCTCTACTCCTCTGCATTCGGGAGACGGACAGGGGCTGGTCCCGCCGTCGACTGTCCTGAGAATGAGTGGTTTTCCACTCAATCAATCAATCAATCAATCAATCAATCAATCAATCAATCAATCAATCAATCAATCAATCAATCAATCAATCAATCAATCAATCAATCAATCAATCAATCAATCAATCACTACTGATCTACAGAGGTGGCAGATTCCCCATCTGTTATTTACCTAGTCATTTCTTAAATAATTGCTCAGAATCTGGAAATTTATTGAATATCTCCATTGGTAAATTATTCCAAACCTTAACTCCCATTCTCCTGCACTAAGGAGAATGCCGGAAGAGTTCCTAGTATAGGCCACTGTCGCTAACCCCCTCATCTTCAACAATTCAGATCTCCTTGGCCGAGAGAGAGTGTCACCTTCTAAGAAAACAATTTAATCAGTAGTAGTGTCTCTACGCGACTCCAGCCGCCAGCGTCTTGGTAAGATCTGGCAATCCAACTGAAGAGCCTGTTGTCACACTGGGGAGAAACGCTAATTGTCCCGCAGTAGTTGTCTTACGTTCCAGTAAATCAACCCACTCGATAAAGACGAGCAGACTGAGCTGATAATGAAATCGCCAACCTGGACTGATCAATGATCTACTGTCTGAGCTGCTTAGCCTTTGCCAATGTTAATAAGAAATTGAATAACGTTGTTTAGACGGATAATTTATGACAGAAGATACAAGTGACCTTGAATGTACAGCTTTTTACTAAGAGAAACTGATGAAATAGCTTATAAGAACGGTTGTAAGAGAGCAAAGTGAAGGGCTGAAAAGGAGGAGAGTGAAAGAATTTACGATGACCGATAATAATGAATGGATTGTTGTCATAAATTCTCGCTCTCTCTTTATTTTATTTATCACCACGCAGATCGTGTTTCTCCTAAAGAATGGCTCTCGGTCAAAAATGAAAAAATAAGACCAAGGGCATTTGTGTAATTGAGAGGTTAAAAAACACTTTCTCCTCTCGTGAATGACATATAGTAATGGTGTTAGGATGAGCTTAAAACAAACGTCATTTGTAAGACATGATGGAAAATCGATAAACTGTTCCAGCTCGCATACTTGTATGTCAGCAGGACACGCACAATTTATTGCCACTGCAGAAGGACGGAAAGAATAACAGCCAATTACGGCTTCTGGAGAGTAATGTGTCCGTCGTGAGCAGAATGCTCTATATACCGAATGCCAGTTAAAAATTCAGTTCCACATAAATCAAGTACGATTACTATGATTTGTGAAAATGCCTGAGAAAGAAACTGTTTTCATGGCCGCGTGGTTAAAATCACATGATGATAGAGGACTACGAAGCTAAAGGTCAGTGGTTTGATTCTGGAACACAGTGACCAATGCCAGTGTGAATTTTCTCAGTCTGTCTTAAATTGTCTATTAGGTCATCAGCCCAGAGGCTGGTTAGATCCTCAGATAGCACCACCAACGATTATACGGTTGTAGGGAAACGAAAAAACCGAATGGCAGTGCCAAAATGAGGTGTAGTAGGCAAGATGAGAAGTGAGGAAGTTTGCAATTGCTCTCCTCGGTGGACCAGAAAGTGCTATTGCAGCACAGCCCACCCTACAAACAACACCTGTCATAACAACCAGACGCACTGGTCGTGCTCCGAACGTCATTACTCAGCACTACCCAAACCCCATCATCTTCCATACTGTCATCTTCACAACTACGGTTGAAACTGGAACTTCGGTGGAAGCTAGACTTCTATCTGACCTGTGCCAAGAGACGGATGAAAACATACTGCCCCATCAGGAAAGGGCAACATGCATTATTGAATCAATTATTCTCATGCAAGAATAACCAGGCATTCTGGCCCTGTTCTCTACCTAATTCAGGTTACAGTAGTTGTTTGGTATTTCTAGGTTTTTCAACTGTCGTTCCAAGCATTTGTTAGATTAGTAACTTCGTTCCAACTATGGGACACCTGTTTCAATCGAAAAACTGGTAATCGCATCAATAAAACCCGCTACAACAACTCAGTTGAGTGGGCGCTATCTGCCTAGGCGAGGCAAATCGGCAGTTGATACTCTACCCCTTTTGAACGACTCCACCCAGCTCGCCACTGTTCTATAGGGCATGGCATGCACACTTAATGCTTCCCGCAGCTCTGCATGGCATTGGCGTGCATCGCAGAGAACTGCTTTTTTAATATACCATCCTTGCTCCCGCTTGTTGACTTCCATTTTGTGACACTCTCACTCACACACTGAACTTGGGGGCATGCTTAAACCCACACTGTTTTTTACATACACCATCTAGTGTCATCATACGAAAGTGCATACCGTACGTTTCCAAATACATATCTTAGATTTTTCGTGTTGTCTCCTGTTCGCGAGAGGAAAGTAGTTGCCATGACTTATGACTCGACCTACGTATACTGCTGACTGAATACGTCTGCCTTTTGTAAATCCTCATTGTCCATTAATGATTCCTGGAATGTTTGTATATATGTTGGCACATTGAAAATGGCTTTTCGAGAGTAAACATGTGGCATTGCGGCATCTCCCAAGAAAAGAACTAAAGTGAAATTAAATTAATAAGCATTGATTATTATTGGTATTAGTATTTATGTTTATTACTATACACATACCACGAAAGTATTAGGGCTGACGAATTTGAAGTTACGCCTTTAAAACAGCTTAATTGTTACCACAGAGCATTGCGAAAGATAATACATTACTGCATATTACACACCACAACACAACACAACGACAATAATAATAATAATAATAATAATAATAATAATAATAATAATAATAATAATAATAATAATAATAATAATAATAATAATAATAATAATAATAGGCGTATTTTGATGAAAATTGTAATTTGTTATATACGTATACAAAGGTCTATACCGAAACTCGTCTGTGTATGATTCACCGGAGAGTGAACGTTTTCGAAACAATAGTGTTTTCCATGAATGTGCACTGTTTATGCCGAAGGTCCCGCTCTCCTCAAGTTGCGAGCGTAGAAGACGTAGAAGCGAGGTTTTGAAAGAGTAACCCTCACTGGCTGTCAACTTTGGAAGGTGGGATGGCAATTACGGGGCCCGTATCTAAGTCTGGCATTACTTTCACTTTGTCAATTTATACTGCTTCTTAAACACTTGCTTGAGCGAGGTTCCTCGCATTAATTGTTTCTACTCGACCTCCCTTGGTCTATTTTGTTCTCTTCCTATTCTGAAGGTATTAAGTTAATGAGGCCAAGGGAGTCTTTCATGTTAATTTCATGTCCATGGTTCTTCTCTTTGTTTTCCCATTAGTCTCAATTTTCACAGGGTTGGAACTCACGCATTTTCTCTTCTTATTAATATAAGGTTGTGGAAATAATTGCCTAGTCTATATAAATAAAAATCGTAAGAGTCGCATGTCTGTACGTTTATTATTTCAGCAATATTTCTTGATAAATATTCTTTTTGTACGGTATATTGTGTATGTGTGTCTGCCTATTTGTGTTCCTAAAACTAGGAAACGGCTAGACATATGCCAACCAAGCTCTGTATTTGGAATCTACTTATTCAGGGTTGTGTTACCAGATGCATATAACCTCATGGTCTTTACATGGAGGAGTGGTTTGTAGGAAGATCAAAAGAGTTTAAATGTATCTGTTAATATTAGGTCTACCGAAGAATCGTAAATAACACAACTTTTAGGGATTGCATTTATGATTATTTTGCCATATATACCTACTTATTTATCGCTCGGCGGAAAATAATGGTGATATTTACGGAATTTGAGTTTTTATATGAGTTATATGAATATAACTGAGGAGCAGTTTAAGTTTCGCTCAACTATGGTAAAGGAACTGTGCCGTACTATGCATTCGGGAATCGTCCTCATTGTCCCGATTTGGTCCAGCGTTGTCGTACTTCACATTACTGTCACATGCTTCCGAAGAAGCAGTTTCACGTTCCGTGAACTGAGCAAAGGAGGAAACAAATCTTCCATTCTAAATTGCCATTCGAATAACGGGTACAAGTGCTTGTTGTACAATAATCACTACCATCTTTATGCTGCGAACATTTTATCCAGTGACTAACGGAGGTCGTCTTGAAGTTGGTAGGTATGTTACTGCAACAATATTCTGTTTTAGAAACTCATCGGTCATCATTGAACTCCAGTATTCTCAAATATATCATCAATGAATTAAATATGCCTTCAGCAGTGATTTCTTCTAATCCAATAACGCTCAAAACTGTTGGCTGGCTCATTCATATCTGGAAGAGTTGTTCTCAGGTACACTGTCAGTGATGACACCTGAATGACTGTGGTAGTTTAGTCTATAACGAGGGTGATTTTACTACCCTCACCTACTATCATTTTTACTACCTTGTTTCTTATTTCTGTTGTAATATGTGAACCAGTATCTATATATGTGTTAGCTGAATGAAGAATGCGGCCTATATTAATGCTATTCATCTCCCGTATGTCAGCCTTGGTTTCAAAATTGTATATGCTGTTCTAAAAATAAAAAAGTGCATGCAGTTTCCAAAATTTTGAATTTTGCTGTTTTTAATAATTTAAATGTAGCCTGATGGGCTGAACTCTCGGTATGATTAAATATTTTCTTGCTGTGTGTTGTGCAAATACAAACTGAAACCCACTGCTGTGAGATGTTAATCCCTCGTGACCTGCTTTCAGTTCCCAAACCATCAATTCCTTTACAAATTTTGCAGTCAAGTTTGTTTTTATTTGTTACCGTCTTTTGAATTACCTAAGATTTGTCTCTTACTGTGTTCCTCAGAGCTCACAAGAGGTTATTTCGTAGTATCCACAAATTATTTTAACCAAATTATTCTCAATATTGATAAGTATAAATTTCCAGCCTTTGCACACTCCGTTTGTCACCGTAGGCTAATATTTTGCTTTATGGATATACATCGCACTTGGTTGTATGTATTACTTAGGGACGATAATTTAGGGAAGATAATTATGTTTAAAGAGTCCTATAACAAGCGCAAGCAACACTCATGATTTCATATACAACTTCCTTACATTCATATAACATTTCCTCCTTATTTAATATCTTTTATGTCATCTGCCCCTATTAATGAAATCCTTTATGATTATTAATCTGGTCCGAAAACGGTTCTACACATTGATCTTAGAATACTGATATTGGCTGGCTCTATTATGTTAGCTCTGTTCGGATAAACTTCCATTTGAGATTGGACACCAATAATTTCCAGTCACTCTCTGCTTGACGATGACAATAAATTCCCAAGTAAAGTCACTGAAAACTGCATAGGCCTACAGTTATCTCCGAACACGCTTCTTGAGTGTTAGTAGTGCAGAAAACGTCTTGTTTTCGCTCCTCAAAATACAACAAAATGTTATACGAATATCGTCGTTGCGCCTCGAAATACCGTTATGTCACAATGTTGTCAGAGAAATACTGACCTACACCACATGTATCACTTGGAAGAAAATTCGTTGGTATAGTTCATGCAATACTTAAAACTAGATGACAGAATCTTTCTGGTTAGAGTTCTAAACTGAAATATATCTCATTGTGGTTTTTTCAGGCGCAATGGCGATATCAGTATATACTTCAGTAACTCCTGAATGTCCTTCAGAAGTAAAATAAATACTGCTAAGTCCAGAATAAATTAGACATCCACAATGTTGTTACGATGACTTTCACGACGCGGAACTGATGTTGCTGTCCATGGTGCTTCTGGTTGTTGTGCTATATCCTGGGTTAGAGTTCGCAATCATTACTTCGTCAACGGAATATAAGCAGAGGTGTATTTAATACAATATTGTACGCATTTGTTCTGGAGCCACGTCACAGTGGGATAGAATCATGCAACAAAGGGAAACGGAGTAAGCCCTTTGACCACTATGCTACGAGACAAAGACAAACAAAGACAAAGTCACCTCCGTACAGGCCATGAAGGCCATTGGAGGAGTGGAAGGTAAAGGCTTCCACCATTGCTAACCGCGGCACGTGATGGGGTAGAGTGGTTAGCTCTACGCCCGACCGCCTTTGCCCCAAGGAGTTAACCTGGTACTCATTTTTGGTGTAGGCTGAGTGAACCTCAGGGCCATATGCACCTCCGGAAGTGGAAATCTCGTTTCTTAAATTTTACGACTTCCTGACGGGGATTCGAACCCTTGTCCTTCCGGGCGAACCGAGCACGCCAGGTAGCCCCTACTATGCTACGAGGACACATCAAAATGCCTTATATCACAGCTTGTAACTGATGGTTTAAAATTGGAAAACTACACTCTCAAAAATTAAAGGTCATTCGAGAGAATGTCCAAACAGGTGATGTTTTTTGACAATCTGCTCTACGTCGCACCGGCACAGATAGGATTTACGGCGACGATGGGATAGAAAAGGGCTAGTAGTTGGAAGGAAGCGATCTTATCATTGATTAAGGCACAGCCCCGGCATTTGCCATAGAAAATGATCGTCAGGGCTGCTGACAGTGGAGTTCGAATCCACTACCTCCCGAATGCAAGCTGATAACTACTTAACCCAAACCGCACAGTCTTTGCTCGGTCAAATAGGTGTTGATTTTGTACCCATACATATTAAGCACGGTATCAAAAAGCTATAATGGCTGCCATACTACGTTAATGGTAAATCCCAACAGCTGTTTATGCATTATATAGGACTGGAATCAGGTTAATTAATGCGCTATCGAACTGACAAACCGCACTCTAAATATAGCTAATGTCGTACAAGATCACATGAGTCACTGCCTCTATAACATTCGTAAATGTGGATAGTATCGTCATAAAAGGACAAGTTGAAACTTTCACTTCATTAAATCGCTAAGGAATATGAATAACTCAACATTCGAACTTCCTGTCTGGATTGTACACTGCAAATCATCGAACCCACGACTTCATGAATACGAGACTTGCATATGAAGAGGCTACAAGTTGCACTTGGTATGCTGACGGCTCGCGATATTCTTGTTACTCATTAATATTAAGATCCACCTCCTCTTTCCAAGATGAAGAACTATATTCTAACATGCGCCCACTCACATCTGAATCCGAAACCTCGACTCCTACGAGAAATTTTCAACAAGGACTTGGCCTTCATTCTCTGTCTGACAGCAACGACTGGCTCCATCCGCGAGAAGTATTAAATCATTGACTGGCCTTAAGAGGTGAAATTATATGAATTAAATTTAATACTTGTCAGCCATTTTAGGAGTGTTTACTGACTCCCCGTAAAAGAAAAATGGATGCAATATATAACGAAAGCTTCCATTGCTTGAAAAACAGAATGGAGGTGAGGACATTGGAAGAAATCCAAAACCTGTCACACCTGTAAATAAACTGAGACCCATAAACCTTCAGCTCATTTTCATATTTTATATAGTGGATACGGCATATTGTACCTGCACTTGGAAGACTGCTGCTTAAACCTAACTTCGCCACATTTCTCTCAATATTCAGAAAAGTTTCTCCCAGGACCTCTTATTTATCTAATTTGACAAAAAGTGGGTTTTTCAAAGCGGCACACACACACAATCTAATAGTAGATTTGTTTTGTAAAATGATACTAGTAATAATAAAAGATTGATGACTGGCATGGCGTTCATCGTACAAAATATATCAGAGAATGGCTCCAGAATACTTTTAGATTATAGTCATAATAATGCATTGAACACGTTTTCATAATTTAGAGTATGATTTTTAGTTTTAAAATGAATTCTTAGTAATTTGTACCCTCATGCCTCGTGGTGTAAGAGCAGTGTGATTGCCTCTTACTTGGAGTCCTCGAATTCGATTCTCGACCAGTCCGTGGATATTAATTTTGGACTGAGGGCTAGGGCGAGTTCACTCACCTCGGCGAGACCAAATGAGGAGTGAACTGATATGGGTAGCAGAGGACCTAGTCACGAATGACACACAATATGGCAGAGGATGACGTAATCCTGATCACATGGCACTTCAATACCTAGCAGTCATACAGCCAGGCCAAGATCCGCAATTTGTTGTATGAACGATGGTTTTCAATTATTTTCGTCGAGCCAAAGAGGAGATCAATCACCTTAAGATCGTTGGTTTGTGATTTATCTCAAATGCATGATATCGTTGGTTTATAAATCAGCGTTCTCTTTTTGTCACACATATTAATGTTGAGCGCCTGATTGTGAGGTCTCAATCGAAGGAAATTGTTGGATTAATGATTTCTCGATCCTCCTCCGACGATTGATGACAATAATCTATTCGTCTATTGCTTTCATTATTTACTAGACAATGTACCTCTTCAGAGACTCCTAATCCTTTACTGTACTGAAAATTTGCCCGTATATCCTGTATGGTGTTGTACTTCTTCATTTTTCAGTGGTTCGCACTTGGAACAGCTCCACAGTGCCGGTGGAGCGTCTAGGAGGAGATCTCACAGTCGCGACAATGGGATTCTTTGCTGGCCGGCATTCAGAACCATTGAGCGCCACTGGACAGATTATCACGCAGTAGATCTTCGACTTGAGGTACAAGGGGATCTTCCAGTTACAGAGGACACCCGGGTCTTGGAGCCACTTCATTCAAGGGTCAATGATACGAGATCGAGCACCAAGGAGAGAATCATCTTCGAATATTACGTGGGAGCTGCGGTAACGAAAGTCAGATGTCTTGGTAAGCGAGGTGTCATCAACTACAACGGTACCATCCGTTTGTTCACCTCGCTCCAAGTATTCTGTCCTGGTCTTATCAATCATCAATCCATGTTTTCCATTTATGAACCAGTATCTCGTACCGTCTCGGCTCTCTCCAGCCAGCATAATCATCAACATAGACCAGACACCATGGATGAGGAGCTTGGAGATCTGCGGCATGATCCACGTACAAGAGAGAAACAATAATGACAGGGCACATCCTCGGTGGACAGCGACTCAGATGTTGAATGGCTCGGTGAGGAAAGCAACACAACGGACGGAGTTGGTTGTGCAGTTGTATATAAACTCAACGCAGTGGACATAAGCTTCTGGTATACCATGGAGGAGCAGCGAGTCCAAATTAACTCATGCGGGATCCAATCGAACGCTTTTTCCAAATCTAAGAATGCTAGATGGACTTTCTTTCCACCTCATGTTTTCGTATCAGTTGCTGGGTAGCGTGGATCGCGTTTGGTGTACCGTCACCATTTACAAATGCCACACTGTTTTGATGATATAGTAATGATACTGCGCAGAGGAGTTTCAATTACATGCTCAAATATCTTCAGTGTATGACATATAGGACGGTAAGTGGCACTTGTTGAAGATATCTGCTAGGAATTCCACTTCTCATTATCAGGTCATTTGCCAGAATTCGACAGGAATGTCATCAGGTCCAGTCATCTTGCCATTTTGCATGGTACGGTTGGCAGCCGTGATCCGAACAGGCAGGTAAGTGGTACTGGACCCTGGACTGGGTCAGCAGTAGGAATGGGTGGATGTATGAACTATAATTGCAAATTATGTCAAAGTAATCCCACGAATCCTACAGACATTTCTACTAAAGAAGAAACCGTTTACAAATTTCTTAGTCGTTTCCGCCGCACTGTAATGCCTTCGAGACAATAAACAAACAAGTTATTCAGGAAATGATGAGAAGCAGGGTCTGTTTTAAAACAAAAGGCGAGAACCGCAGAAGAGAGTGTTAACAAAGAAGAAGCTCGCAGCAAGAAGAATGGATATCAGCCCGATGAAATCTTCATGTCGATTGACGCGGGAGTTCGTTATTTCACATAGATCATCATTATGGGGACTGATAATGTTACACTTACCACCGGACCCAACTGCTGAAAAATTGGACCTATACAGTTAACTCGGGACGTTATGTATAAAACATACTACAGCAATATTCTGAAATGTTGACTGCGGAAGAAAAGCAGTGGTGTCTACTTCGAGCAGGATTACATGACTGCCCATACACCTCATCAGTCAACGCGTACGTTAGGACGGACTTTCGATGAGAGAATAAATAGTCGCGGACTTTGGCCTCCTCTTTACCCCAATGTAAGTGTCTATCGTTCTTTATTTATGAGGAATGTTAAAAATGAAAGTCTACAAGAACAATCCACATACTGTTGAAGTCCAGTCAGACGACTGATACGAGAAATTTCAGAAATGCGATACAATGAGTGTTACGGGTTCTTTTCCGCCGATACATTTTTTGTATCGAGAACGATGGACATGATTTTCAACAGCTGCTTTGATGATAGGTAATGTCTCCATTAATTTGCAAGTTCATCATTAACTTTTAACTAATAATCTATGCCTACTGTAATGAAATTGGCCGCCTGCCGCGCTGTCACTGCTTACCGGTGAGTCTAGCAATGCATTGAGGGAAATCTGCTGCACCGCGTCCTCCGCAAAGTGCGGTAACTTCTCACTCTCTTTCTCTGTATTTCGTTATCAATACGTACACATAATAGGAGAGAGAAGAACTTACTCCACAATTCTCTATTCTCAACTAGCTCTGTGGCCACGTATAGTACTACATCTCTTATCATCAAATCATTAAAAGCTGAGTCTACCCATCGTCTCGTTCGTTTCCTTCTACTTCTATTACCTTCTACGACCGAGTCCATCATTCTCCCAGATAGTCTATTCTTCCTCATTCTTCTCACATGACCCCCACCACCGATGCCAGTTCGTACGTACAGCTTCATCCATCAAGTTCATTCCTTACATAGCAACATTCCGAATACTCCCCTGCAATTAATCCTACCTGTTTGTATTAGAAATCGTTCTCACTACTTCCATGTCTGTTACTTCTAACTTAAGAATAAGATATCCCAAGTCCACCCAGCTTTCACTCCCATACAGCAAAGTCTATCGGAGCTCAGACCAATGTAAGAGTTGTTATTCGAGAACTGAGTTATTTCATACAACATACAAAAATAATCGCAACTGTAGTTCGTGGTCTGGGTTCCGAGTTCATGAACCATTGGCATTGGCTGAGTGGCCTAGTAAAAGGTCCTAAGACTCAGGATACCTGTTGCTATGGTACAACTCGGACATCTTCTGAGTTGTGGCCCTCCTTGTACTCAGGCGGCCAGGATTATACAATCTACCGGGATTCCTAAAAGTGGACCCACTCACTGGGACTATGTGCAAGTAGGATAGCTACTATTCTACAGAAATTTCCCGATTTCAGAATGTTATAAGTAAGCCTCCGACCAGGGAGTGATGGAATACACTTCCATTTGGTAGGTCAGGGACTCGTTGGAAACAAGGCTGAAACGTTAAATCATTTAAATAAATATTCCATCGAGAATATATTTCCTAACGTAATTTCGTAGATATAGTAGAAGCTGTCACGTATCGACTACTTTGGCGTTCACAAATAACTGACTGCCTTCCTGGAGGGCCCATGTTCAGCGCGTTAGCATAAGTATGACACGTATATGAGAGTGCCAATATTTCTATGTTGACGGAATAAATCTTCCTGAGAGAACCAGTTTTTGCTCCAACTAGTTCCGCATTACCTTGGTTTCTCCTTTTTGTTTGACTTCTTTCCATACATGTTACACTGTTGTGTTTGTACAAAATTTTATGTTATATCCTTATAAAATTATAGCTTAATGAAATTTAACTACCAACCAAAGAACGTACTTCATATCGCCCACCCATCGGGCAGTTCACTACACGTTGTTGCTTGTTAGAAACAATGCATTTGTTGTGGGAGCTAAACGCTGACACTTGGGATGTAAATGACCTGCGAAACGTCTACACTACAGGTAAAGCCATATTTATTTGACAGAGAGCCACAAATCATGGAGAAGTGTGTGGCTAATAAATGTCATGAACGACCTAATATAACTGGCTGATATTCAAATTACTAGCCTATGATATTAAAATATAATACCTTAAATATTCATGTGGTCAGGAGGCAATCGTGGTCTTTGGTCATGATTCAAATGTTGGGAACAAAAGTGCTGAGTATTTAGAAGTCAGATGAAACTTTTGATTTTCAGACGGTAATAAGAAAAATAGTCCGCCTCTGTGGTGTAGTGGTTAGTAAGATTAGCTGCCACCCTCGGAGGCCCAGGTTCGATTCCCGGCTCTGACACGAAATTTGAAAAGTGGTACGAGGGCTGGAACGAGGTCCATTCAGCCTTGGGAGGTCAACTGAGTAGAGGTGGGTTCGATTCCCACCTCAGTCATCCTGGAAGTGGTTTTCCGTGGTTTCCCACTTCTCCTCCAGGCAAATGACGTGGTGGTACCTAACTTAAGGCCACGGCCGATTCCTTCCGTCTCCCTTGTCTATCTATTCCCTTCTTCCCATTCCCCGCAAGGCCCCTGTTCGACATAGCAGGTGAGGCCGCCTGGACGAGGTACTGGTCATCCTCCCCAGTTGTATTCCCCGGCCCAGAGTCTGAAGCTCCAGGACACTGCCCTTGAGGCGGTAGAAGTGGGCTCCCTCGCTGATTCCGAGGGAAAACAGATTAAGAAAGAAAGAATAAGAAAAATAGTAATATGATCTCAGCTACAGTGCGCCGGTATTTTGTTTTGATACGATTTTGCCTGCCTGCATGTCAATTTCAACGTTCCGTTTCATTCTAACATATAGTAGAGAGACGGTTACATGCAGGGGAAATCGATGGCTGAGTTTTACTATTTACGGGTAAAGACAAAATTTCAAACCAAAGAGCTTTTGGCATCCCAACATGGTGTGTCTTTTTCTTTTTTTGCTAGTTGTTTTACGTCGCACCGACACAGATAGGTTTTATGGCGACGATGGAACAGGTAAGGTCTAGGAGTGGGAAGGAAGCGGCCGTGCCCTTAATTAAGGTACAGCCCCAGCATTTGCCTGGTGTGAAAATGGGAAACCACGGAAAACCATTTTCAGGGCTGCCGACAGTGGGGTTCGAACCTACTATCTCCCGAATACTGGATACTAGCCGCACTTAAGCGACTGCAGCTATCGAGCTCGGCCCACATGGTGTGTCGACTGGACTTTACCCGTCCTTCAAAAATTCTACTACCCTCCTCGCGGTTGAACACATCATTTTGGAATACGGAAGCGGCACTCTACCACTGATCCAAGAGTGACCAATGATATTAGTTAATGGGCCCGGGTACTTGGAAAAGGAATGAAATACCTACATATAATATCTAAATGAATGATCAAGGATTTTCGAGATAACATTTCCGCTACAGGTTATCGAAGCGCCCGGTGGAGGAAAATGTGAAGGTTTCCACTATGCATGGAGAAGTGGTTAACTCTATTTCCGTCAACTTTACTACCTTCAACCTGATACTAATTTCTGTTGCAGGTTCACTGAACCCCACGTCCACATACCTCTCCAAAAGGACTATCGTTTCAGTATTTCTCCAGTAATAACTGAAACCACAGGGCGAGTTGGCTGTGCGGTTAGAGTCGCGCAGCTGTGAGCTTGCATCCGGGAGATAGTGGGTTCGAATCCCACTGTCGGCAGTCCCAAAGATGATTTTCCGTGGTTTCCCATTTTCACACCAGGCAAATGATGGGGCTGTACCTTAAATAAGGCCACGGCCACTTCCTTCCAACTCCTAGGCCTTTCCTATCCTATCGTCGCCACAAGACCTATCTGAGTCGGTGCGACGTAAAGCCAATAGCAAAAAATATATAAAGAAACACGTATTTCTTTGTTTTCGTAAAGTTCCACTAGGAGTGGTTAAAAAGGGTGAAAATGGGGTTGATTGCCTTTAATGAGGATACTTATATCTCAGAAACTGAAGAAATTACAGACCTGAAAATTGGTATTTGTAATCTCCTTTAAAAATAAAGAAACACGTGGTCTTTTTTTTTTTTTTTTTTTTTTGGAAAATCCAATTAATGGGGGTTAAACAGCAGTGACAAATGGGGTGAATTTTTAGAAAGACTATTTCTGCAGTATTATCTCAGAAACGTAAAATGTTACAGACGTAAAAATTGGTATTTGAAATCTCATGTAAAAGCAAAGAAACAAGCGTGATTTGTTTTCGGAAACTCCACATAAGGGGAACTAAAAAGGGGGTTAAATTTTAAAATGAGCATGTCTACATAATATATCAAAAACTTATGTTACAGTAGTGAAAATGGTATTTTTATCTCTATTAAAAATAAAGAAACATGTATTTCTTGTTTTCAGAAAAACCACTTGGGTGGGGGTGGGGGGTAAAAACGACTGAAAATGGGGTTGAATTATTTTTATTAGTACACTGATATCTCAGAAACTGAAAATGTTACAGACGTGAAATTTGGTATTTGGAATCTTTAAAAGTAAAGAAATGCGTACTTTGTTGTTTTCGGAAATCCGCTTAAGGGGGAAGGATTGAAAAATTAGTTGAATTATTTGTATGAATATACTATTATCTCAAAACGAAATATGTTAGAGACGTGAAAATTGGTATTTGGAATCTGCTTTAAAAGTAAAGAAACACCTATTTTTTTGATTTCGGAAAATACAATGAAGGTGAGAGGGGGGGAGTGAATGAATTGAATTAAATGTATCAGGATACTTACATTTAATAAAAACTGAAGTTGTTACAGACGTGAAAATTGGTGTTTGGATCTCCTTTCTTTAAAAACAAAGAAAAACGCATTTTGGGGGGAAAATCAGCTTGGGGGGCGGGGGTGAAAAGGAGTTGAATTCCTTTTCTGAGGACACATATCTCAAAAACTGAAGATATTACAGTCGTGATAATTGTTATTTAGAAGATCCTGTACTAATAAAGAAACAAGTATTTTTGGGGGGGAAAATTCACTTAAGCGGGGAAGTATGAAATGAAGTTAAAAAATGAATTCTTTTTATGGGGATACTTGTATCTCAAAACTGAAGGTAACAGGCGTGAACATTGGTATTTGGAATCACCTTTAAACATAAAAACACGCCTTCTTTTTGGGGGGAGGGGGGAAATCAACGTAACTGCGGTGGGGTGAAAAAGGAGTTGAGACCAATTGATTTTACTGTTCATAATGTACTTGATTCTGATCATAAACCGATTGTTTAATATCTTTCCTGGGTTCGTTTTTATGAGCCATCATGAGCAACATAAAGTTAGATTGCAGTAGATTCCCCTGGCATATAAAATAAAATTTAAACACACTTGAAATAAACGATATGAATGATATCGACCGTGCAATTGTTCACCTTTATAGTAAGGTCAATAATGCACGGAAGTAAGTTATATCATTCGTATCGCCAGAAATCGCGCGCACTTGCCTACGCGCGACAATGGTGCTGGTCACATTGTCAGCAATGATAGTGGCAGCAGATGTATTTTACCACCAAGCAGCGGTCCTGCATCTTGATATGCGGTCCAGAACATCAATAATAATAATAATAATAATAATAATAATAATAATAATAATAATAATAATAATAATAATAATAATAACCTATATTCAACTAATATGACCCACTCTGATAATAATAATAATAATAATAATAATAATAATAATAATAATAATAATAATAATAATAATAATAATAATAATAATAAAATTCTGGACCGTCTTCAAAATGTGTGGACCGTGCTGGAAACGGATTCTGGCCTTGTAATGACTACGAATGCAGTCCGGACGCGGGTTCAGTACCGCCAAGGCATCCAAGACGATACCAAGGATTTGATCCATACTAAAAATGCGTATAGGAAAAGATGGCAAAGATTTAGGGACCCAACTGACCGGGCGGAATACCTGGAGCTAGCTCGGGAAGTACGAAATCGATTGCTGGAAAGAAAGATTAAAAAATGGGAGGAACTTTGCCGTCAGATCACGAATTTTGACCGATTATATATAAAACTAGCTGATGTACCCGTGCTTCGCTACGGGATTCTCAGAAAGACTGACTTTGTGGTTGTCCTAACCTGAAATCAACATAGGTCATTACAAAAGCATAAGTATGAATGTAGCAATTAAAAGCAATGCTATCATTTAAAATACTCGATCAAATGGAAAGCCGCACGTTTTATCACTTTTAACGAACAGTGCTGCGGTTAGATTGAGGTGCCAATCTAATAGTCCGAAGTTCCAGAGCTGGGATGACCAGGCCGCAGATTGCCATGAACACTCATCTGCCATTATTCCGCTAAATATGCACACTGTTCATTCCTATCAGTGCCTCAGAGTAGGGATTGAATAGCCCGAATGCTATAATGATCCAGTGTGTTATGTACCAGTAGTATCAAAAAATTTATAAACCAGGGGAATGGCATGCTAAAGAAGAAAGTTATCTAACTCCCCGGCTACTTCCCATCAATATTCAGACAGGCTGTTACACTCTGTACGACTGGGCGAGTTGACCGTGTGGTTATCGGTGCGCAGCTGTGACCTTGTATCCGAGAGATAGTGGATTTGAACCCCATTGTCGGCAGCGCTGAAGATGGTATTCTGTGGTTTCCCACTTTCACACCAGGCAAATGCTGGGCCTGTACCTTAATTAAGGCCTAAGGCACTCCTAGCCCTTTCCTATCCCATCGTCGCCATAAAACCTATCTATGTCGGTGCAACGTAAATCAAATAAAAATTACTCTGTACGCAGCAGTAATCCTATCTACCGGAGATGAGGGGCAACAGAAGACACAAAGCACATCACGACAAACAATGGTCAATGTAATGTTATTGTTGATCAATGTTATGAGCTTTCTATATTGTAGGCCTTCACATTTAGTTTTCTTTCGACTCTGTGATTTGTAAAATATTTTATACCATAAACTGTTTCTTATTCTCCGACTTTACATACCGATTTTCATTAAATACTGTTTACCGATTTTCTCGTTACTCGGCGCTGATATGGACTTAGTAACAAAAATCCAAATTCATGAATATCTTTGTGATCATAGCTAGTACGGTAACAATGTACTCGTATAAGACATGAATAATAGGAAATTTAATACTTTATAACCTTAGTTATGTAGCATTCATCGATTACACCTCTAATAAGAAATATTTGAGAATTACATTTTAGGCCTTCCCCTAAACTACCATTTCACTCAGCGTGAATAAAATAAGTTACAGCCTAGACTATAGCGACTTATTTCCTGACTTTGCATACCGATTTTCATCAAGATAGGATTACTAATAACAACAATATTTGAGAATTAAATTTTAGGCCTTCCCCTAAACTACAATTTTTCTCAGAGTGAATACAATTATTGATAGCCTAGATTGTATCAACTTATTCCCCAACTTTTCATACCCATTTTCTTTAAAATACGACCACTAATAACATAAATAGTTGAGAATTCAATTTTAGGCCTTCCCCTAAACTACCATTTCACTCAGCGTGAGTAAAATGATTTATAGCCTAGATTGTAAAGGCTCATCTCCCGACTTCACATACCAATTTTCATTAGACCACTAATATAAATAGTTGAGAATTCAATTTTAGGCCTTCCCCTAAACTACCATTTCACTCAGGGTGAGCAAAATGATTTATAGCCTAGATTGTAGAGGCTCATCCCCCGACTTCACATACCGATTTTCATTAAATTCTCTTCAACCGTTTTCTCGTGATGCGTGTACATACATACAGACAGACAGACAGATAGACAGACAGAAATTACGGAAAAGTAAAAAATGCATTTTCTTGTTACTATGGACATGACCGATACAGAAATACCATTATTTTCAAATTCTGAGCAATGTACAGACAAAACTCTTATTTTATCTACATAGATGTTAAGCATTGAGTTATAAACTTCAGTATAATACCGTAGTGAAGCACGGTATCTTGCTAGTTATGAATATATTATGTAGGTTATATAGCTTAATATTTGGTAATTAAGGACATATTAACTGATATATTGCTTTATTAGTAACATTATAATCAAGATACAGAGCGGAGTGCCAGTGCACTACAGGTACGGAGCGAAGGTCTGCATTCGGGAGACGAGTGGGTTCGGACCCCACCGTCGGTTGTCCTGAGAATGCCTTGCTGTGGTTTTCCATTTTCCCTACCAAGCAAATGTCGGCATATTTCCCATCCATACTCCACAGCCGATTCCTTCCACCTCATTACCCAATATCATTCACCATAATTTCATCTGCATTAGCTCCTCAAGTGAGGTTGCCCACAGGCAGGGCAGCGGGCCGTAGAAATAGGCCATGTAATGTTATCCAACCTCATCCCGACCCAACATACATCAGTACTAATTTTACTACGACCGGGTGAGTTGGCCGTATGATTAGGGGCCCGCAGCTGTGAGCTTGCATCTGGCAGGTAGTGGGTTCGAACCCCACTGTCGTCAGCCCTGAATGGTTTCCAATTTTCACACCAGGCAAATGCTGCGGCTGTACCTCAATTAAGGCAACGGCCACTTCATTCCCGCTCTTAGGCCTTTTCCATCTCATCATCGCCATAAGACCTAACTGAGTCCGTGTGACGTAAAACAAATAAATAAAGAGAGAGAGAGAGAATATATTTCTAAAAAAAAGAACTGTTTGACATTCCGGATGACCACTAGGGTCCAGAAGAAACTGGCGTGAATACATGTAAAAACCTACAATTACACTATAATCTATGACACAATATTCCAAAAGGTGCCATAAAAATGGTAGTGTAAATTATTCGGCAATTATTTATTTATTATTTTATACGAGTGACAACTTCACAAATTTTATCACGAGAACTTAGCAATTTGCCAAGTTTACTGAAATACATCACCAACCGACTTACCATTCATCGCAGGAACTAATTGGTGTGACGTTCTTGTTCCTTTTTACTCAACCAATTGTCGGAGAAACTGAAAGTCCACTGGACGACCTACTGCTGAAATTAATTTTGACGGATAAATATTCAATGTGTAATCAAGGATGCATATTGAATTTTCACGACCACATTGTAATCGAAACAGAGTTCCAACATATTAGGTCGTGTTACGTACACTTAGTAAGTGTAGAAGAGATGTTATGTACAGAACAAAAATGGCCGGCCCGACACCAGTGGGATTCGAACACAAAACCTCCCGATTTCACGTCGGTTGAGGTGTCCGGTTGGCCTTTTTTGTTCTGTACTTAACATCTCTTCAACACGTACTAAATGTACGTAACACAACCTAATTGGTTGAAAGTCGGTTTCGATGTCATCATGGATCTTTAACACGCCGACATCGCATGGCATGGGGTGCCGAATGGATGGTTTTCCGCCTTTAATCCTTAATTCTGTGATCCGCGGACACTCTTCCACTGATTATCGAAGTGAGTGTAGCCGGAATGACTGGCTCAGACGGTTGAGGCGCTGGCCTCCTGACCCCAACTTGGCAGGTTCGATCCTGGCTCAGTCCGTTGGTATTTGAAGGTGGTCAAATACGTCAGCCTCGTGTCGGTAGATTTACCGGCACGTAAAAGAACTTCTGTGGGACTAAATTCCGGCACATCGGCGTCTCCGAAAACCGCAAAAGTAGTTAGTGGGGCGTACAGCCAATAACATTGCAAAAGGGAGTGTATTGAACGATATGAATTTCAGCTGACCCTGCCGTGTCCGCTTTCGGGATATCCGACCGCCAGCCCGCAATGCTTGCTTTCCAGTCACAACAAAATACAGACGATGAGAACGAAGGTAGAGAAGGAAACAGAAAGATACTCGTAGTCAATCTGCGGTCAACCAGGCATCTGTGGTTACTGAATTTAATAATGGCGTATGGCCTCCGGAGAGGCCTGGTGCAGGTCTTTTTCTAGTAGACGGCCTATTAGGCGACCTGCATGTCTGTGAAGATGAGGACCCTACCTAGGATGATTTCTAATGTTGAATACGCCACACACACCCAGCCCCCGAGCCATTGGAATTAACCAATTAAGGTTAAAATCCCCAACCCGGCCGGGAATCGAACCCAGGACCCTCTGAACCGAAGGCTAGTACGCAGACCATTCAGCCAACGAGTCAGACATCACTGAAATGCATCGAACATCATCCAGCAGCAACACCTGATGACGTGTTGTGGTCAGTGAAATTGAGGGATGCGCTCCCAAAATCAAGAAAGTTTAATATTAGACGAAAGAAGATAATGAACTTTTTCAAGTGATTTCACATGTGTAAAGTAACTTTTATGCACTGGTGTCCCATATAATTTTATCAAACTTAGTGTAATGACCAGTAGGCCTACAGACTTTTAAACATATATTTTTGTTCGTATGTTTAAGGAAATGAATACGGAACCAGATTAAAGTTACTTCAGTCACAGTGTTAGGTGAAATTTTGCTTTTAGTTACTGCAAAATTATTTTGCATTCCTTTGTGTTTTATAATAAAGGTTCTTATTTCTTTCTCGGATTGTGTGTTTTTGTCATCAGTCCATAGACGGGTTTGATGCAGCCCTCCAGACCACCCTATCCTGTGCTAACCTTTTCATTTCTACGTAACTATTGCATCCTACATCTGCTCTAATCTGCTTGTCATATTCATACCTTGGTCTACCCCTACCGTTCTTATCACCTACACTTCCTTCAAAACCCAACTGAACAAGTCCTGGGTGTCTCAAGATGTGTCCTATCATTCTATCTCTTCTTCTCGTCAAATTTAGCCAAAACGATCTCCTCTCACCAATTCGATTCATATTTTGTACAGTGACCATGCCCCGATCCCATAAGTGACAGTTACTGTATGAGATGGGCTACTTCATTAACAGAGCTTCTCTGCACAGTAATTAAAGTGAGAGATGGTGCGGAAGTTATTACCTTTTCAACTCATTAAAACTGAAGTTAATAATGGCTTTGGCACTGAATATATATGTGTTCTTTTATTTTCTCTAGTGGTCAAGAAAGTCTCAAATACCTATTAGCCTTGAAAGAAATTAGCAAATAACCAAAACCAGCCTGGATACTAATCTGTGAACGATAATCCTTTCCATAACAATTGTCCAATTTACTGATGCAATTATGAATTTTCCTTAATTATTAACCAGGTTTACAGTGCCCATGACAGCTTTCTGCAAATTACGTATTGTTGATATTTGCTACATCTAAATGAAATTAATAGTTTTAAGAAGAATTACAGAAATATTAAAATCTGTGTCCGTCGCTGGCGTATCATTTTCGGTAATTGCAACAGTAGCGCCATTTAGCGGAGATGAGAGGTAGCAGAAGAGACAGAGTATAACCAGGAAGAATAGAAGGATCATTGCAGTCTACGCATTTTCATGTTTTCTCATTGTCCCTGACAGACTTGAGATCGCCATGATCTATCGTTCTGTTGCAGTGACCTTGCCGCGTCATTAAGCCAGACTTTCGAAATCCTCAACAGCACACTTTTAAGCATTTTATTGTGAAACTGGAAAATGTACCCGGGGTTCGCTACGGTATTCTACATTGTATACAGATTTCTGAGAAAATTACTATAAAGGCAGTGAGTAAGGCTATATTAAGTTGCATGTCTCTTTCATGTACAGCTTGTGACTTCCCCTCTTGGAGAACAATAATTGAACGAGAAATGCAACTATGCAAGCGAAGGGCGCCAATCTTTAAGTTGATGACTTAAAAACAAAAAATTATAATAAAGCTTGGACGGACTCTCATCACAGGAATGGGGTGATAGTGCACTAATCATTAAGCAGGAGAATTAGAAATCAAAAGGCTAATTAAGGAAGATTGATTAAAGTGAACTAGGAAAATACTATTTATTATATTGAATATAAATGACGACGGTTTGACGAGAACTGAATTTAAAATAGGAAATGAATTTAACAAAAATTTGAATGACTCTATTTCGCGAAAACTTGCAATATTTTTAACTCGCTTGCTCACCATGTAGTCTTGTTCTGCTGGTCCTTGGAAAGCTTCCATCCTTGTAGCTGGAACATCACCGGTCGTCTTTGTGAGATATCTTCATCTGCAGCTAAGTACCATTCCTGCCTTGCAAATTGCATCAACCACTAATTGGATGATGGCTTTGAAACTATCACTCCCTGTTATGCTCTATCCCATATATTGGAGATGAGCCCTAAATCATAGTTAGAAAAACCTCCTTGGGTTATGTGGAGAGTATACTCAATTAACAATCCTTTCAACTTTACTGAAAATGTGCACTGAAGTTTCATTTCTATCTAGTTTAATGCTACCTATTGTCTTAGACTGGTATAAACTGGTCTAATACAGAGCTGTTCGTACTTCCTGATGAGAGTGGCTATACACCCATCATTCAGAAATTCCTACGTACCACGTCGTGGTAACGAAGTAATGAATGTAGAAGTGATAAACTATCACACTAGTCCACTATGGTATAACAACCATAAGACAAGTTATCAGACCTAAAGCGAAATACAAGATAGAAGAAGAATCATGCCAAGAGCTCCAACACGCCCTTTTATAACCTTTTCTGGCTCTAATTACAGGTCGCTACACGTGGTCTAATCAGTTGACACGTCTCTCCTCACTCCAGATATTAAAGTTGATGGGTCCCAACCATGATATCAACTGTTCTTCTATTAGCCCTTTCACTCAGTATCCATGGCAACATGACGCTCCTTTGAAAATATAGGCGGTGATCAGTTTGAATTATTCTGGTCGAAATACAGTAGCTGTGGTTACAACGCTTGAACACGTGCTCGCTTTTCCCAGAATTTGATGTCTAAATTTGTCCTTCCTTCTTCCTCGGTGATGTGGCAAGATAGGGGAAAATCTACTGCAAGTTAAATTTAAACGAATGTCGCAAGAATCTAAGTTAATATTAGGATATTCAGCCCTCGTTTACAAGTCATAGTTACAAAGTAATGAAATGATAGTGAGCAAATGATCAAACATGAATTATAATAAAATTACATACGAAGATAAATATCATGACGTTAAATTCCTGAATTAATTACACATAATAAAATTAACATAATTACACTGTTACGTCTGGAACGTTACAAGCTCTTCCGCAAATCAAAGTCTGCGGTCCGGCGCGGTAGACCAGTTTTTTAACCCATTCCTCACAAGCTTTTTACGATGTACGATTCTTTCAGACAGAAGTGAAAATTAAAGAAACGCTTAGCTCGCCAAATGCAATGTGGAGTGATATCCTCGAGAATGTCTTAACATGATCTAAAATCATGGTCCTCATTTGTAGACAAACTAATACACTCATGTCCATAAATTAAGGGATCTTCGAGATCCACGAGGAAACATTGCGTCTTGGCGACAACGTGTGGTCTAAACTGTGGCTGAATAACGCAGAAACACGTTATATACCGTACGAAACCGATTCGTGTTCTTAAAACAGTCCGTGTGAACAGAGATCTAGGGTAGAGCATATCTGACTGAGTGGTGTATGCGTTTGTCACACAATACCATAGTCGTAGGAAAGCGGATGGCACAGCAAACACTTTTGATGACAAAAGTGTGTGGCCGGACCATCGGCAGATTAAGGACTGGCCACAGTCAATGGGAAGTGGGGGCATCGTTTCGAGGCTGTGCAGTAGGTTCCAGAAGGGAGGAAATATTCAGCGGCAGAGCAACAAGGTTGACCCTATGCTACAACCGCTGTATTTATTTCCTAGGGGTACTGTAATGGGTGCAGTCTCTAGGGATGACATCCTGCAACAGTATTGGCGATATTTTCGTGGACCTAGTTTCCGTCTGATGGTTGGTAAAGCCCGCCCACCTACGGCTGGCCTTATGGAAGAGTACCTGCAAAATAAGGGCATCACGCGTCTAGAGTTACGAGCTCGTTCCCTGGACTTAAATCCGATTGAACATGTATAGGACACTCTATGCCGAAGGATTGCAGCCCTACCGCTGCCACCGCGGACCACCGCGAACCATTGTTGACATCCAAAAGGCGTTTGACCAGCAATGGGATACTCTACCGCAATCCATGCTGAGAGACCTGATACACCGTAGGGGAAACCGTTGTGCATCCTGTATTTCCACGCGAGGTTATCAGACCCTTCCTGTATACCTTATATCAATATCACTGTGTCACGTGTTGCATTGTTGTCATACACATTATCGCCGTACTTCATACGAAGAAGTTGAAATATATTTGGTCATCACCGCCTGTACTCTGTATATAGAAATTGGTAGATATTCTTCTTAATCTGTTTACCCTCCAGGGTCGGTTTTCCCCTCGGACTCAGTGAGGGATCCCACCTCTACCGCCTCAAGGGCAGTGTCCTGGAGATTCAGACTTTGGATCAGGGGATACAACTGGGGAGAATGACCAGTACCTCGCCCAGGCGGCCTCACCTGCTATGCTGAACAGGGGCCTTGTGGAGGGATGGGAATATTGGATGGAACAGGCAAGGAAGAGGGAAAGAAGCGGCCGTGGCCTTAAGTTAGGTACCATCACGGCATTTGCCTGGAGGAGAAGTGGGTAACCACGAAAAACTACTTCTAGGATGGCTGAGGTGGGAATCGAACCCACCTCCACTCAGTTGACCTCTCGAGGCTGAGTGGACCCCGTTCAAATCCTCGTACCACTTTTCAAATTTCGTGGTAGAGTCGGGAATCGAACCCGTACCTCTGGGGGTGGCAGCTAATCACACTAACCACTACACCACAGAGGCGAAAAATTGGTAGATAACCAGGATTATTGTTGAATACGAGGGTTGATTCAGAAGCCATGGCAACGATTTTTTATTTCCCGAAAATAAGCCAAGCCAAACATGTAATAAATACATTTGAAAGTACGTTACATGAACTTCGTGCATCATTCTGGTTGTAATCATGCAACCTGTCTCGGTTATCTGATGATAGCAGTGCGTAAATTCCAGTACCATTCGTATATTTCAGTCCGTGTCACTTCGATCTTATTCCCAAAGTGAATTAGCCATTGGGTGGGAAACCCTTTGCCAACAAATAAGACATTATACGAGCATTTCGACGTGAGGTAGCTCACACTATCCAGCCGATGGTATTTTCTGTCTTCTTTATCGATAGGAACGTACCATAGACAACCTAGGAGATTACTCTGAAGTACGTAAAAACAGCCTGTACGATACGTAAAAATGATTGTAGAAATTGTTCAAATAAATCAATGATTTCAAAATGCCATGTTGTCCTTTTATTTTACCAGAGATTCCCGCATGTGCAGCTTTAAAATATTATTGTCGTACACTTTCAAATGTACGTAGTACGTTTTCTGTCTTGGAGCTTTTCGGGAGAAAAAATATTTGCCATAACTTTTGAATCAGTCCTCATAAAGTGACAGCATTTATGTAATTACCTAAACTACGAGATTGTTATCCATTAGTTACGAATGTTTTACGAAACGAAGTTGAGAAATATTGTCTTGAAAGAGATTCTTTCTATGACAACCAATATACCGGGACAGTCTCTCATGTTTTTTGAGGTTTTAAATGCCAACGGACATTGCCTGTGTTCAGTGTTGCACCCTTGGGCATAGAAGATGTACCTCTGAACCGATACCTGGTTGAATTATGAAAGGAAATAAGAATTTGAACTTTATAATTCTCATATTCTTGTTATGCGCAAACCACTCAGTTAAGAGTGTCTAATCATAATATTAAAAATGTGAATGTTATGGGCTTTACTAAAAGTCTTCTGAATAATCCAGTATAAAAATAATATTTATTTCGGTCAGTATTTATAACGCATCATAATCCGTACAAATAACAGTGAAGTAATTTCAAAATTTAATAATCAATGATTATGTCAGTTTAGAAACTTTTTACTCCTTTCTTAATGGTAAATAATCATTAATGGATGTATAACGAATTCATTATGATTCATTTCCTTGGTTACAATTTAATCACTGAAATATTGCGCGTTTACTATGTATGATTGCACAGAATTCAGTGCAATGCTTATTCTGTCTCTTTAGCATCAATGCAATGGACGCTCATCAAACAATAACAAAATTATTTTGGGATATGTTACATCAAATTCACATGTGATACGGCCTTGTATCGTAGTGTGTCGAATATACGACTGATAACAATGGAGATAAGTATTAGGGTCTAAAGTACAAGGTGAACTGACATATGTCAGTGGTATATCAGTGCTATATATTAGTACATTTATTTATTAATTTAAGTAACTTCAACTTAATATTTTGTACAATAAACGTTAACTCGTTCAAAAATGTGCAATTCCATCACGGGCTGAGCAGGGGTCGCTTGGTAGGCCAAGGCCCTTCAAGGGCTGTAGTGCCATGGGGTTTGGTTTGGTTTGGTTTACTACCTACCGACATCAATTTAGTCTTAGAAAGGCTAATTTTCATACCATACTCATTGCACGTATTTTCAAGTTCCAAAAATTAAACTGCGAGCTTTTGGCACAATCTGTCATTAAGATGAGGTCATCAGCATAGGCTAGACTGCTTACGGTATTTTCACGTAACTGAATCTCTCCCTGCCACTTTATACCTTTCAGCAGATGATCCATGTAAACTATGAGCAATAAAGATGTATTATTACAGCCTTGTCTGGCGCCTGTAAGTACCTTGAACCAAGAACTCATTCTACTGTCAATTCTCACTGCAGGCTAATTGCCAACATAAATGCCTGTGATTTATTTTATTCGCAAATAGAGCTCCTTGACAAGGAAGTCTCGAAAGTACTAGCAAGCACAGTATGAAGCTAGAAGGTGATCGTTCTCCTATCTCGCTCTCGCTTCACGTTGTGTGTGGTCCATGATCCATGATGGTCCAACCTACCTACATACATTTCCTACCGCTATCGCTTGCTTTTTAAGCTATCTTTTCATCATTTATTCCGATCGAAATCCCATCAGATATGCATGACACACATTAAATAACTTTTCTTGATCTGGATCTCCTTTAAATGGAAGTACACACTGTGTTGCGGTTAAGCGATTTTGCACACGGTATATTTTACAACTCCGATACTTCAGTGCATTAAAGATGAACATTAAAATATGATTATATTTGCATGCAACCTGGGATTCAACTGAATCACACTTAACACAAAGAACTGGACCTACATTTTTTAAGTGGACTCATAAAACACAGTGTTGTAGTTTTGTATTCGCGGGAAACGCAAGAATATTATAAAGGTTTATATGTATTGTATTTTATTTATTGCTCGTGCTCGTGAGAAATTTGGTGTTTACGCGTCAGAATTAATAAAAACTCAGACATTGATTATCCAGCAGGGATTCGGTTTGCTCCGCCATATTGTAAAGAAAACGAGCAAACTGTTGTGCAAGCCGCCTAGATGGCGTCAAATAAAATACCTGCACATTGGAGTTGAGGTCATGATATTATTATTATTATTGTTATTATTATTATTATTATTATTATTATTATTATTATTATTATTTAAATTTTTAATTGTATTTATTGTACATCATGACCAACATTATGCATTTATGTACTTGTGCACCATATTTAAGAGTAATATCGCCAGTTTCTTAACATATTACAGAAAATACGAAGTTGGGTAGAAGCCTATCTTTTTCCTCATGGAAAGGTGAAAACATCAAACACTGTTACGCTTGGATATAGTAAAGGGGTTTAATTTCCCCTTAACTACCGTCGGTTTTAAGAGAAGCCTTAGTGTCGACATATTGTCTTAAAAAGGCTTTTTTGAAGCACTTAAATACCGGATTACTGTACTGAGACACCAACATCATTCCTAGAGATTTTCTAAGAGCAATTTAAGATCTATATCCAGCACTAAAATTTGGTTTTGGCCCCTCATCTTGTATTATACGTCTGAGAGACGGTTGCCAACGACCATCCCTTTTCCGGCGTACTGTTGAATTTATAGTTATTTACATTTAAAACAATACAGTATTAGCATTACCTGTAATAAGGAAAATTGTACATACAAACCAACATTGAATTTGTTTCTTTCTTTTATTGATCCTAGGTTATTTATAAAAGACTGACATAGCAGAGAAATAATCATGAGAATTTTCTTCTAGATTTTTGAGAAAAATAGGAGGGTACACTTTTCTGGAACTTTAAATTAGTATTTTCATCGGGGTTTTTAATTTGTTATTTTAAATGTTGCTGTGACGTGATTTAAAACAGTTCCTTTTTAAGAATTAAGTCCAACAGCGAACAAATATTGAGGAAAACATAGTCAAATGTACATTAAATATATATGGTCCAGTATACAATACGATACCAGTTGTTGTTTCGGCCATCAGTCCGTAGATTGGTCTCATGCAGATTTCCACGCGCTCCTATCCTGTGCTAACGTCTTCATTTCTACGTGACTACATATAGGACCTACACAGTACTCTAATCTGTTTGTCATATTCATGCGTTGGTCTATCCTTACCGTTTTTACCGACCACACTTTCCTCAAAAACTAACTAAACAATTCGTGGCTATATAGGCAAATGTAGCTAATTCGATTCAGTAACTCTTTATTCATGATTACGTCTCACCTTCAACATTTCAAAACCTATTCTCTTTCACTCTGAGATAGTTATTGCGATGTTTCACTTCCCCACAATGCCAAGTTCCAGACAAAAGTCTTCTTCCTAATATCCTACATCAATGTTCGAAGTGAATAAATTTGTTTTCATAAGAAAGACCTTCCTTGATTGTGCTATTCTGCATTTAAGTACGCGAAGTTTAAAATCCACGCCTATGTGGTTAGAACTCGTCAAAAAGCACATACATTTTAAATTTCGCTCCTGCGTCGTTAAGTTAGTGCACATAGGTCACACATATGCGATCGTTGTACACTCTAGCGGAAGAAGTTCAGTACGATAGTTGATGCATGCATAATCAATAGGTGATGTGTACATGCTTTTAAACATCGCTATTCTTACTGCTGCTATGTTCGCGATTTTTAAACACCACTATTCTTACTGCTGCTCACCAGCACACAACGTGACCGTGATGTCATGACCACGTGCTCTTGTTTGCAAACAAAACCATATGCTTTTTGACAGCTGTAATGATGACTGACCTTATCCTCAATTTTAAGGACAATAGAGCATCGCTAAACTCACTGCTGACATCTTCGTGGCGCTAAACCACATTGCTGCCACCTTAGGCACGTCGTAGCGCGGAATTTAAATCAAACAACAGAACATCGCTAACCCCACTGCTTACATCTTGAAAAGTTCAGTGCACCAAACACTAAAAATCTATCAAGCAGATACTTATTTTTGTTAGAAAAGCGCAACTCATTGCACCACTAATAGGTCGGGACTTTATTCTTTATTTGGTAATTCGGATAAGACGTGACACCCGGGGTCCATTTCCTGTTATGTGTGGCATGAATTTCTTCGGTTCTGAACACAAAACCATTTACCAATAGAGATTAATTTGCTACACCTAACAAAATAGAAGCGTTCCTACAGCTAACAATCGATGAGCGTGTTGTTGCTCTTAAAAATGTACCAACTTCAGGTAACTCCTTCTAGAAGGGGGAGGGTGTGGTGAGGTGGAGGACGAGGAGCCCTTCTTCCCTTTAGCCCATTAGCCCTTTGGCCAGCTAGCCCTAGGAGGAGTGCGCGGTAAGGAGAGAAGGACCTCTTTAGCCCATTAGTCCTTTAGCCCTTTAGCCTATTAGCATTTTAGCCCATTAACCCGTTTGCCCTTTAGCTACTTAGCCGTAGGATTAGGAGGAGGAGGGTGCGTTGAGGAGGAGAAGGAAGAGGAAGAGGAGGAGGAGTCCTTTTGCCGTTTTGCCCTTATAATAAGATATGACCCCTTAGTTCCATTCCCTAACATATGTGTAGCATGAATATTTTCGGGTCAAAATTATGCAATCATCTTGCAGAGTAGATCTCTCCTGCACAAGCTACATGGTTGTAACCCATGCCAACAGATTGAAACAAAATGTTTCGGAGTTGATATTTCAGGTTACATGTCCATGCGATAACTTGTTCGGCTGCTAGGCGGCTTAAATGTAACCAATGTATTTCTTATAGCACTAGACGTTCTGTTTAATGACACTTTTCACATGTCTACATGATTGTAACCATGCCAACAGATTCAAATATTACATTTCTGAACTGAAATTTCAAGTTACATGTTTATTGCATAGCCGCCATCTTTCGCAAGCGCCCCTAAGCCGTCTCATAAGGTCTTATGCATAGCTACCATCTTGCACAGTAACCTCTGACCCAGGTTCTAAGAGTTAGTCTCATAAGAGCCTGTGTGTAGCCGCCATCTTGTGCAATTGCCGTAAAACTGATGTTAGGCTCCTCCATGTGGTTAGGTGTGCTCTCTTATGCGAATCTGCATTGCCCTACTATTCAAAATAACGTCTTGAGGATACCATTGCCATACTACAGAAGATGGCGCCAGGAAGCGCATCTAGCCGTAAAAATGAGGTTATGCCCCTCCAAAATAGCAGCTCTGAGGTTAGGCTTGCTGTCTTGCGCGTAAAAATTAAGGTTAAGCCCATCCAAGATAGCGTCTGTGAGGTTAAGCTCGCTCTCATAGGCGTCAGGAAGGCATTTAGCCGTAAAACTGAGGTTAGGACCCTCCCTAAGGTTAGGCTTGCTCTCTTACGCGTAAAAAGTAAGGTTAAGCCCCTCTAAGAAGGCAAATGTGAGGTTAAGCATGCAGTCTTAGCCAGCGCAGTCAATGAGGTGGAAGCCTCTCCCGAGAGCCGGAGGTGGAGGTGGCGGCCGAACCATCCACTTATAGTACTGTCATTCCAAACACATTTCTGAAGAGAAAACAACAAACAGGGCCAACAGAAAAGTTTATTTAAAATCTCACATCCACCAATCCAATGGTCTGTTGAAATGACGAACGCACGACTTAAGTTGTGTAGTTACATTAAGAGTTGGACGCGGTTGTCCTTCATTTGTAATTCTGCTTTTCTCCGTAAAATAAATCGTATCGAATGTTTCTGATAATAATCGTTTGATTACACAATGGTTAGAATAATTCAATTCGGATTGCGCGGTAGAAATGCGTGACCCTGGCGCTCCTACATCCATGCCTGATGAACTACGCTGTGATCGGTGTGATGTAATTTCAAAATCGCAATCACATCATTCCCTCGTATTTTTTGTTTGATATTTACACTACAAGCTCACGAAACTAAATTATTTATAATGCTACAGCACACATTTGTCATATATCATAATTTATAGAACAAGAAAAGGACCGCTCACAAGCAAGAAATTCAGTATTTCACGAAATAACAAATAAATCCCGGCCACGCGCGATAACTTGCAGGATTCCAGCTTGCACCGCACTCTTGACATTCCAGCACCACGAAAGAGATCAACAGCGAACAAGGGTTCAATTATCGTGCCGCCATCTCTGGAGTAGTTTGGCAATAATTAGTAACAGTCTCTAAACAGCCACGCTCGTCACTTCCATCTCTAATTATCGATAACTGTGCGTTTGACTTTTATGTAAATGACTTCCATGAAAATATGAGCAATGAATATTTATTTTTCGTTGAAAATACAAGGGATGTAACACATCAATCTCATGTATGGGAAATTCGCCACTGGCCTCGTCCTATTCTAGAGTTTTACCATCTACTTCTTTCCCCTGATATGATTGTTGACAATGTTCGTGCTATCTTTCTGCCTTGTCTTCTTCCCCTATAGAAGTGGTTTCCCGTATGAGAACATAATATTCATACACCTAGTTTTAACGCATCCAAAGGTTTTCTTCTTTCTCCTATATGCAGAATCTACTTTCTACAACCATACAACCTTTAACATACTTGCACTTCTTTTTCAGTTATTCTTCCTTAGCTGTCCTACACTTTATATCTGTTTCATTCTTTAATCGCCTGTATTCTTTTCTGCCCTCCTCAGTTTTTATCATTCTTGTACTTCGCCGTTCGTCTATCAGGTCTAGTATCTCCTGAGTTATTCACTCATTCATATGCAATCTTTACTTTCTTACTAACATATCTACAGCAGCCCTACAGATCGCATTCATCACGACTATCCGCTCTTCACCCGCTGTATTGTGTTTCTTTCAGCATTTTCATTTAGTCCTCGTGCAACATGTTTCTTGAAACAATCCCTCACTCTCGTTTCCTTCAGAATTTATAGATCCCATCTCATTGCATTCTTAAATGTCTTCAACTTAAGACAGTATTTCAAGCTGTGGTCAAAGATCACGTCTGCTCCTGCGAAGGTTGTGCAATCCAACACCTGTTTTTGAATCTCTTCCTAATCATAATGAAGTCTACTTGATACCTTCCAGTGTCTCCAGGTCTTGTTCACGTATACAGCCATCGTTTGTGATGTTCAGCAAGGACTAAATTATGGTCGGTGCAGAATTCTACCAGGTAACTTCTCTTTTATTCCATTGTCCCAGCCCGAATTCTGATACTACATTACCTTCTCTTCCTTGGCCTACTACTGCCTTCCAGTCTCCTGTCACGATTAGATTCCCATCTCCTTTCACTTTCGATTTCATCATTTACTGGACTAGTAGGCATATAGACCTGCACTATTGTGGTGGATATTAAATGATTTCAGTTGTCACACACACATAATATAGGCTTTTTATTTTCAATCAAATAACGAGGGTTCTTCGTTTTATCATTGAGGTAACCATTAAAATGTTAATTAATATCTTTATTCGAAGATGGAAATAAATATGTTTCGGAAGTTGAATAAATCTGCGTTGTAAAATTTATTGTGCCGTGAATGAAACGTACACACATCATTAATGGACTGTTATGCCTCTAACGTTCAGTCTGCAAGCCTGCAGTTCATTAAAAAATATTAATTACGCATCCACACAAATCCTCTATTTGTAAATAGCTCTGTGGACTCGTTCCTTCCATGTTTAAACAATAATTAAAAACTGGTTCAAACCATCGTCGCCTTAGTCTCCCTATACTTCTCTTAGCCCCATGGCCAAGTACACTATTTTCCTTTGTAACCTTTCTCCTTTAGTCTGACATGACTCCAACACCGAAGCCGGTTAATGAGCACAGCTTCATCCATCGAGTTCAAGCCTTAGTCTTTATATCCTCATTCCGAGTACCCCCTGGGCATTGTTCCCACTTGTTTGTGCCGGCGATCATTCTCTTTACTTTCATGTTTGTTATTTATGAATAAGATATCCTGCGTCCACCCAGCTTCCACGCCCGTGCAGCATATTCGGTCTGAAAACAGACCACTGTACGGTTATATTCATCTGAGAGCTGACTTCATTCACCGTATTCCCACATACGCACTTCATATTCTCATTTCAATGTACGATCAGCCTTCATTTAGTATACGTCCTACACTGTACCCCATCGATAACGATCTCCGCGCTGCCATAATCAGATCCCACACTTCCCAACTATGTTGGTACCTATTCCTGCATGCCTTTTGTTATTGGTACAAACGTGGAAAACTACCACCTTATTCCTACCCTCCTCCTTCCCTTCTACTTTCCTCAACATCTGCCTTAACCTTATTTCTGCATAACATTCTACCCTGGTTCCCTTTCATCCACACATTTTATTTACGTGCCTAAAATTAGAGGGCCCGTGAATAGGGCCTCAGCCCCATCCACCTCATTAGATCCCCTCCACTCGTAGTCTCCAGTACATTCCCTGCAGAGCCAACTTTCCCTACCTTTCCTCCCTCTCATGAACCTGTTACACCTCCCTCTTCCTACCCTCTACTCCACGTTTCCCTTTTCTACCTTTTTCCTTTCCTCTCCTCTGTAACCCTTCCCTGTTCCCCCATGTTCCCTGTGCTATTCTACCAGCAGTGACTTATACCAATTTCTCATCGATATCTCTCCTGAAATTTCCCCCTGACGAGATCCTTCAGCACCTAATTTCCTTCCTTTAAAATATTAGCCCTTTCTTTCTCCGCCCTCTTATCTACCTGCCGTACCTTGTTCATTGTCTGAGGGAGACCTGTCTTTGTTCCTGTACTCCATTAAAAGCCTAATAATATCAATCAAACTCTCTCTTCCATCATATTCACCTGTCATCTTCTCAAATCCCTCAGTTCTATTTCCAATTCTCGCACTAAATTTCTGTGATTAGTGCTTCATAAACTTGTCTACTTCTGATCCTTTACATGATGAATACACTGAGACAATTCTCGCCATAATTCCTCCAAATGCTAAATCTATGCACATCATTTGTTCATTCACGTGGCTAAGAGAAACTATTGTGCATCTATCATTTTTCCTAATGAACAGTCCCAGCCCACAGTCTGTCCTTTGTCTTTTAATACCTGTTGAGAACATCTTATACACCGTTACCCGATCGTCATTAACTTCTGACAAATCCAAACGCATCCCCTTTGTTGACTCAGCCAGTTCAACATTCTTTCCTCCATAGGACCAACAAAACTGATAGGTCCCCATCGAGTTGCATTTCATTCGTCAAGTTGTTTCCAAGGAGTTTCTGGCCTGTCCAGATGGTAGTGGGACTCCGCCACCTGAGCACGAGGAGGGCCATGACTCAGAGTATTTCCAAGATGCCCACTCCTATTATATAGCAACTGGTATGCCATCCCTCAGTAGCACTTACTAGACCATTCAGCAGTTGTCCACAGTTCACGAACTAGGACGAGATTGCAGTAACCCACCGCACGTAACACGTCGGGAATGATATACGAATAAAAATTGAATAAAGTGTTGCGATTGAGAGATATTACGCTAGTTATAGATCTGATGGGTGTACAATGCAGCGAGAGTGAAGGTTTGAATTCTCTCGGAGGCAACAGTGTGTATGATTACAATGGTGAGATTTATCTCCCACAATAAACACGTAGCTACTCAGCAAGCGGACAGCAGCACAGCGGGTATAAGCTGAAGTACGCAGGGACTGCAAACTTCTGTCGTCAGCATTTCTTGGAGGGTTACATGAAGATAAGATGCGAAAAGTAAACAAATAAATACACTTTCTTACAATTACAGGAAGCTTTTAAATGCAATCCGTACCCTGCGTCGAAGAGGAAGCTACAGAAACATTTAAAGAGGAATTAATGTGGGGAAGTCCGGCTCCATGGTTAAATGGGTAGCGCACTGGCCTTTGATCACAGGGGTCCCGGGTTTGATACCCGGCAAGGTCAGGGATTTTAACTATAATTGATTAATTTCACTGGCACGGGGGATGGGTGTATGTGTCGTCTTCATCATCATTTCATACATATCAAGACGCGCAGGTTGCCTACGGGTGTCTAATCCAAAGACCTGCACCTGGCGAGCCGAACATGTACTCCCGGCACTAAAAGTAAATCACTTTCTCTTTCTAACATATTACATCAAAATATGTAACACATAACGCTTATCACTATTAGCTGCCGTCATCAAGTGATTGAGTATTTCATTAGTCCACACTCCCTTAATGATAATATTGGAAGGGATGTGTTTGGCCCATGTCAGTTGATTTCAAAAGAGGACCAACCTTGTGGGGCTACCCTATACTTATCCTCCCCGTCATAGCAATTTTATTCTGTAAGGAAATCTTTCCTTTGAAGAATCAATCACAGTCACTAATATGATCATTTGTTACAATATCGCAAGGTAGTACTTACAGACAAATATACAAACTGGAGATAGGGCACAAGGAATTTAGTTTACAATTTATTTATTTATTTCCCTTATTTCATTTGGCGAACTGAAGGTTATCAGACCCACACTAAACAAAGTTAGACAATTATAGGAAACATTATAATTTACAGCAAATATGAAATATTTTTTTAATAGGATCGAATAGTAATAACTATTAAGAATTTTATAATAATATAATCATGATAATAATAATTGTTAGGGAGCAGTTCAATAGTCGGTAAGGCTATTGATATTGTGTGAATTTGTAATACAGTAGTAGTATTTATTGTAATATATTTTTCCATGGATTTGCTTGTTGTTGTTGGATAATTATGTTTTTAACTCTACTTTTTTAGCATTGTAATGATAAGCTAGGAGTAAGATCAATGTATAGTATTGTAAGTCGTAGTGTTAAGCACTGGAAATAATAATAATAATAATAATAATAATAATAATAATAATAATAATAATAATAATAATAATAATAATAATAATAATAATAATAATAATAATAATAATAATCTGCCATCCCCGGAGGCCAAGGTTCGATTCCCAGCACTGCCACGAAATTTGAAAAGTGATACGAGGGCTGGAACGGGGTCCACTCAGCCTCGGGAGGTCAACTGAGTAGAGGTGGGTTCGATTCCCACCTCAACCATCCTGGAAGTGGTTTTCCGTGGTTTCCCACTTCTCCAGGCAAATGCTAAGGTTGCTACCTAACTTAAGGCCACGGCCGCTTCCCTCTTCCTTGTCTATCCCTTCCAATTTCCCCCATCCTCACCCCTCCCTTCCCCGCAAGGCCCTGTTCAGCATAGCAAGTGAGGCCACCTGGGCGAAGTACTGGTCATCCTCCCCAGTTTCATCCCCCGACCCAGAGTCTGAAACTCCAGGACACTGCCCTTGAGGCGGTAGAGGTGGGATCCCTCGCTGAGTCTTAGGGAAAAACCGACCCTGGAGGGTAAGCAGATAAAGAAAAATAATAATAATAATAATAATAATAATAATAATAATAATAATAATAATAATAATAATAATAATAATCTTTTTAGCTGTGATAATAGTCACAACTATAAAGCAATTTGATATATTTTCGTAAGAACTTCAAGATCATAGATACGTTAGAACATAAACACGAAAACTGACAAGGAGAAATAGCTCTTGACTCCTAGGAAATTTGGTCTTCAGTTTTTGAAATGACAAAGAACACTATTTTCGAAGTGCCATAGCGGGTTGGATCCTGAGTTAGTCCGCTGGTATTTGCAAAGCCATAGCCATCTCCACGCAGGCTATAAAAGCCCTAGGAGGCGTAGAAGATGAAGGCTTTTGCTAAGCGTAATTCTGGCGCTAAATGGAATGGAGCTATTGCCTCTATGTCATAAGAAATTAACCTGGTACTCATTTTTTGTTTAGATCGAGTAAAACTCAGAGCCATGTGCCTCCCTAGGGTGCAAATCTCGTTTCTAAATGTTTCGACTTTCTGACGGGGAATCGAGTCCACGTCCTTCAGGGTGAAGCGAGCCTTTATCATCTCGGCTAGGTAGTTACGCCGGTGTATTCGAAAGCGTTAAAATACGTCGGTATCGTGTCGGGAAACTAGCTGATATAAGTACCAACATAGTTGGAGATGTGTGGGATCTGGTAAATGCAGCACGGGTGAAGTTTAAGAAAGCGGAGATTGTTATTAGTGGAATACTGTGTAGAAGGGATACTGACTGGAGGGTGATTGGGGATTTAAATGAGACTATGGAGTGGGAAACTGGGAGTGAAATTTCTAGATCCTAATGGGTGGGTAGGAGATAGGGATCTGCGCTCAGATGGCCTTCATTTAAACCGCAGTGGTACGTATAAGTAAGGAAATTTGTTTGGAAGGGTAATAGGGAGGTACATTCAGGGAAACGGGATGGCCTAGGGAGCGGTGATAAGGTAACAGAGAACTGGAAATCAAGTAGGGATGACATAAAATTGTTAGTGTTGAACTGTAGAAGTATTGTAAGGAAAGGAATAGAATTAAGTAATTTAATAGATATATATTTACCAGATATCGTAATAGGAGTTGAATCATGGCTGAGAAATGATATAATGGATGCAGAAATTTTCTCACGGCACTGGAGTGTGTATCGTAGAGACAGGATAGGAAGGGTGGGAGGGGGAGTGTTCATTCTGGTGAAAGAAGAATTTGTAAGCTACGAAAAAGTTAAAGATGAGACACATGAAATTCTAGGTGTAAGGCTCATTTCTAAAGATAATAGGCAACTTGATATATTTGGAGTGTACAGATCGGGCAAGGGTTGCACTGACGCGGATTCGGAATTATTTGATAGGATAGTCGGCTATGTGGGAAACGACATGGAAAGAAATGTGATTGTAGCGGGAGATCTGAATTTGCCAGATGTCAATTGGGAAGGAAATGCGAACGACAGGAAGCATGACCAACAAATGGCAAATAAGTTAATATGGGAAGGACAGCTGATTCAGAAAGTGATGGAACCAACCAGAGGGAAAAATATCCTGGATGTGGTGCTGATAAAACCAGATGAGCTCTATAGGGAAGCTGAAGTAATAGATGGTATTAGTGATCATGAAGCTGTTTTTGTGGTAGTTAAAAATAAATGTGATAGAAAGGAAGGTCTTAAAAGTAGGACTGTTAGGCAGTACCATATGGCTGATAAAGCGGGCATGAGGCAGTTTCTAAAAAGTAACTATGATCGGTGGAAAACGGTAAATAAAAATGTAAACAGACTCTGGGATGGGTTTAAAGAAATTGTTGAGGAATGCGAAAACTTGTTTGTACCATTAAGGGTGGTAAGGAATGGTAAAGACCCACCTTATTATAATAGAGAAATAAAGAGACTAAGAAGGAGGTGCAGACTTGAAAGAAATAGAGTTAGAAATGGCTGTGGAAGTAAGGAGAAATTGAAGGAACTTACTAGAAAATTGAATCTAACAAAGAAGGCAGCTAAGGATAACATGATGGCAAGCATAATTGGCAGTCATATGAATTTTAGTGAAAAATGGAATGGTATGTATAGGTATTTTAAGGCAGAAACAGGTTCCAAGAAGGACATTCCAGGAATAATTAATGAACAAGGGGAGTGTGTATGTGAGGATCTTCAAAAGGCAGAAGTATTCAGTCAGCAGTATGTAAAGATTGTTGGTTACAAGGATAATGTCCAGATAGGGGTGGAGACTAAGGCCAAAGAAGTAATAAAATTTACATAAGATAACAATGACATTTACAATAAGATACAAAAGTTGAAAACTAGAAAAGCGGCTGGAATTGATCAGATTTCTGGGGATATACTAAAGACAATGGGTTGGGATATAGTACCATATCTGAAGTACTTATTTGATAATTGTTTGGTCGGAGGAGCTATACCAGATGAATGGAGAGTTGCTATAGTAGCCCCTGTGTATAAAGGAAAGGGTGATAGACATAAAGCTGAAAATTACAGGCCAGTAAGTTTGACATGCATTGTATGTAAGCTTTGGGAAGGCATTCTTTCTGATTATATTAGACATGTTTGTGAAATTAATAACTGGTTCGATAGAAGGCAATTCGCTTTTACGAAAGGTTATTCCACTGAAGCTCAACTTGTAGGATTCCAGCAAGGTATAGCAGATATCTTGGATTCTGGAGGTCAAATGGACTGTATCGCGATTGACCTGTCTAAAGCATTTGATAGGGTGGATCATGGGAGACTACTTGCAAAAATGAGTGCAATTGGACTAGACAAAAGAGTGACTGAATGGGTTGCTATATTTCTAGAAAATAGATCTCAGAGAATTAGAGTAGGTGAAGCTTTATCTGACCCTGTAATAATTAAGAGGGGAATTCCTCAAGGCAGTATTATCGGACCTTTATGTTTTCTTATATATATAAATGATATGAGTAAAGGAGTGGAATCGGAGGTAATGCTTTTTGCGGATGATGTTATTCTTTATAGAGTGATAAATAATTTACAAGATTGTGAGCAACTGCAACGTGACCTCGAAAATGTTGCGAGATGGACAGCAGGCAATGGTATGTTGATAAACGGGGTTAAAAGTCAGGTTGTGAGTTTCACAAATAGGAAAAGTCCTCTCAGTTTTAATTACTGCGTTGATAGGGTTAAAGTTCCTTTTGGGGATCATTGTAAGTATCTGGGTGTTAATATAAGGAAAGATCTTCATTGGGGTAATCACATAAATGGGATTGTAAATAAAGGGTACAGATCTCTGCACATGGTTATGAGGCTGTTTAGGGGTTGTAGTAAGGATGTAAAGGAGAGTGCATATAAGTCTCTGGTAAGACCCCAACTAGAGTATGGTTCCAGTGTATGGGACCCTCACCAGGATTACCTGATTCAAGAACTGGAAAAAATCCAAAGAAAAGCAGCTCGATTTGTTCTGGGTGATTTCCGACAAAAGAGTAGCGTTACAAAAATGTTGCAATGTTTGGGTTGGGAAGAATTGAGAGAAAGAAGAAGAGCTGCTCGACTAAGTGGTATGTTCCGAGCTGTCAGCGGAGAGGAATGACATTAGTAGACGAATAAAATGAATGGCGTTTATAAAAGTAGGAAAGATCACAATATGAAGGTAAAGTTGGAATTCAAGAGGACAAACTGGGGAAAATATTCATTTATAGGAAGGGGAGTTAGGGATTGGAATAACTTACCAAGGGAGATGTTCAATAAATTTCCAATTTCTTTGAAATCATTTAGGAAAAGGCTAGGAAAGCAACAGATAGGGAACCTGCCACCTGGGCGACTGCCCTAAATGCAGATCAGTATTGATTGATTGATACCGGCACGTAAAGTATCCTGTGGAACAAAATTCCGGCACTTCGATGTCTCCAAAAACCACAAAAGCACTGAGTGGCACGTAAAACCAATAATATTATTATATATGTTATTTCTGCAGTAAACAAACAATCCACTAAACTGGTGATGTATAATGAGCAGTATATTTAAAACGTGTAGTCATTCCAGCAACTTGATTCATTGCGGTGTAGAGTTAGCTGACTAAACCTGTAGGCGTATTCGGACAGTAACAATGGAAATTTAATTTTGTGTCTTTTTCAGAGTACAGATTTTGTGACCAATAATGTATTTCAAAATGTTTAGGCATACAGAAATGAGTTTCACAAAACTCAGGGGAGGGATGTTTTAAAAGTAATCCTTAAAGGGTTATCGATTAATATCAATCCCTAACTTAACCTTCCATCTGTAAGAAGGGATCCCTGCAACCTAAACTATATCCTCATAATCACGATTGAAATACTCTTCTATCATGGAGTCTAAATATATTTGATACTGGTTCTTTTCGAGGATGGAAAGCGAGTATTTCTAGCTTACACCCATCTTAATGTTTACATTAAAGTCAATTAGTTAGTTTCCAGGTAAGAGTGAAGAAAATATGGAGCAGTTCCCAGGAAGATGAGCGACATGTGTGGCGGGGTATTGAAGGAGCAGTGTCGTTGTGCGAGGCGTTGCCGGAACGCTCTAATGAGGAAACAATACCACCGGCGTCATCAAATAGCCTCATCTCCATATCGGCTTCACCGTTACTTTGTTTACCGTGACATGGCGCATCACTGCAATTACATGGAGACTATTATTATGTTGATTATACTAAACCGGCTTCCATAGCAGAGCATATACGTGGGTGTTAAACACTTTGACTGCTAAGTATTTCCAGATGAACAGAATTATTTTCGTAACAGTGTACCACATCACGGCTCTTGGTCAGTTGAATCCGTCCACCCTTTAACTACTGTCTTATGTGATTATGTAGCTCTATATTGGAACAAATATACACGTATTTATAACACCTTTGTATAATCCTTCCTTTGCCATTTAATAACGTTGAAGCGTGTTTTTCCACAAAGACAATATTCGATGTAGAATCCTGCACGTTATTTGGTCAAACCACCGAGAATGTTTTCAGTCAATCAATCAATCAATCAATCAATCAATCAATCAATCAATCAATCAATCAATCAATCAATCAATCAATCAATCAATCAATCAATCAATCAATCAATCAATACTGATCTGCATTTGGGGCAGTCACCCAGGTGGCAGATTCCCTATCTGTTGCTTTCCTAGCCTTTTCCTAAATGATTTCTAAGAAATTGGATATTTATTGAACATCTCCCTTGGTAAGTTATTCCAATCCCTAACTCCCCTTCCTATAAATGAATATTTGCCCCAGTTTGTCCTCTTGAATTCCAACTTTATCTTCATATTGTGATCTTTCCTACTTTTATAAACGCCATTCAAACTTATTCGTCTACTAATGTAATTCCACGCCATCTCTCCGCTGACAGCTCGGAACATACCACTTAGTCGAGCAGTTCTTCCCAGCCCAAACATTGCAACATTTTTGTAACGCTACTCTTTTGTCGGAAATCACCCAGAACAAATCGAGCTGCTTTTCTTTGGATTTTTTCCAGTTCTTGAATCAGGTAATCGTGGTGAGGGTCCCATACACTGAAACCATACTCTAGTTGGGGTCTTACCAGAGACTTATATGCACCCTCCTTTACATCCTTACTACAACCCCTCTTACAGTTATGTGTTAGAGAGCATTTCAGTAGTTGGTAAGGCTATTGACATTGCTTGAATTGGATTTAGAATGTTAAAATACAGTAGCAGTATTTCTTGTAATATTTTTTCCATGGATTTGCTTGTTCTACTCTTGTTGTTATTGTGATGTTGTCATATAGTTAGTTTTTAACTTTAATATCACTTGTAATGTTAAGCTAGTAGTAAGCTCAATGTGTAGTATTGTAAGCCGTAATGTTAAGCACTGGATACACTTAAGAATGTTAAACTAGTAATACTTCTTGTAATATTTTCTTTACATGGAATTTCTTCTTGTACTTATGTTGTTTTACTTTTTGTTGTTGATGTTGTTGTTATTATTTTTAGGTAATTATGTGTTAACTTTATCCTATTATCACACTAGCGCGTAAGTGACCATTGTCAGCGGGATATTTCCAAATTGTGATGTATTTGTTAAGAATAAGAATAAGAATAAGAATAAGAATACGGATAAGAATAAGAATAAGAATAAGAATAAGAATAAGAATAAGAAGAATAAGAATAAGAATAAGAATAAGAATAAGAATAAGAATAAGAATAAGAATAAGAATAAGAATAAGAATAAGAATAAGAATAAGAATAAGAATAAGAATAATGTTATTTGTTTTACGTCCCACTAACTACAATTTTAAGGTTTTCGGAGACGCCGAGGTGCCGGAATTTAGTCCCGCAGGAGTTCTTTTACGTGCCAGTAAATCTACCGGCACGGGGAATAAGAATAAGAATAAGAATAAGAATAAGAATAAGAATAAGAATAAGAATAAGAATAAGAATAAGAATAATATATTTAAAGATTATTTTTCTCGAACGAATAACAGTTTAGCTGCCACAAATTGTAAGAAAATACGAGGAATTTGTGAATACAAAGGATGAATTCATTAAATGGAAATCTTGAGAAAAACATACGTACAAATTTATTTTTAGTATTTTTTTCCACATCCATTGCAATAGTTGAATACCATAAACAATCTAGATCAGCATTACCACACCCTATCATGTGTATGTTCCATGTGCCTTTTATTATAGGTCTATGTTTCCTTGTGGTTTTCCATAACTGTCTTAGGGTGGAAATAGCGCCTCATGAACAGACACTTCTCATCTTCATTGTAGACTGTTATGTTCTTCAGCATTCAGTCTGTAAATCCTTGTGAATTAAGAGAGTGCCTCCATAATCCTCTGCATGGCACTAGTTTTGTGGTCTAGTTTAGTTTTACACCTCTCAACATTAAATATTTCAAATCTGAGTCTGACCATCGTAGCCATAAGGGAGCAACAACCCCACCGCCCCCACCAGGCTAGGAATCAGTACGGCGGTAACCGAAACCAACCCATTAGAAGTGAAAACCCGACTGATTAATACAACTACGAATTGGTGACGACTAGGACAATTTTGAGCAGAAATTGAAGTGGTGCATAAATGCAGAAAACCAGTGTACATTCTCGCTGTAACAGAAACAAAAAAAGGGCCTAAGATGCGAGCACTTGGAGAGTGAATTCCTCTTCTTTTATTGCGGTGTACCAAAGCAAGAATCAGATGGTGTAGGTTCGATGAAAAGCAAAGATAAAGTTGCTAATGTGAAGAGCTGGAAATTCGTAAACGGAAAAATAATGACGGTATAGGATGAAGAAGAGCAGGAAACAACACCTCACATAATCACATATGTTCTAAATCATAATAGGAACAGGGAAGGGAAGGATACGTGTTTCGAACACCTTCAGATAATATTGCATGAAATTACCCATCACTATGTCATAATTCTGGGTAAATAACTTCGTGCCTTTGTCCCGAGGTGACGCAGCTCTTTTCAGGCACCATTCCAATGGAGGCGAGCTGCATATACCATTTTAACCACATGCCAGTCCTCTTACCAATCTTAAATGTCTGGCGGTACCGGGAATTGAACCCGGGCTTCCCAGAACGGCAATTAACCCAGATGACAGGACAATGTAATTGGAAGAGCGGGAGAGGGTAATATCAACGACAATGGCGAAAGACTTCTACAGTTTTGTAGGACTAATTACCTAATTATAACAAACACCAAATTCGTAATAAGAATATACATATATAGGCCTATACCAGAAAACAATCAGCTAAAGAAAAAAGAAGTTAATAATTGGTTACATCATCCTAAAGGAACATCAAATATGGTTTGTCGGGGATGCCAGAGTGAAGATGGAACAATAAATGGGAAGGAACTATATACTCTTGAAGGAATCCATAGACAGAAATAGGCAAGAAAGGTCAAAAGAAGAAAAGATTTACAGTCTGAGATGAATGGCTAGAAAGGAAGAGTTTCAAGAGGCCATAACCTCTGACGTAAGAATTCTGAGCCAAGAAGAACAAGAGAACAATTCGAGGTCCACCTGGACAACGTTTAAAATGATTATTTTGGGAAAGGTCAACTCACGTCTATGGAATTACGAAAAGGTGTAAAATGAACAGAAGGAAAACCTCTTGGTAAAATGATCACCTGAAAGACGCCATCAAGAAAACTAAAGCATCGGTAGTCTATCAGAAATGCTTTCAAAATATCAGTCACCATTATCTCAATTTCATTTCATGTGAAACATACAATTTTCAACGTGGCCTCGTCGTTCTGTGCACAAAGACTGATGTTTAGGATGGATGTAGGCTCGAAAAAGTATCGGGATAGCTACCCAATTAAAAGTAAAATAAAGATCTGCAAAATTATGTACGACTAGCAAATGCACCCGTGCTTCGCTACGGTATTCTTCATTGTATACGGATATCGAATTAAATACTGTGCGTTCAGTAAATTGTTTTAAAATTGCATGTCTCTAAGCGTTATCTGTGAAGTAGCATAGGGAGGTTCCCCATACGTTGTTTCCAATGTAAAGTGTGGGTTGCTGAGTTGTGATGATAAAGGCAGATTCACTTGCCTACTGCCATTCACAATCGAGTTGGGAAGTTTACATTATAATTGCAGGCTCCAATGCCTACTGCGCGGTCACAATCGATTTGAGGAGTTTTCGTTACAATGGAGGGCCTCCTTTCCTACTTCTGGACAGATAACTGTTGAGGAGTTTTTATTATAATGGCAGGAAACTTCCCTACTACCAGTCAACATTGAGTTATGCAGTTATCATTATAATGACAGGCACTTTTTCCTGCTGCCAGCCAGCTTACAGCCAGTCAAACAGAGTTGGTGAGTTTCCATTAAAATAGCAGGAAACTATGCCTAATGCTAGTCACATTTTAGATGGGTACATTTGTTTATAATGGCGGGTACTCTTACCTGCAGCCAAACACAATCGGGTAGGGGACTTTTAAACAACAATGCATGCTCCCTTGCCTTCTGCAAGTCAAATCGAGAAGTGAATTATTCATTACTTTCAATTCGGTGGTAGAACCTCCTTAGTAATGCCAGTTGCACAGGAGTTGGAGAAGGACCCCATTCCTACTGCAAGTCAAAGTCGGTGTGGGGAGTGCAGATTACAATAGCAAACACACCCTTTCTCGATCGCTACAAATCGACATCAATGAATATATATAGATCGACATACGAAAGTATATGCATGTTTAAAATATTGAAAACCTTCATTTACAGATTAACTGTTGCTAAACGGTACGTCATATCGACAAAGGATTGTACCGTAAGACGCAGCATTTAGCGGCCTAAATGGCTGGTCCTATGACATTTTCTCGCATCTCATCTATTCATGGGTCAGAGTGAGTTAGAAGCGTTGAATAATTTGAAATTTGGGTAAGATTATCTTACATTGCATTACTTTTCGGATAATTATGTGACAGCATTTGGCTTGCATATGGTTATTGGGTGGGCCGATGTCCGTGGAGAGTTTGATGATTCTGTCTTTCCTGTAAGTGATTGAAAGTATGAATTATGCATGTAAAAATTCCAAATTTAATTAAAATCTAGAAATAGAGACGAATCTAACGTATAAGGGACACAGATACGACAAAAAGTCATAAGACCACTCCAAATTAAACGGAGATTGTGCCATCCGTTATGTGATAGGACTTCCCGTATATCCCATGAAATACCTCGAAACGAAGGTCTGCACCATAGTTAAAATTGCCTCCATTTTTCGATATTCTTCGGGGATAAAAAATGAAAATTTAAAGATCTTGGAAGTTTTCCGTCCGTTACAAGCTAAAACGTATAATTTTGCCAAATTTCAATTTTCTTGCTCGTCTGGCAGATTATGCCGCAATCTGGATTTTGGGTGAGGGGGTAAAAATTAGGACTTCCAGGAAATTAAACCAAAAAATATGCAGAAGGTCATTATTACCCCTCAAACGGGTAGCTGTACGAAAGTTTCACTAAAATAGTCAATGTACAGGCACACACAGTCGTTGCGATTTTTTATATAGATAGATAAAGAATCTGCCCTACGTACAACACTATTTGTGCTACGTCCACTGGACTTAAAGTGCAAAACTGACCGTTCATGATATCTCAGTTCTTAATCCTGCTGCCGAAAAATTCACATGAGAAAAAAGTTTTAGAAATGAATTTCCATTAAGGATTGTAGATTTCCATTTGTTTCGAGTATGCATATTTTGAGACACTGCAAAATCATGGTACCGGTTTGGGAAAACCCAGCAGTAGATTTAGATATTCACAAATAATATTGGCCCTAAAACCTACTCAAGGACAGGTGGATTCTAAATATCAAGTTTGGTAGAAATATATTCAGTAGTTTTCAAGTTATAAAAACTCATACAATCAAACAGACAAACAGACACCAAAGCTAAGAAATATGCTGATGGTCATTATTACACCTGAAACGGATAACACTGTACGGCAATTCCGCCAAAATAGTCAATGTATAGACAGACGGTCGTTACGATTATATTTATGTAGCTGACAGACAAGAATGGGCACGCTTGTACGTACAAACCTTCATTTCGAGATTTACTGCTCCTAAACCGTACATCGTACCAACAAATGGTTTGTTCGTGTCAACTGCGTGCCAAATTCGATATCTCTATCTATCTTATATGTGTGCCAATCTAAGTAACATGCGTGTCAAAAGTACAAAAATTTACGAACATTCGAAATATACAGCCAAATCTATCCTATAAGGAGTAGAGACGACAAAATGTCACAGGTCCAAAGTTGTAGATCACTCCAAATTGAAAGGAGATTTTGCCATCCGTTTAGTGATAGGACTTGCCGTTTAGCCACGAAATACCTCGAGACGAAGGTCTGCACCGTCATTAAATTGCCTCCATATTTCGATATTCCTCGGCATAAAAAGTGAAAAATGTAAAGATCTTGGAATGTTTCCGTACGTTTCCGGCTAAAACATATAATTTTGCTTAATTTCAATTTTCCAGCTCGTGTGGCAGATTATCAGGCAATCTTGATTTTGGGCGAGGGTGTAAAATTTAGGACTTTCAGGAAATTATAATAAATAATATGCAGATGGTCATTGTTACCCCTTAGACGGAAAGCTGTACGAAAATTTCGCCAATATAGTCAATGCACAGACACGCAGTCGGTACGATATGATTTATGTAGATATTTAACGAATTTGCTCCACGTATAACACCTTTTGGGCTATGTCCACTGGACTTAGCCTGAGGAACCTACATTTAATGTTATCTCCCTTATTAATCCTCCTGTTGAAAATGCACATGAGACAAAAATTAGAACTTGATTTCCATCAAGTTTGGTCGATTTCCAGTCAGGTTGGTCTTGTACTTTATATATTGTGGGAGAGTAAAATCACCACCCCTTTCCCTATAAAATCTTAGTCCATTCCGGGAATTTGAAATGGTATTGACCTTAAAACCTACCCTTGGACAGGTGGATGCTAAATATAAAGTTTGGTTCAAATATCTTCATTAGTTTTCAAGTTGTAAGAAATACGTTTTGCGCGCACCCGCTCTTGCGTTAAATCCGTGGGACTTGTACCGAAAAACGGTCCGTTTGTTATATCTCCCTTATTAATCCTGGTATCGAAATGATGATTATGAGAAAAAAAAGGCTTTTAAATTAATTTCCATTAAAGCAGGTAGATTTCCATTAAGTTTGGTTGTGTATATTTTGAGGGAATGAAAAATCACGGTTTCGTATAAACCCCCAATCAGTTCAGGGATTTATAAAAAATATTTGCCCTAAAACCTATCCAAGGACAGGTGGATTCTAAATATGAAATTTGGTAAAAATATATCCAGTATTTTTCAAGTTATAGAAAGACAGACATACAGACAAAACAAACAAACAATCAAACAAACAAACGAATGAACGAACAAACAAAAATACTAAGAGACACCAAAGAAACCTACCCTTGGACAGGTGGATACTAAATATGAAGTTTGGTTCAAATATCTTCAGTAGTTTTCAAGTTGTAAGAAATACGCTTTACACGTACCCGCTCTTGCGTTAAGTCCGGTGAGACTTGTACCGAAAAACGGTCCTTATTAATCCTGTTATCGAAAAAATGCACATGAGAAAAAAGTTTAATAATTAATTTTCATTAAGGCAGGTAGATTTACATTAAGTTTGGGTGTGTGTATTTTGAGGGAGGGAAAAATCACGGTTTCGGTTTCTTATAAACCCCCAGTCAGTTCAGGGATTTACAAACAACATTTGCGCTAAACCTACCCAAGGACAGATGGATTTTAAATATGATGTTTGGTGGAAATATATCCAGTAGTCTTCAAGTTATAGAAGGAAAGACAACCAGACAAACCGACAAACAGACAAACAGACACCAAAGCAAAAATTATGCAGTTGGTCATTATTACACCTGAAACGGATAATTGTACGGAAATTTCGCCAAAATAGTCAATGTACAGACACACGATCTTTATGATTTTATTTATATAGATTGGGAAAATACAAAGAGGGATGTGAGTTAAAAGAATTTTCATTTCAGAAATATTTTCTATTTCAGTCAAACAAATAATTTTCTGAAATGTCTTACTTCAATTCAGCATATCATTGCGATAAATATATCAATTTATGAATGGAACCTGAATTTATTGTTAACTAGCATTTCTATCCGTTATTCGAACGACAATTTGAAAGGGATTATATGTTTTCTCTAAGAATTTATGGGATGTTACTTTTAATACGGCATGTAAAACAGAGGCCAACCCTTGTGCCGGGGAAGGAGCTATAGGAGCGGAGAAGTTGTTCGCGCAATATGAATCAGTATCTCCGATTACCTCCGTTGTGGAAGCATACGGCAGGTATAACAGTCAGTCATCAGTGATCTGCAGTCAGTGTTGTCGCGTAAGTGACAGATTCCCTATCAGTTGTTTACTAGACATTTCGTAAAAGGTTGCAATGAAATTGGATACTTATCGAACATTCCCCTGGTTAAATTATCCCATCCCCTCTTCCTATAAATTAATATTTACCTCAATTTGTGTTACTGCATTCCAACTTTATCTTCATATTATGATATTTCCTACTTTTAAAAACTACACTCAAGCTTATTCGTTACTAACGTTATTCCACGCCATTTCTCCGCTGACAGCTCGGGACGCACCACAAAGTCGAGCAGCTCGTCTCCTTACTCCCAAGTCTTCCCATCCAAAAATTTGCAACATTTTCGTAACACGCAGAACAAATCGAGCTGCTTTTCCTTGGATTTTTTCCACTTCTTGAATAAAGTAATCCTGGTAAGGGTCCCATACACTGGAACCATACTCTAGTTGGGGTCTTACCAGAGACTTATAAGCCCTCTCCTTTACATCCTTACTACAACCCCTAAACACCCTCATAACCATGTGCAGAGATCTGTATCCTTTATTTACAGTCCCATTTATGTGACTACCCCAATGAAGATCTTTCCTTATATTAACACCCAGATACTTACAATGATCCCCAAAAGGAACTTTCAGCCCATCAACGCAGTAATTAAAACTCAGAGGACTTTTCCTATTTGTAAAACTCACAACCTGACTTTTAACCCTGTTTATCATCATACCATTGCCTACTGTCCATCTCACAACATTACAGAGGTCATTTTGCAGTTGCTCACAATCTTATAACTTATTTATTACTCTATAGAGAATAACATCATCCGCAAAAAGCCTTACCTCTGATTCCACTCCTTTACTGAAATCATATAAGAAAATATAAAGGTCCAATAATACTGCCTTGAGGAATTCCCCTCTTGATTATTACAGGGTCAGATAAAGTTTCGCCTACTCTAATTCTGTGAGATATATTTTCTAGAAATATAGCAACCTATTCAGCCACTCTTTTGTCTAGTCCAATTGCACTCACTTTTGCCAGTAGTCTCCCATGATTCAACCTATCAAATGCTTTAGACAGGTCAATCGCGATACAGTACAATTGACCTCCTGAATCCAAAACATCTGCTATATCTTTCTGGAATCCTACAAGTTGAGTTTCACTGGAATAACCTTTCCTAAAACCGAACTGCCTTCTATCGAACCAGTTATTAATTTCGCAAACATGTCCTATAATCAGAAAGAATGCCTTCCCAAAGCTTACATAAAATGCATTTCAGACTTACTGGCCTGTAATTTTCAGCTTTATGTCTATCACCCTTTCTTTTATATGCAGGGGCGACTATAGTAACTCTCCATTAATTTGGTATAGCTCCTTCAACCAAACAATAATCAAATAAGTACTTCAGATATGGTACTATATCCCAACCCATTGTCTTTAGTATATCCCCAGAAATCTTACAAATTCCAGCCGCTTTTCTAGTTTTCAACTTTTGTATCTTATTGTAAATATCATTGTTATCATATGTAAATTTCAATACTTCTTTAGCATTAGTCACCTCCTCTATCTGGACATTTTCCTTGTAACCGACAATCTCTACATACTGCTGACTGAATACTTCTGCCTTTTGAAGATCCTCACATACAAACTCTCCTTGTTCATTAATGATTCCTGGAATGGCCTTCTTGGAACCTGTTTCTGCCTTAAAGTTCCTGTACATACTCTTCCATTTTTCACTAAAATTTGTATGACTGCCAATTATGCTTGTCATCATGTTATCCTTAACTGCCTTCTTTGCTAGATTCAATTTCCTAGTAAGTTCCTTCAATTTCTCCTTACTTCCACAGCCATTTCTAACTCTATTCCTTTCCAATCTGCACCTCCTTCTTAGTCGCTTTATTGCTCTATTATAATAAGGTGGGTTGTTACCATTCCTTACCACCCTTAAAGGTACAAACCTGTTTTCACATTCCTCAATGATTGCTTTAAACCCATCCCAGAGTCTGTTTACATTCTTATTTACCGTTTTCCACCGATCCTAATTACTTTTTAAAAACTGCCTCATGCCTGCTTTATCAGCCATATGGTACTGCCTAATAGTCCTACTTTTAAAACCTTCCTTTCTATCACATTTATTTTTAAGTACGACAAAAACTGCTTCGTGATCACTAATACCACATATTACTTCGGTTTCTCTAGATAGCTCATCTGGTTTTATCAGCACCACGTCCAGGATATTTTCCCCTCTAGTTGGTTTCGTCACTTTCTGAATCAGCTGTGCTTCCCATATTAGCTTATTTGCCATTTGTTGGTCATGCTTCCTGTCGTTTGCATTTCCTCCCCAATTGACATTTGGTAAATTAAGATCTCCCGCTACAATCACATTCCTTTCCATGTCGTCTCCCACATAGCTGATTATCTGATCAAATAATTCTGAATCCCTGTCAGCACTACCCTTTCCCGGTCTGTACACTCCAAATATATCAAGTTGCCTATTATCTTTAGAAATGAGCCTTACACCTAGAATTTTATGTTTCTCATGCTTTTTGGTAGCTTACAAATTCTTCTTTCACAGGAATGAATACTCCCCCTCCCACCATTCTTATCCTATCTCTACGATACACACTCCAGTTCCGTGAGAAAATTTCTGTATCCAATATACCATTTCTCAGCCATGATTCAACTCCTATTACAATATCTGGTAAATATATATCTATTAAGTTACTTAATTCTATTCCTTTCTTTACAATACTTCTACAGTTCAACACTAACATTATTATGTCATCCCTACTTGACTTCCAGATCTCTGTACTCTCATCACCGCTCCCTAGACAACACCGTTTCCCTGAATGTACCTCCCTATTACCCTTCCAAACAAATTTCCTAACTTATACGTACCACTGCGATTTAAGTGAAGACCATCTGAGCGCAGATCCCTATCTCCTACCCACCCATTAAGATCTAGAAATTTCACTCCCAGTTTCTCACATATCCACTCCATAGTCTCATTTAAATCCCCAATTACCTTCCAGTCAGTATCCCTCCTACACAGTATTCCACTGATAACAATCTCCGCTTTCTTAAACTTCACCCGTACTGCATTTACCAGATCACACACATCCCCAACTATGTTAGTACTTATATTAGCTTGCCTTACGTTGTTGGTACCAACGTGAAAAACTGCCGCCTTCTCCTTCCCCTCCTCCTTCTCCTCTACTTTTCTCAGCATCTGCCTCAACCTAATTCCTGGATAACACTTACCCTGGTTGCCTTTCTTCCACACATTTTCTCCACATGTCTAACGATGGAATCCCCCATTACCAGAGCCTCAACCCCACCCACCTCCTTTGATCCCCTCCCCTCCTGGTCAGCCCTATCTTTTCTGATAGCCGCAGAAGCCACTTCCTCTTCCCTTATCTCTCTTCCATGACCCTGTTCCACCTGTTTTTTCCTATCCTCTACTCCACATTTTCCTTTCCTACCTTTCCCCTTCCTCCTACTTCCACACTTCTCAGCAACAGTTCCCTGTTCCTCATCTTCCCTCTGTTGCTCTACCTGGAGTGGCTCGTACCGATTTCTCACATAACCTGTCCTGAGTTCTGTTCCTGAATAGAAGCCTTAGCCTGCAATATACTTCCCCTTAGTACATTAGACCACCTGTCTTCTACAGTTCCCCCTTTCCTTTCCCTCCCTCCTAAACACCTAATCTAACCTGTACATTGTTTGAGGGAGTCCCATCTTCCTGCCTCTCTTCTGTGGGCATCCTAATTATCTCCCTCAAATTCTTCAACTCCTCCCTCCTACCCCTCATTGCCTTGCCACATCCACAGTTCCTACACTTGCACTCTTTTGCCATCTTGGGTAGGTCGATGACGATACAGTCCATTTGACCCCCTGAATCTAAAATATATGCTATATCTTTCAGAAATCCTACAAGTAGTCTCAGAGGAATAAAATTTCCAAAGCCCGAACTGCCTTATATCGAACAGGTTAATAATTCTCAAACCTGTCTCTTATAATAAAGAAGAAAACTTTCTCAGAGCTTATATGTGTCACATATCCAGCTGACTGGCCTGTAATTATCAACTTTCTGTTTACCACTCCCTTGTACACTAGGGTTACTACAGCTACTCTCCATTAATTTGGTATAGCTCTTCATGCAAGTAGAAATCAAATAAATTATATTAATTATGTATTAAAAACTGTTTGCCTGCACTCAGTGGCATGGTTAGAGGTTAAAAGGTACTCCGTTTTTTTTCTTGTTCTTTACGGGCGAGTTGGCCGTGCGTGTAGAAGCGCGCGGCTGTGAGCTTGCATCCGGGAGATAGTAGGCTCGAATCCCACTATCGGCAGCCCTGAAGATGGTTTTCCGTGGTTTCCCAACTTCACATCAGGCAAATGCTGGAATTGTACGTTCGTTAAGTCCATGGTTGCCTTCTTCCCAGTCATAGCCCTGTCCTATTATCGAAGCCATAGGAACTCTTTACGTCGGTGCGGCGTAAAATCAATAGCAAATATATATGTCTCCTTTCGTTCTTGTGTCACTCAAAAGAAGACAGTACTGCGTCATCTGTTAGCTATTAAACAATGTTAAAAAAATATTTAATTTCAGTGTACATAATGTTGTCCCTAGCCTAGGAAAATGAAGAATGTAAATACGTCACATAATTGCATTATGTCGGGATTATCATAAGGCAGCGCTGTTCATACAGTTTTATTGTAAAGAAAACAACAGTTTCTAACTTTCAGCCTCTGCCATGTACATTTTTAAATGGGCTCCACAGAAGTATTTGAAGAGGTGGCTGGAGTCATAGTACTACGAGACATATTCGAAATTCCAAAACCTTGTTTCTGGAGTGTTAAATGAATGGGCGTTACCATCCTACAGCCGGTCGTCAACTGTCCTTATTAGCTCCTGTACGCGTGTTTGTAACGGAAGTTTACTGCCGTGTTCTGATAAGAAGTTGTCAGCCTTACAAGTGCCACGAGCTTCACTGTTCTCGTAAGAATAGGATTTAAATTTTGTTTCCTTTCAGGAACTCATGGAGATGTTTAATAACAATTGAAGATTTCATTACACATATATAGCCTGTGTACAGTCGTTCAAGAAAATACTAAGTGCATGGTATTGTATGTTCCTCGGATTTAGTATTTTATCAAAATTTATATTATTAACAAATAATAAATAATTTACCACCCATATAGGTACAAACCCTGTGGATACCCGCAACCCACATTATATTATTATAAAATTCAGTTGTTTCTGAGAAAATTGTACCTGCGAGGAACTGATAGGCAATACTATGTACTCATTCTTGTTTTCTTAGTGACTGTACATACTTACATAAGTTAGGGCAATACTTTAGCTGAAACTCAGGATTTTGTTGCATGTAGAGGGTAGTAGAAGTAAGTGCATTTTTAAAGCCAAACAGGCTTGTAGTTTTGCGTAGCTGTTGATATCGTGACCATACACATGGAATCTCCAATTTTATGTGAAATCTGAACCAAAGTGACGTGACTATTTATTTAATAATTCTTCATTCATTGGCCGATATTCGAACCACGAATCACTATGTAACAAGATAAGTAGGTAACCCTTACATGAAATAGCGTTTGTCTTGCGAAATTATAGTTGAAACTCAAGAGTTTGCTGCGAGTAAGGGGTAGTAGAAGTAACTTCGTCATTCACAGAGCTTGCAACACTAATGTTTGTAGGGCGTGATAACTGAATGCCATCGTCACCGGCTTCTCACCAAGACGAGATTCATAGAGAGACAGCCCTGTCAGAGGCTGTCGCTGATCTACCTATCGAATGAATGTCTCCCTCAGGTCCTCTTGTCTTTAACATTGCCCTTTACAACAATCTTCTGCGATACCACCTTTTATGGTGACGTGTATATGAAGGATCGAAGGTACGCCTCACCCATTCACTCGAGAAATCTTGTCCGGATACCCAGTTCTTCCAAAATAGGCACATTGATTCGATGTTCAACGATGCGCCGGTACACCGTCGTCTCGGAGCTCTCAGTTTCGTATATAATATAATATAATATAATATAATATAATATAATATAATATAATATAATATAATATAATATAATATAATATAATATAATATAATATAATATAATATAATATAATATAATATAATATAATATAATATAATATAATATAATATAGAGCCTCCGTGGCTCAGACGGCAGCGCGTCGGCCTCTCACCGCTGGATACCGTGGTTCAAATTCCGGTCACTTCATGTGAGATTTGTGCTGGACAAAGCGGAGGCGGGACAGGTTTATCTCCGGGTACTCCGGCTTTCCCTGTCATATTTCATTCCACAACACCCTCTATTATCATTTCATAGCATTTATCACTCATTAATAAATCACCTTGGGAGTGGCGACCCCATTGTAATATGTTTCATTCATCACATCCCTGACCCGGTCAATGACTGGAAAACAGGTTGTAGGTTATCATAATATAATATAATATAATATAATATAATATAATATAATATAATATAATATAATATAATATAATATAATATAATATAATATAATATAATATAATATAATATAATATAATATAATATAATATATTATATTATAAAGAGGAAAAATGTGTATGTTTGTTTGTAACGAATAGACTCAAAAACTACTGAATCGATTTTAAAAATTACTTCACCTATAGAAAGATACAATGTCAGTGAGTAACATGGGCTGTAATTTTTTTTTAATTCGAGGTGGGGGCACGAGGGGGACATATAAAAATACTAGGCTAATATAGACAAATTTGTCGTACGAGGACGAGATAAAGCTCATTTTAATCTTCTTGACGCAAAGAACAAAACTCGGTAAGCCCTACGGGCACGAAAACCATGTTTTAAGGCCCTAAAACCAACCGTTACGGAGATATTGGTACCACACTACCCCTGCTATAGGAATCGGATAAAGAAACGAACGGCCGTAACCATGGCAACGTCAGCTCCAGGATTCTACAGCAGCGAAAGTATCTACAATAAATCACAAAAACCTAACATGGTACAGACATGAAAATTGATATTTGGAATCTCCTTTAAAAATAAAAGAACACAAATATTCGTTTTCAGAAAATCCACTTAAGGGAGGGGGGTTGAAAAGAAGTGAGGAAAGAGTTGAATTATTTATATGAGGATAAATATATCTCAAAAAGTGAAGATATTACAGATTTTAAAATTGGTACTTGGAATCTCCTTTAAAAATGAACACGCTCTTTTTGGAAAATCCACTTAAGGGGTTGAAAAGAATAAAAAAGCGGGTGAATTTTTAAAATGAGTATCTTCTTCTTCTATCGTTTCGGGTGCGAACTGTGTCGCACAGGAGGAATTGGCCCTATTTTACGGCTGGATACCCTTCCTGACGGCAACCGTATGTGTAGGGATATAATATATACTTCTATACTAATATTATAAAGAGGAAAAGTTTGTATATTTGTTTGTAACGGACAGACTCATAAACTACTGAACTGATTTTAACAATTACTTCACCTATAGAAAGTTACATTGCCAGTGAGTAACATGGGCTGTATTTTTTCAAAACAATTCGAGGGAGGGCGACGGGGGAAGATATAAAAATATTAAAACAATAGGCTAATGTAGGCGAAATCGAATTTGTCGTACAAGGACGAGACAAAGGTCATTTTAATCCCCTTGCCGCAAAGAACAAAACTCGGTAAACCCTTCGGGCCCGAAAACAAGTTTAACCCAAACACCAACCGTTATGGAGATATTGGTACCACACTACCCCTGCTCTAGGAATCGGATAAAGAAACGAACGGCCGTAACCATGGCAACGTCAGCTCCAGGATTCTACAGCAGCTATATTATGCATGTACGTTTGAGCATAGCTGCCAACCAAAATTGATACACATATGACTTACTATCTGGGGAAAATAAACTGTTGTGTAAGACGCTCATAGTACTCCTTTGGGCGGGGATGGACAGGGAGTAAAGTATAAAAATAATAGCCCCGGAGGTCTCCGAAGTACAGCGACCAGCGGTTGCCGACGGGCCTACGGTTTACGTACTGGCTTAGGTTTCAGCATTTTGCGGAGTCTGATACCTATAGTTTAAACAGAGTATTAGGATCACTGATCTTATTGGCGCCGATATTTTGGTCCACGTTTACGATCATTGTAACCATGAAAACAACCTATATACTGTACAAAATTGTCAAGATGGTGCGCCCATGACTTGAAAAAATTTCTCAAGATTTACACTCAGATTCATTATATGATATGCGACATGAGTGGCAAGCCCTGAAAGTTATAATTATCGATAATTATAGTAGTTTCTTTTATGCGTCGTGTATTTCCTTGATCATTTGTAATAGTTACCAAATGTCGGATCAAACAAATACATTCAATAATATTTATATTTGTGGTACTATCTAGCGGAAGTATACTTACAATAAACCTGCAGGTTTGTGAAGAGAGCAGGTATATCCAGGTGGGAATGAAGGAAAAACATGGTAGCAAGAGATCTTAGATCGTCGCCATAAGACTATCTGTGTCGGTGCGACGTAAGGCCCGTAGCAAAAAAAAATCTTAGAGGTCGACGCTAACTAGGAACTAATATTTAGAGGCCCCCACGAAGAAAAGAAGAAGAAGATACACTATAATTCCAAGCATGAAAAATAACTTCTACGTACTTAAGTAAATACATCAGTGATATAAATATTTAATGAAGTCAGTCACACCGATAGTATGAGTAACTTAAGCCAGTTTCTGATAACCCGTACGAAGAACGGGTACTTCTGCTAATAATACATATAATATAATATAATATAATATAATATAATATAATATAATATAATATAATATAATATAATATAATATAATTCGGTATACCTGTGCACTTCCATTGTCCACATATTGGCTGAATGGGATGAAATGGGAAAAGCGAGAGAGAGAGAGAGAGAGAGAGAGAGAGAGAGAGAGAGAGAGAGAGATGAAATAATTTGGCGTTCTTTTTAATAGAGGAGTATTTCCAGATTCTATTCAGCTTTGTAGTGGCTGCCCTGGTCATACCCGTTCTCCTCCTGAGGTTGTCTGAACATCCTTCTGCTTTCGATGTTACGAAACACAGATAGATAAATTTCTTGACAACCACAGTATGCGCCACCAGAACAATCACCACAGTCTTTTCTCCATTAATCTTGCAAGCCATATGAATTACCGTTCAACTTCAAATTCTCATTAACAAACTCTAGTTCCCATCACTAGTGACTAAGGCCAGTATCCTCGGATTACTTGATTTCTCTCACTTTATGGAAATGCCTCCTTCCTATAGCTCGAGCACTTTCTTCATTCTATGCTCTGTGCACATGTTGAAGAGGAAGAGAGAGAGCACTGCAGTCCTTTCTCGTACCACCATCTACTTTGAAGCTGAACTATCCTTACTAGCGTAGCCCTTATTTTAGATCTGCATCACCTCCTTGAGTGACAGCTGCGTAAACTATGGGAACTTCTTACATAAGGTGGAAGTAAATGACCTATGTCCTATAACATAAAGGGTGTGATTGTAACAATGACACAAGGATGTTCGAATAGATTATTATTATTATTATTATTATTATTATTATTATTATTATTATTATTATTATTATTATTATTATTAATTGTATGGTATGCCTTTGCTGGCAGGACCTAGTGTTTACAGTGCACTATGTCTTCTGGTATGGGCTAGAGCAATTTTGTTACTTTCATTGATCTGTCTCTGTCTTAACCCCGGCTTTGATAATATGAAAGTGACTGAGGTATGAGCGATGCTAGTAATGCCATTCCTTCTGCAGCCAGTCCCTGCTATGAATGGTGTGAAAATGTTGCTCATAGGGTCGGTTGGTGCATGCATTTCAGTGGACTTGGCAGACTGATATGTAATAGCAACTTCTGGCTCGGTGAGGAAAGCAACGGGAAACTACCTCACTCCTCATTTCCCTAGTACGCCTCTTCAGTGATTCCTAGGCCATCTATGGCACCTGATGGCAGAGCTGTTGAGGATCCAACCAGCCTTAGGGTTGAAGACTGAACATACATACAATTGTATGGTAGATTAAAAAATGAAGTTCCGTATAAGCCCATATCTGGTCTTGAAGGCCAAGAATAACGGCTGAGAAGACTCGTGCTGACAACATGACACCTCGTAATCAGAAGGTCACTTCGGGCTGAGCAGCGGTCACTTGGTACGCTATGGCCCTTCGGGGCTGTTGTGCCAGGGGTTTTAGTTTGATATTTTTATACAGTCCATTGTCGCAGAAGTCAGATGATAAGGTCAATGTTTTCTACGGTTAGTTGCTGGGAATGGGGTTCATTTTCATGTTTTTTGCTAGGGGCTTTACGTCGCACCGACACAGATAGGTCTTATGGCGACGATGGGATAGGAAAGGCCTAGGAGTTGGAAGGAAGCGGCCGTGGCCTTAATTAAGGTACAGCCCCAGCATTTGCCTGGTGTGAAAATGGGAAACCACGGAAAACCATCTTCAGGGCTGCCGATAGTGGGATTCGAACCTACTATCTCCCGGATGCAAGCTCACAGCCGCGCGCCTCTACGCGCACGGCCAACTCGCCCGGTCATTTTCATGTTGATATCAAGAAGGCGGTTTTCAATTTTAAAAATATTTGTAGGAAGTTCGAACTCTATGTAAATAGGAATCGAAATACTTCTGAATAAGCAATATTCGATTTTTAAATGATAATTTCCCAATGAAAAGAGAGAAAGCCCCCTCAGTTTTTATGACTATGTTGACGGAATTAAAGTACCTCTGGGGATCACTGTACGTGCCTAGGTGCTAATATGAGGAGAGGTCTTCATTGGGGTAAACACATTAATGCGATTGTAAATAAAGATCACAAATCTCTTCATGTGGTCATGAAGGTATTCAGGGTCTGTAGTAAGGATGTAAAGGAGAGGGCTTATAAGTCACTGGTAAGACCCCAATTAGAGTGTGGTTCCAATATATGGGTCCCACACCAGGATTACTTCATTAGAGGTCTGTAAAATAATATCCAAAGGTAATCAGCACGATTTGTTCTCTAAGAGAGAACTATTGATCAACATCAAATGCAGGAAAATTGCGTACTTGGGGCATGTGTTACGTGATGAAAGACATTCAGTATTACACCTCATATTAAAGGACAGCGAGGAGTGTCATGTCTCAAGAACATTCAAGACTGGGCTGGAGTACGAGCCGTCGCACAACTCTACCGTGTTGCTGAAGATCGAAGAACACTGTTCATACTGATCGCCAACGTCCAGGAGATTGAGCACGGCATATAGAAGAAGGAAAAGAAGCTTAAATAAGAAAACGTAGGAAAGACGATAATATGAAGGTAAAGTTGGAATTCAAGAGTACAAATGAGGGCGAATATTCGTTTATAGGAAGAAGAATTGTGGAGTGTCTGTTCAAAAGGTGGTATTTCCACTGCCAAAAATTGAATCGGTATTTCGTCCACACAAATTGCAGTAGTTGAATATTATCAATTGCCATGAGCAATCCAGACCGGAAAGATGTAACTCCTTAAAATTTGTGCCAAGCCCGATAATGGGTACGTTCCATGTGCCTTTTATTGTACGTTTTTTTGCGCTTTTACCACAACATGTTTAAGGTGGAAATAGCACCTTTTAAACAGACACTCCTCAATTAAGAATTGGAATAATTTACCAAGTGAGTTGTTCGATATAGTTTAAAAAATTGACAGGTAATCTGCATTTGGGTGACAGCCCTAAATGCAGATTAGTGGTGATAGATAGATAGATAGATAGATAGATAGGTTATTCCCATGTTCCTCAATGTCTTGAGTGAGCATTTCATATTTTCCTTTGATCTTCATAAAAGTGAGTGCAATGCATAAATGTCCATTGGAAAATATTGTCTCTCTGAGGAAAAACTCACGTTGTTGAAGGACTGCCCTTGCACTTTGTTCATGGTAATACGTAGGAATGCGCTGGAATCGGTAAATGTGGAGAATATTATGGTACCTCAGAGTTTTACAAAATCAGTTTTAGTTTAATTAAAGGGTAGGAAGGAACACAAAACAAAACGAAAAACACTCCGGATACCTTATGTTGTTAATGTTTAGTTTTCCGCCTGTCCTATACAATAGAAATCTCGCATATTCAAAGCTTTTAGTACGTATATAAGGGCATATTTTGGCATATTACTGTGCATATTACTGTGCATATTCGCGTGAAAATGTTGAATTTGTAGTGCATTTAATTCTCGGCACTGGTAATGTCGAAAATAAGATGATCAGGAACTGGCGTCTTCTGAGTGTGAAAGGTGTCAGGGTAACAACGAAATAAACTTCCTTTGTAATTTCAGATCTTTATTTTGAAAAACTACCTTTCCTGATACTCAGGTGGAAATTTCCCCTTCATAGATTATCAACGACGTGCAGGCAAACTGAAAGCTTCCTCGCCTTCTAGTTTTTGAGATTGTTCATTTCGCACCCCATCGCCATTCTAGTGAATTGTTGATTCCGAACAACTCGGGTAGGTTTTTAAAGGAATTCGATGTATAGAAACCAAACTCTCATAACGTTTTTTTTACTATATCACGGAAAATCCTTCTCTCGTTTGGGAATCCCATTGGAAATTTTGGTCACCAAGTATTCCTGGACCATTTCTTATAAGGAACATTTTACATGAGCAAAATCCTAGGTTCTGTAGTCTTCAAGAATTTCTTCCTGTACAGAGGAGGGAGGAGTTTCCAAAATATGGAATATAACAAAACGGCAGACTGCAGAGCTAGAAATGATTTGTGTTTATGGTAGTGTGCAATACATTTACAAAGGCGGAATAATCGCTGAAACATTTATGCTAATAATAATAATAATAGTAATAATAATAATAATTGTACCGGGCGGTACACCCCTACGAAATACTTTTAAATCTTGCGCAAAAAACCTCCTCTACAGGAGAAACACTGAACTTAAAACTAAAGCTCCTTAATCTTTTGCTCAGAAGTTGTCACTACCTTAATTTTGTGATTATGAAGTTGCCAGTACTGTGTGAATTTCAACGTGTTTTGTTTTCCTTTCTTCAAGAAGTGTGAACATTCTCTCATAGATGTCTCTGCAAAAAAAACTATGATCATGCACCCTGGTGCGAAGTTAAGGAACTTTTTGAAGAAATTTTGTATTCATAAGTTTGTCCTTTACCAAATTATGTTCATTCATTTTTGGGTTGGCAATATTGACCTTTTCTTTCCGCCAGTTTTGAATTCAGCCAATCCCTAATTTCTGCAATTAATCTTCATCCTATCACAGGTTTCTTCTTCGATTTTGTATGTAACTTTTCATCTACCAATAAAAGTGAGAGGGTGTGGCTTGTTTATTCATGAAAGGTCTCGAACGTTCCCCGAAGGTTTATAAACTGCGGATTTTCACGTCTCTTGGCCATTTGATCAACGTCTATCTAAGTGTGTGGATGTGAAGCAGGAGGCGGGAGGCACCTCTTTCATCAGGCAGCAGGTCTTCAGCAAGGTAATGGCCATTTAGCATCTTTATTTATTGCTAGCTCAGCAGTTTAACCCGCGGGAAAGGTCCGAAACCTTTACCATGTAACCTATCTTTCTAAACATGTAATATTCTGCCGGCTTATGTAAAAACTTAATTAAATCTGTAACTGTAATTCGGGGATAGAGAGTGATTTACCCTCTCGAGCTCCCCTTCATTTTCGTTTGAGGTGACTACGTTTTGGTAACTGATTTTCTTCTCTTCCTTAATGTTTTAAAATTTCTTCCTTATACGGGTGACCTCCATAGTTTGGGAATAGCCCCTGTTTCATCGGCCTTGTGCCCGTTAGGTTTTAAGAAGCTACATACAGGAGTGCAAGTAGCCGCCTCCTTCCTTTTTGTTTGGGGCATTTATTTAACGGTTATTTCTTTTACTCGAAGGCCCTGTAGGTTGGGTACGAGATACCCCTGTTTCAATTTGTAAGCTGGGCCATGGAAGGCCAGAAAGAGTAAGACATTTTTGGTGCTGGCTTGACTAGGCTGGAAAAGCTGAGAGCGTGTCTACTCTTTTCAAGTATTGTAAAAGTGAATCTAGGAGGGAGCAAGTGCTCCAGGTATTAGGGGATTTCTGCCCTTTTGTAAATTTATGCTCCTCTGTAAAGTTTGATCTGGAAGCTCAAAGATTGTAAAACTAGGGGCTGGTAGCCCAAGTGTGTTAAGGATTTGAAGTCTTGGATTTTTCTAAAATCTTGTTTTTAATTTGCTATGTAATGGTTATCTCACTAAGTGAGAATTTGTTAACTTGTTGCTTTTCGAAAATATAACCTTCCATTTCAGTTTAAATTCTTTCTTGACAAGTAGTTAGACCCATTCACCCCGACACCTTCTTTCACCTCTGCTGATCCACCAAACCACGGTAATAATAATAATAATAATAATAACAATAATAATAATAATAATAATAATAATAATAATAATAATAATAATAATAATAATAATATCTTAGTTTTCTTCTATAACTTTTCCCACGCCCTGGTAGGGTTATGCGTGCGATAACATTTTCTTGAGAGAAATCGACAGTACTCCCCTTAAGAGTCACAAGATCTACTGTGTCCAGTCCCTGAATTATATTATTATTATTATTATTATTATTATTATTATTATTATTATTTTTATTATTATTATTAAAACATGCAAACATACAAACCATGGGCTGCGTCTTCATGGACTTAAAGAAAGGCGTATGATTCTACCAAAAAAAAATGCAAGAGGAAAGAAGTCGAGATCGATTGTTTGGCATTCGCAGACGATTTAGCATTACCCTTAACAAACATTGACACAACGATCGCTCAGACAGAAAACCTCAAGAATTGCGCAGAAGGAACTGGATTGCAAAACTCCTTCGAAAAGGTAGAATTCATGACGAACACAAGTGCTCTAATCCCAGATAATCAATTCTAATGCATTAGACGAGTTTCGAAATGAAGTACCTCGGTGAAATCATTTCAAAGAATATCACAGAAAAAGATGCAACTAAGGCATCTATGGTTAAATTAGAAGCTGCTGATTACATGACTTTTACTGAAATCTATAATATGAGAAACATCAGCAGAAATGTCAACATTCTTCTCTCTACTGCAGTTATCAGGCCAATAGTACTGCACGCTATAGAGACGCTGGAGACCAGAAAAGCTCTGTCAATACTCTAGAGATTAGGGTAAGTCGAGTCACCCGGAAGATGTTAGGACAGGACTCAGGAGGAACCATGTTGGCAAGTGGAGGATCAGGAGCAGTATGGAAATATATCAATACATTGAAGTCCTTGCTGGTGGGAAAACGAAACGGGCATCTGAAGTTTTACAGACATAGAAATCACATGGATTCAATCACACTGGCCAACAACTATTGATGCACTACAAGAAAATCTGTCCGAACTGTGGATACACCAGATACATCGAGAGGATCAGAGAAGACCTAGGGCACTATACACGTCAGGACAACAGACAGAAATTGGTGACTGCTTAAAATAAACCCTCAAGAAAGGGAGAAGAAGAGAATGTTCTCTGCTGAACAAAGCCATGGCATGAAAACTGACTGGCAAAAACCAAGGGAAGGGAAGTCTGGTCCTAAGTGGGCTGGATAATTAATATAATATCTTGGCCGCAAGGAAAACGAATATAAGTTTTAAAAACTGAAATGTACTTTTCTCCCCTAGATAGATATTAACATGTTTACTTGTACTGTCAGGACCAAATGGAATTTCGTAGGCCTAGATATAGTTTAGTTCTGACTTATTTATATCAAGAATCGCAATCCCTTCCAGGACTCACACTATCGACTTGCCTTGCTTTGGACATTTTCTGACTTATACTCGTTTCCCCTGGTACACTAGATATAAGAAACGAGATTCTTCTTCTTCTTCTTCTTCTTCTCCTTCTTCTTCTTCTTCTTCTTCTGCATTTTACCGGGCGAGTTGGCCGTGCGGTTAGAGGCGCTCGGCTGTGAGCTTGCATCCGGGAGATAGTGGTTTCGAATCCCACTGTCGGCAGCCCTGAAGATGGTTTTCCGTGGTTTCCCATTTTCACACCATGCAAATTAAGACCACGGCCGCTTCCTTCTAGTTCCTAGGCTTTTCCTATCCCATCGTCGCCGTAAGACATATCCGTGTCGGTGCGACGTAAAGCCACAAGCAAACAAAAAATCTTCTTTATCTTCTGCTTCTCCTTTTTCTTATGGTTATTAGTAGTAGTAGTAGTAGTAGTAGTAGTAGTGGTAGTAATATTTGATTAACAGTCATTCGATTTCTACGGATTTCAAGGGACGCTCTGGTGTCTGAAATCTTGTCCCTCTGAACACTACCGATAGCCCCTCGACATAAAGTTATCGCATTTTAACACTCTCAAGAGTCCGGCTCCATGGATAAATGGTTAGCGTGCTGGCCTGTGGTAAAAAGAGGTCTCGGATTCGATTCCTGGCTAGGTCGGGGATTTTAATGGTTAATTCCTCTGACTCGGTGACTGGGTATGTGTGCCGTCGTGAACATTACAAATCATCGTCGGCAGGATCCCATCCTCATAGACACGCAGGTCGCCTATAGGCGTCAATTAGAAAAACCTGCACTAGACCTCTTCGGGGATTATAAGCCATTATTAACACTCTCAAGTGCTAATGATCACAACCAGAATCGAACCCGATGTATTTAAAACAGAAGAACAACGACTAACCAACCGAACCACTAAGTTTGACTATTGTCATTAATTTGGCCAAACATTAGGTAAATTCCCTTATACTACGTGATTTAATTACCTTGCATACGTTATAACGCGAATTTTACATCTACTTCCTTTTTCACTGATTGGTGTCTTACGGGATATAAACCTCACTTATACAACGGGGCTCGCTGATCTATGAGATGGATTTCGGTCTTAGACCGATTCCAGCATGTTAACTCAATCTCATAGCCCTCCTCAGCTGTAATACTTCTAAATTACTCTCGACGACGGAATTAATGTTGGTAATGACCTGACGTCGTGTCGTGCACAGAGCATACATGCGTGCCGCTGTCGCGTCGCGTAGGGCGCCGTCACTTAACTGATTTACGGACACTTAGCCTTCCGCCACATTAAAGCGGCCGTCGAGGCTTTCCATCAGCTTTATGTTCCTTCATTCCATTGAGCCTCGTGGGCGTAGCGAACAAATCATATCGAGACGGGACGTGAGGGGCGAGCTGGGTGACTTGTATAACTGGCTTTCTGAAATACGGATTAGCTCCGTTTGGCGCGGTATTAAACTCGACCTAACCAGCTCAAATTTCCAACGGAGGACCGAGATTTTTACAAACGATTATCAAAACCTAGACTTAGGTGTCACCTAACTAGCCCTGCAGGATATCACTCCAATGCGATCAAAGCTATTATTCTGCTAGTAAGTTGAACTCCAAAGATAAGTGAATTCGTATCCACGATGAATGTTTGTTCTCCTGCCTAGAGTTGTAATGGGAAAACAAAGAAAATGTATAGGTAATTGCGTGCAGGTCTTTTGCCTTAACCTAATTCTGTGTAACCATCTATAAAACTATGTACTGAAATCGTGACAATTCTGGTCATAACAACAAAAATGTACAAACATATACGTACCGGCTCTGCAGTATTAGAATTTTGCTATTGCAAAATTGAAAAACGGGGATAAATGTGGGGCTTGCGCAACCTTTCATTTTCAAAGTCTCTTTGTCAGACTAGAGGCTGGGAATTTCACGATTACCCGCGTAGTCTGGAATGCCATAGGGCATTGAGTCCTGCAGACGAACTTGCTTATTTATTTATTTATTTATTTATTTATTTATTTATTTATTTATTTATTTATTTATTTATTTATTTATTTATTTATTTATTTATAGACGTAAGTTTCTGGAATTCTATGGCATTAAATAGTGTATTAATTTCCGTTCTTTTATATAGTGGTCTTAAACTTCTGAGTGTTACTATAGTAAGTCCACTGCGAATATGATCTAACCATAAACGGTGAGTATAAGCATTACAACATTACTCGAGAGTTGCAAACCGTATTCGAGATGTGTACCAAGATATTTAACAATAGCAAGAAACATGAAGAAAATCAAAATACCGAAAAAGGCAACATCAATGGAGATTAACATCAATACATAACAAATGCAGAACAAGTTAAACTTTCTGGTGATGACTGCAGCTTGTAGCTCCGAGCTATGTCTGCTCCACAATGGTCATGCATGAAATTCTTAGAAGATACGGAGCCAATTTCAGCTTTGGAGCACCACGGGGTATAAACACCTATTGGAACGATCATAATCAACACCAATTTTGGCTGTGGCACTTGCACAATGAAGAGTGAGGGCGGACACATCGATGATTTATTGTCAGTCTGTCTATCTGGCTCACAAAGTGAAATAATATTTGGGTCCAATTTATGATTCATGTTCTTCGTACTGAACGTTTCATTTCACTATCCACTTCGTAATCTTTAATCGCCGCTCTCTGACCATCCTACTTGCTCAGAACGAGTATAAATAAATAAATAAATAAATAAATAAATAAATAAATAAATAAATAAATAAATAAATAAATAAATAAATAAATAAGTGTACAAATAACAATACGCGTATATTACATTTATAGAATAAGAAAATAATAATGAAATTAACGAAGACTTCTCGCAGTTGTAATGCATTAAGAATAAGAAGAAATTTCATGATAATCAAAGAATAAGGAAGGAAATACCTGAACGCAAGAAACAATAATTTGAGTAATTTCGGGAGAGATGGCGTACATTTGGCAAATGTTGGGCCTGACTTATAATTCACTGTGGAAAGTTCAAGATATAAAGAGCCGTGACACTATCTAGAGTTGCAATATGTGTGTTTTGCGTCAATTAAATTCGTAACTTTACAGAAAAATCATATCTTAGAAAATGATTATGCGCGATCTCTTCCTGAATGTTGGGAGAGTTGGCGGATACGTTGGGATAGACCGCGCATTGGATAAAAGTCATGTAGAACGATTAAATTGCATTATCATTATTATATTGTACTGTAGGCCCTACATCATAAAATTTTGTTTTCACATTAACTTCCACTTTAAAAATATCATATTCTCTGCCGCAAGTGTTACACAAACGCATTTTCTGTACAATATGCTACGTGTCCAGCCAACTCATTGTTTGCATTTGGATCAATCATCATTTTTTCGTGTCATGAAATAGGTTTCCCAAAAGTCTGCACACCTGTTTTTGTCAGATGATGCAGGACGTTCAGTTCTTCTAGGACCAGTAATGTTGCCATCTCCTTTAGTTAACATTGATTCCTTTCCTTTATCTTGAACCATATTTTCCCTTTCAGTTTTCTTTGTTCTCTTTTCTTTTCATTGTTATTGTTCAGGGACTTCCTTTTCTCTACATCCTATGGTGAAGTTAATAAAACTGCAGACTGGTGATTTGTTGTCCTGCAGCGGTCTTACTTCCTGTAGTCTGTTTGTATGCGTGAATTCAGCAGTGGAAGTTGGAGCGCTTGCTTTTGATTGTACGAGAATGATTGTTGTGATTCGTCTTTATTTGCATCCACAATACAAAATATACCATCAGGTATGATATGCGAATTGAAAGGGAAGATCTGCTCTGAAGTCATTTACTTCGTTACCTAAAGAAGCAGTCTGTTTTCTTCTTTTATCTAAAAGCAATTTTGGATCTGGAGTAGTCCAAGCTTCCCCTCATGCTTCCGAGCTGCTTAATTTTCCTGGTGAAAGTACCGCTTCAATGGGCTAAGTAAGGCCCTATTAAATGGTTGCAGAACATGAGTTGTGTGACTAAATACAACAACAACAACAACAACAACAAAATGTGTTAGCATGTTCCAGGAGCTCAAAAGAAACATGACCATCAGCAGTTATCGGATTTACACCGGGAGATTTCTTCAGAAGGAACTCTGAACCATTTTAGGAACAATTCCTTGTTAATATAGGCTGCCTTAGGATTCATAAACAGATCTGATCCTGGTGGCAATACGTCACAAATTTCCCTTTTTATTTATTTTTTCCTTTCATAATAAGAATGGGGGAAGAAATATTCACCCGGGGCTATTATCTTAATGCCAGACTCATCCATGTTGGAAACATTACCAGGTTTGTCGAATATCAGATATCCAGTCACGATCTTAGTCGAAAATCTCTGCACTTTCTCCCTACTAAACCCCTGGCCTTCGGTAGGAGAAAGACGCTATGACTGCCGCAGACTGAGTACAGTTTCCTTTCTAAAACGGACAACATCCAGTGATATCCTGCTTCTCCCTTTTCAGCGTTGACTGCATGTTGTAGTCCTAATTTTTCTGCAAACTGGAGAGGGAATTAGTATAACGATCTGCAATCTGGCGCATATCCTATGTATGCAAGTCAGTTAACATGCAACATTAATCGTTTCTCATTATCCCTGCGAAAAATTGCTTCTGAATCCGGTGAAACATCATTTCCTTCTACGGAGAGTACTCTCAGGATTACCATAATACCTGTAAGTCGCCCCCTCCTCGCAGTCCTTCTTTCAATTCCTCCTGCTCGAATTCCAGTTATTGCTTCATGCAATTTGTCTTCTTCCTATTGGCCTTTAGAAGGAGCTGCAGGCTTTCCTTCATATTTCCTGGGAATAATGATCCTGTGGGGGAGCCTGTAACCCCTAGGGGGCGCGTCTCCAGGTGGCGGATAGGGGAATGCCTCCCAGATATGGGTGGTAGGAGGGAAATGAAATACCTCCCGCGGACCAAGAGGCAGGTAGCGTCTGATCCAGAGTGGGCGGCTACACCCAGCGTCTGTTCTCCATGTTAGGAGCGGCTGTATTCATACAGGGGATGGCAACGTGAAACCACCCCAGTGGCAATATTCCCAGGAAGTGACTATGGAGAGAAAGAATAAATCAAAGGATCCTAGTCGCGGACAGCCCTTAAGTGGGCAAGGGTTGCTAATAATCCCCCGGTTTAACATAATTAAAAATCAACTACGTATAGCTACATCGAACGTTAGAAGTTTATATGCAGTTGGAAAGCTTTACAATATGATTCAAGAAGCCAGGCGATTGAAAATGAATATCTTAGGAATCAGTGAGCTACGCTGGCCAGGTTCTGGATTGTGTCGCCATGAGCATGGCACACTCTACTACTCTGGCAGGGACCCGCAAGACCGCAATCACTGGAATGGAGTAGGTGTGTTCGTTTTGGCGAACTATGTCAGATATGTCAAAAACCACATACCAATCTCTGACCGTATAATGCTGTTACAGATGCAGAGTCAGCCCTTTAATGTAAGCATTATACAAGTATATGCTCCAACAGCGGACGCAAAACATGACAACGACGTTGATGAGTTCTATGATATGCTGAATAAGGTGTGTAAAGAATTCAACAGCACCGACATAATAATAATATCAGGAGATTTCAATGCCAAAATTGGGCAAGGTAGAAGGTCTGACTTAGTGGGAGAATATGGAGTGGGTTCAGCTAACCAAAAAAGGAGACAGTCTATTCCAATTCTGCCAAGAGCAAGATTTAGGTGTTTGTAACTTTTGGTTCAAACTTCATAAACGGCGCCTCTACACATGGATTTCACCACTAGAAAAGGAAACAGAAAGAAAAATCAGGAATCAGATTGATTATATTCTGGTTAACAAAAGATTTAGAAATATTGTCAAACGAGCAACAACGTATCCTGGAGCTGATATTGGGTCCGACCATGTGCCATTAGTGGCAGATATCAGATTGAAATTGAAAACCACCACATCAAAGCAAGTGCCTAGAAAGTTTGACGTTACCAAATTGCGAGATGGTACAATTAAAAAAGCAGTAATACAAGACCTGAACAACAAAATGCAAACCAACAATGACAACAGTACAGAATATCAATGGAAAATAATACATGATACACTGTTAAAAGTCTGTAAGGATCAGCTTACATCAACAAGGCAAAAGAAGCAGAGATGGATGATTGATGAAATACTTGATCTAATGGAATGGAGAAGACAACAAAAGGGCACAGAAGACAGCTACCGACAGACACAAAGGGAGATTAAGAAGAAAATCAGATTAGCCACGGAAAGATGGATGACAATGAACTTTGAAGAAATAGAAGAACTAAATAAAGACCATGATAGTTTCAAGTTATACAAGAAATAGATAGCTGGGCTGTACAGAAAACAGACGCTAATGACTCTCTTTGATGACACCAGCAAACCCATCCTACATGAACAAAGAATCATACAAACCTGGACAGAATTCATAAACGAATTGTTCAGTGATGGCAGGGGTTAAAGTGTGTACTTACACAATGCAAAAGGTCAAAAATTAACAAAAGAAGAAGTATTACATTCCCTCACAATATAACCTAATGGTAAAGCAGTAGGTCCAGACCAGATACCAGCTGAGGTTCTAAAACTAATAACTGAAGAGAATGTTGACCAAATTGCGAAACTTTTCAATACAATTTATGATACTGGAATAATCCCAGAGGACTGGTTGCAATCGACATTCATCGCAATACCTAAAAAGTATCATCCAAAGAAATGCAGTGACTACCGTCTCATAAGTCTGATGAGTCATGTGCTAAAAGCATTCTTACGTATAATACACGCACGCATTAGAACGAAGTGCGAAATAGACTTGGATGACAACCAAATTTTCAGAAATGCCTTTGGCACACGAGAAGCCTTATTCAGCGTCAATGTTCTGCTCCAAAAATGCCGCCGACTACACAATGATGTATTTGCATGTTTCATTGACTATGAGAAAGCTTTTGATAGAGTGAAACATGAAAAACTGATAGAGATTCTCCAACGAAAACATCTCGATGGAAAAGACATACGCATCATACAGAATCTCTACTGGGACCAACAAGCAACAGTCAAAATCAACCAAACCAAAACATCAGATGTGAAAATCAGAAGGGGGATGCACCAAGGTTGTATACTCTCGCCACTCCTTTTTAATATCTATTCTGACATCATTTTTAAAGAAGCTTTGCATGATGTTGAAATGGGTGTGAAAGTAAATGGTGTTTTGATCAATAATATTAGATATGCAGATGACACTCTGATTCTGTGCAACGCTATAGAAGGCCTTCAAGAACTCGTGAAGAGAATCCATGTCAAAGGTTTACATTATGGTCTCAATATGAATGTAGCAAAAATAAGTTAATGCTATTTAGCAGAAATAGTAATGCAAATGTCACCTTGTCATTAAACAACCGTAAAATAGAACAAGTCCACCAGTTCAAGTACCTCGGCAGCGTAATAACAGACAGTATGGCTCCAGATAAGGAAATCAGATGCAGAATTGAGAATGCTAGAGCTGCATTTCGCAGGATGAGCTCTTTGTTTTGTAATAATCATCTGAATCTGAAGCTCAGACAGAGATTAATGAAGTGCTACATCTGGTCAGTACTGTTATATGGAGCAGAAGCATGGACCTTAAAAGCCACAAGCATCAAACGACTTGCCGCCTTTGAAATGTGGTTGCACAGAAGAATGCTTAGAATACCCTGGACAGATATGATAACAAACGATGAAGTCTTAAGGAGAGCTAGGACGAAGCAAGAACTAATAACAAGTATAAAAGTTCGCAAAATAGCTTATTTAGGCCACATATTAAGAGGAAACAAATATGGCCCCATAAAACTCATTCTCCAGGGTAAAACAGAGGGCAAACGGCGAGTTGGCAGTCCAGAGATAACATGGTTACACAACATCAAGTAGTGGACCGGTATTGAGACAACTGAGAGACTTTTCCGTCTGGCAGAAGACAGAAAAACTTCTGCAGAGTAATCGCCGACGTCTGGGCAACAGGATATGGCACTTGAAGAAGAAGAAGAATCCTGTGATTCTTTCTTCTTCATTTATTCATACAACATACTACACTACCAACCACCACAGAAACACGCAATACTGATTACATCCCTCCATATAGGGTTGACGTCAGGAAGGGCATCGACCGTAAAACAGGACAGAATCAACATGTGCGACACAGTTTGCATCCGCGACCCCACAAGTGTGGGAAAAGCGGAAGAAAAATAAAAAGAAGAATGAATTATTGTGTCCTTAATGGAAATTACAATTATTATAGTAACAAATTTGTTTTTATAGCATATTCTTCTTCTGCCGCTTTCTCCACGCTTGTGGGGTCGCGGGAGCGAACTTTGTCGCACATGTGGATTTAGACCTGTTTTACGGCCGGGTGCACTTCCTGACCTCGTATCTATGACGTTAAAAATAAGGAAGTGCTTCCCACTTCTTTCTCGTTTCTTCACCACCTATCGGTTTATTAAATGTGTGTGAGGAAGCTATGAAAAATTGTCTTTTATAAACTCCAGTTTTTCTGTCACATTTGGAGATATCGTGCTTCCGAGTTCTTGCGATTCATCTCGCTTTACTTTTCATTCGTTCCCTTATTTATCACCTTAGGAGACCTCTTATAATTATTTTCAAGTGGTACGGGTCATGTAGTTGTACTGTATGCTTGCATTCGGTTGATATTGGGTTCGAATTCCACCGAAGACAGTACTGAATATATTTTTCCATAGTTTCTTATTACCATACCAAGCAAATTCTGGAGTATACCTTAAACAAGGTCACAACAGCTCTTTTCCAGTCACAGCTTTTGAACACGGATATGTTTTGGGGTTGGGGTATCTATTTTGATTAACATCGCACTAACACATCGAAGGTTTCCGGCGACGGAGGGACGGGAAAGGACTATCATTTTAGAGGCAGCGGCCGTGTCGTTAAGTAAGGTATAGCACCGGGCGAGTTGGCCGTGCGCGTAGAGGCGCGCGGCTGTGAACTTGCATCCGGGAGATGGTGGGTTCGAATCCCACTGTCGGCAGCCCTGATGGTGGTTTTCCGTGGTTTTCCATTTTCACACCAGGCAAATGCTGGGGCTGTACCATAATTAAGGTCACGGCCGCTTCCTTCCAACTCCTAGGTCTTTCCTATCCCATCGTCGCCGTATGTTATATAGAGGATGGGTACCTAGTTGTACTTTCTCTTAAAACGATAATGACCACCACCACCACTCTGCAATTAGCGTCATCAGTTAGACAATTTTGCGTGGACAGAAAACCGACACCGTGGTAACGAGGCAACCAGTGTTCGTCATCTTCTTCCTCGCGTTACTACCGTGCGCCAGAACGTACGGTAGGCAAAAATGGCGTCGTGTTTTAAAAGAGTTTCTACTCTCTTTTACTGGCGTTTCGTCTAGGTCACAGCAACGCACGGTAACGTCACCGAAGGCAGCAGATTTTTTTGGAACTAGAATTCGATAGGTGGGAATATTTTCTGACATGGCATGGGAATGTTGTGTGCTGGATCAGCCGCCATATTGTTGGACGTAGATCATTGTCCTATTTTTTTTTTCGATTTATCGGAACTCTTTGTCACTCCTGTGGGTGGAGTGAAAGGATGTATCATCTGTACCACCTGCGTGTCGTAAGAGACTAATAAGAGGGAACACGCTCTCTCGACTTCTACATACATAAATTCATACATACATACATACATACATACATACATACATACTGAACCCATGACCTTTGTGCCCTAAGAACATTATGCATAATGTAACAATTAAACTAAAGGTTGGATTCTTGATAGCATGGATTTGACACGTGACGAGGGGGTGATTACCTTCGGTCCCACGCTCTGGGGTACGTGACGTCAACCACACGTGTCGACGGCGGAAGAATCTCAAGTCATTTTTATGAACTATTTCAAAGCGCGTGTACATGGCGTGACCACGCCAAGTCAAAAAAAATATAGTGCCTATCAAAGGAGGTCCATCATCTCACAAATCGAACCCGTAAACATTTTAAATGTCCGTGAACACTACCGCCAGAAATGTAGCAAGCATGTAGTCACTTTCAAAACTCTTGAAATTGCAGTTTAGGTAAGTCAGAAAATTTATAGAAATTTTCTTGGCGGCAAAGGGAGAGATCCGAAGAGACGGGGTAACTGCTATAAATATGAAGGGACGCCATGACGAAGTCTCCTTCTCCGGCATTTGTGATACAAAGCGGACGAAAAATTGTTGAGCTGCTCTGCGAAATCAAACCAACGAAAGTAGACTGAGTTCAACTGCAGATTTTAGCCATTGCGGCTAAGTCTTGACTCCATGAGGAGATTTCTTGAGTGAAATAATTGTACCAGATAGGACGGTCAAAGTACTGAATAAATTCTAATGTGATTAAGTAATTCGTGTGCGTAAATAACTATAGTCCATCGTGTGCACTCAACAAACAAGTGAAGGGTATTTTCTTTTTTTTATGCTTTATTCCAGGAAACCTGAAGAAAATTGATAATGAACTGTGAAGCCATGAATGTAAAAATGGCTAAATAAAATGCCAAGGTCACAGGTGAGCCCTATGACGAATACTGGCGTGACGACATGAGGTAAGTGACTTTCCATCTTACTACCTCTTATATCTTGTCTCGTGATTTCTTGTATTTGAATGGGGATATACGACGCAGTGGTCACCCCTACTAAGTTTTGTAAATGTGAGAGTACGACTAAAAGAGTCATTTGTTTTATTTTCCACTTGGATAAAATTTTGAAGTCATGCGAGGGCCGTATAATGTTGTAAAAAGTTATTGAATAGGGTTTCGTAGTGATATCACGTCCAATGTAGATCGTCATCCGTGTGAGTGTACTGCCTGTATTTTGTGATGTCAAATTAAGATGTTCATTCGACGTAAAATTCTTCTGTCTGCAATTTGACGTTAATAATAATAATCCATGGTCACTCATTTTCAATCGAGTGGAAGCGCGCTGTCGGGTGAGAACCTAGGGTGATGAATTTGGTCACGGAGAGAAACGTTTTTTTAATGCCCATTTTAAACTGTGTCTGACTGACAATAAAGGATCTAGTAGAATGTTTCAGTCATTTCTCGTAAAAATCAAGTTATTAAATACGATATCATTTATGCGAAGTTATTCATGATTAATGCATTGTGCGATATTAGACGTCGGGACTTCTAGTGAGGATTTTATTCCAGTTCTTTGTCGATGATAATTGTGGAGCTGGGAAACAGAGGTTAGTTTGTTGATATGAGATTTTTGAATCAGGTTGGACCTGTCATTGAAGCCGGGACACGGAAGCCCGAGGAATGTTTTATATGAGTTGAGATGAGATGTGCGAATCAGGTTAGAGTCCTGTCATTTGAAGCCGGGACATGATAGCCCGAGGTATATTTTATAATGTTGAGAATGGAAAGAAATTCATAGAAATCCATAGCGGTAAAAATTGGCGACGCGTGTAATTAGTGTGGGCATCTTGAAGCATAACCTGTGCATTTTGTTGGTTAGAATATCGTATTTGTTTAATTATGTCGGCAGAGTTTAAAGGGAGCATTTTGAGAAGCCAGTCAACTGTGAATAAACCAGGTGTTTCCTGTAACTGCCAAGCGAGCTTGGGGGGATGAGAGGCCTCAGCTATGATAACGGGAAGGAGTGGAGTTGAGATTGTACTGTAATTCTCGGCCAGGGGAAACGTTAAAATGCTGGATTTAGTTGAAATTCATAGCCGGTAATGATCTAAGTATTGTGAAATACTGTAATTGGGGACGTAATGAACATTTGAAATCACGAACTTTGAGTATAAGGAACAGAGTAACCCAATTTCAGGGTTGTCCAAAATATAGAGCGATGGTCGTGATGATCGGTTTGTCTGTGAGGGGTGTGCAAAATTCATAATGGTATGACGAGATATGACATCGTAATTATATGGCGAGTTGTTTGGTTTGTACGTAGATTATTAGGATATCCAAGTGTTAATAACGGTTAGGACTAGATTAGATTTTTAAGCATGATATCACGAGACATGAATTATGTAAAATTCTTTTCCAGCCAGATAAACATCGCAATATTGAACTCACATCACAGCTGCGTAGAAATTTGTGAAGAAACCAGAGTCCGCGGAGATAAAATTTGTTGTTCGTTAATATTTCGTTAAATCATTTAAATTTATTTAATTATTAAATTCAGTGAAACCGCATTTGAAATAACTTTAATCAAGCGAATAACTTGGAGATGCATTCTGGAAATTTTAGTTTGTTTTCTGGGGAATGTTAACATGTAAAGTAACGATTAAGGGGACATATCCGAAGGAAATGGATTTTACTGCCACAAAGTTTGTGAGCATTGCTATTGTTGTAATTATTGAACTTTGACTGATTGAGCAGTGAATGTGCTGGGGATAGTAAAGTGGAACTTTGGTCATAAACCGATGTAACTTAATTGTGTTTAGCCTTCAGCCTAGAAACTTGGATGGTCAGGGGGTCATCAACCTCAGTGACTTAGATTAGGGCCATATGCCATTGTAGCATCATTTCCTTGCGGTCATCATCCACAATGACTTTAAAGTAACTTAGAAGAGTAGATGTCGGTCCATGACATAGACGCAGGTCACATCGATTCAATTAAGGGTCCATGCCGTAGAACCACTGTGTGGCACACACCGATTGGACGGCCTTAATTATTCCCAGAGTCCAGAGTTCGTGTTACGAGGGCTGGACCATAACGAATCACTATGATGGTACATGTGGTCTCACATGGAAGCCGAATTTAAGGATTTCCAGACTTTCCTTTCTTAAATGATTAATAATTGAGACAATGGTTTCTAGTAAGAATGCCCGTCAGGCAGGTACGTTAAAGTCTCACACCAGTGTTCTGACGTTTATGTAAAGGTGATTGTGATGTCCAGGGGACACAATTGACTTCTCTGATACTGTTGACATACCATGATGCTTCAGAAATTTCCTGAATAAATAGGAATCTCTTAAATAGACCTTTCATTCCAGTAGATAGATTAGAATTAATGAACCCTACCTTTACCTCAGCAAGTGACGAAGAACCCGAAACGACCCAAGAGACAGATCTCATGAACTTTGCTGATAGGTAAGAAAGGTAGGTATCCCTCAATATGGACCAAAGGGTTCATTAAATACATACATACATACATACATACATACATACATACATACATACATACATTCATACATACATACATACAATATCATTAAAGACTGTTATGCCTTTCAGCGTTCAGTCTGCAAGCCTCTGAGAATTTACTAAACGTCACCTCTACTTCTCTTACCCTCCATAACAGAGTCCATTATCCTCCTAGGTAACCTATCCTTCTCCATTCGCCTCACATGACCCCACCACCGAAGCCGGTTTATGCGTACAGCTTCATCCATCGAGTTAATTCCTAACTTACCTTTTACCTCCTCATTCCGAGTACCATCCTACCATTGTTCCCATCTCTTTGTACCAACAATCATACTCGCTACTTTCATGTCTGTTACTTCTAACTTATGAATAAGATATCCTGAGTCCACTCAGCTTTCGCTCCCGTAAAGCAAAGTTGGTCTGAAATCTGACCGATGTGAAGATGGTTTCATCTGGAAGCTGACTTCCTTCTTACAGAATACTGTTGGTCACAATTGTGAGCTCACTGCATTAGCTTTACGACACCTTGATTCACACTTACTATATTACCATCCTGGGAGAACACACAACCTAAATACTTGAAATAATCGATAATCGACCTGTTCTAGCTTTGTATCACCAATCTGACATTCAGTTCTGTTGAATTTCTTACCTACTGACTTCAATTTAGTCTTCGAAGAGCTAATTTTCATACCATACTCATTGCACCTATTTTCAAGGTCCAAGATATTAGACTGCAGTCTTTCGGCACAATCTGTCATTAAGACCAAGTCGTCAGCATAGGCCAGACTGCTTACTACATTTCCATATAACTGAATCCCTCCTTGCCATTTTATATCTTTCAGCAGATGATCCATGTAAACTACGAACAGCAAAAGTGAAAGATTACAGCCTTGTCTAACCCCTGTAAGTACTCTGAACCAATAACTCATTCTACCATTAATTCTCACTGAAGCCCAATTGTCAACATAAATGCCTTTGATTGATTTTAATAATCTACGTTTAATTCCATATTCCCCCAGTATGACGAACAACTTTTCTCTCGGTAACCTGTCACATGCTTTCTCTAGATCTAGGAAACATAAACACAACTGCCTATTCCTCTCGTAGCATTTTTCAATTACCTGGCCCATACTGAAAATCTGATCCTGACAGCCCCCTCTGTGGTCTGAAGCCACACTGCTTTTCATCCAACTTCCTCTCAACGACTGGCGTCGACTCGTCTTCTAAGCCCAAAAAGAAAAACTATGATTCTATGCTTTTCCGCGCAGCGGAGAAATATATTTTTTCTCTCCCAGTGTCGCTCAAACACAATCTCAATTACGAACATCCCACACAAACCCTATGGTGTTACAGACCTGATCGGCTTGGGTCTACCAAGCGACCGCTGCTCAGCCCGAAGAACTGAAGATTACGAGGTAACGTGTGGTCAGCACGACGAATCCTCCCAGCCGTAATTCTTGTCGTTTTCGGCAGTTACCGCTATTCCACCGTCAGATAACTCCTCAGTCATAATCACGTAGGCTAGGTGGACCTCAAACGAGCCCTCAGATCCAGGTTAAAACCCTGACTGGTCGGGAATCGAACTCGAGGCATTCGGATGAGAAACAGGTGTGCTTCCCCCAGACCGCCCGCCAAGCTATCTGAATTACAGCGAGGTTACATTAACTTGAAAAAAGATATGGTTATCGGGTACCTTGATCTGCTTCCAGTTGGTTCTCCTTATCTATTTTTCTGTCTTCACTTAATGACTAATGTGGATTGCCTCTTAAATTCACTCATTAATGTGGTGTCGCTCCAATATGCTTTTCGTGGGGATTTCATTTTTTAACCAATCAGAGAGACTCAACCATGAGAGCCCAAGGAATTATGACATCATTGTCTCAGTAACGAAGCAGGTACAGCTTAGATCGACCGACTTGGAAATGAACACGATCGCGCCTGTTTTTCAGCAAGTAAATGAAATGAATACTGAATAATGTTAATGGTCTTACGTCCCCCAACTACTGTTACTGTTTCCGGAGACAGCAGGGAGCCGGAAATTTTGTACGCAGGAATTCATTTACGTGCCAGTAAATCTACCGGCTGTAGTCTGTCGTATTTGTATGTTTGTATGCCTTCACATACGCCGATAATCAGTTAGCCATGATCGAACTCGCCAATTTGTGCTCAGAAAGTTCCCTATTATTTATTTATTTATTTATTTATTTATTTATTTATTTATTTATTTATTTATTTATTTATTTATTTATTTTTGAAATGTAGTGGCTATTCAAATTTGGAAGCCAGCAGACAAGTCAGTGTTCCCATGAAAACCACTGGTTCTGCCTGATTCTACTTGGATGGACACTCAAAGGACTGTACGCATAACAATGTCATTAAATCAGGAGATCATGAAGATTATCTGCCTACATTTATCTTGTAGACTTCAGACAGACTTTGCGAGGCAGGTGTGCTACCTCTACACCGTGAGGCTGGCTGTCTAAGTTACAGGGATGTACAGTATTTTACAAATGCTGAAGCCTCCGTGGCTCAGGCGGCAGCGTGCCGGCCGTTCACCGCTGGATACCGCGGTTCAAATCCCGGCCACTCCATGTGAGATTTGTGCTGGAAAAAGTTGAGGCAAGACAGGTTTGTTCTCTGGGTACTCGGTTTTTCCTGTCATCTTTCATTCCAGCAACACTCTCCAATATCATTTCCTTTCATCTGTAAGTCATTCATTAATCATTACCCTAGAGGAGTGCGATAGGCTTTGGCAGCCGGCACAATTCCTATCCTCGCCGGTAGATGGGGGCTCCATTCATTCCATTCCTGATCCGGTCGAATGACTGGAAACAGGCTGTGGATTATCATTTTCACAGTATAGTACAAAATAATGCTACAGTATAAATGTAGATATTTTTGTGACACCAATCATTTTCACAGTATAGTACAAAATAATGCTACAGTATAAATGTAGATATTTTTGTGACGCCAATCGCTGAATACTAGACTGCTCAGACATCCTTGGCCAGAGTTCACTTGCCTTTTCTGAGCAAAAGTACGTGATAAATATCGATTCATTCACAAACCTACAGGATTGTCAATGGCCTCTCATCAAGATGGTCGCGGTTCGAACACCACACAGTCCTTGTGGGAATTTTGAAATGGAAAGTCGTGTCCTTGAAGTTCGGATTCCAAATAAACCTTGGAATACTATGGCTATTATCGAGATATCAAGATCCCCGTAAAACTACAAGCTTGCTTACAAACGGTCACGATTGAAAATAGTAGACACATTCGGGACTCGAATTCAAATTCACACCAGGGATGAAGTGTGCCACATTTCAAGAATCTACATGCAAGAAACTGACTGGCAAACGTGGTGACTGGTGTTACGGAAGGTTTGTTAACCTGCTCCTTCTATATTTTTTTTCAGAGTCCTAGATGCTTCTTCTCTAATCTGTATCGCTCATGTCTACCTGTATCTACACCAAGACGTTTAAGAGCTGTTTCTTTCCTTTTTCTCTTTCTACTGTTAGGTCATCTGAGGAGCTGCTCACCCAGCAGTCTCAGCTGTACTCACGTGTGTTTGTCTTGTGGATTATGGAAGCTGTACCGAGTCTATTCAAGTCGTAATCCCTCAACCACTGATAAAGTCGTGCGGGACTGCAGCTTTAAAGGAATACAATCACTTGTAATAGGATTCCGACAGTCCTTTAACCACGCTTACGTTTGACAATAGGAATCTAATAGCGTGTGGCGCATGTTAACCTCTGAACCGTGAAGAACAATTAAATGGTTTTATGTTGCAACGTTTACCCTGGTTACACAGAGCATTAGTCACCTTATAATCACTGTGTTAAAGGTAAAGGGGGAGCTGCTAAAAAAATAAAGTTTATATACCAATTCAGAAATAAATTAATGTTTATAAAACGATTCGTGAAATAACTCGCTGAAGAGTGTTTAGGATGTAATAATTCATCCATGGTTCGTGTAAAGCTGTTGTGTTCGGTAACAAAAGTTGTCTGAATAGCCTCTATTCTCACAGGGTTTCGAATAACGTAAGGAAATTCTGCTGAAGCACTGAAGAAGTCTTCCTGAAGAGATATCTGAACTGTGCCATCTTCCTTTAACCATTGCTCCTGGCTTCTACTACTCGCGGCTTCTCCCTACGATCGTAGTTTCCATCATTTTAAAAACAATTGAAGAGTGAAAATGGAAAAGGGTGAAAGTACCACACTTGTGAATAGAATTTTTTTTCCTCGGAGTTGGCTGATACGGCGTACCATAGTGAAGGATGGATTCCTCTTTTCTGATAAGACTAACAATTTTCCAATATTTTCGTTTTATATGGTAAAATATGTGCCGAAACATATAAAAGATTTTTTCCTTGAAAATTGTGTGAGTTGGGAAAAAAAATGCATGTGAATTTCTTTTGTAGGAATCTGAATTCCAAGTACGCTTGGCTCCACTTATAACAGGACTTACAGTTTAGGCAGCGTATTCACTTTTTAGAATCTCCCCTGATTAGCTTCACATTTTTTCACTGTGTCTTAAGAGACACGTGTGTGATTTTAGATCATATTCTAATTGTGTGTGAAATTTAATTCAGATGCATCAAATTGTTCAGACATGATCCTTCCAAAAGCAACGTAACATACTTCCATATTATTATTATTATTATTATTATTATTATTATTATTATTATTATTATTATTATTATTATTATTATTATTAATTAAAACACTGACTGTTTTGTTGAACTAAGTTAATATAGGATCAATCAATTAATCAATACTGATCTGCATTTAGGGCAGTCGCCCAGCTGGCAGATTCCCTATCTGTTGCTTTCCTAGCCTTTTCCGAAATGATTTCAAAGAAACTGGAAATTTATTGAGCATCTCCCTTGGTAAGTTATTCCAATCCCTAACTCCCCTCCCTATAAATGAATATTTTCCCCAATTCGTCCTCTTGAATTCCAACTTTATCTTCATATTGTGATCTTTCCTACTTTTATAAACGCCATTCAAACTTATTCGTCGACTAATGTCATTCCACGCCATCTCTCCGCTGACAGCTCGGAACATACCACTAAGTCGAGCAGCTCTTCTTCTTTCTCTCAATTCTTCCCAACCCAAATATTGCAACATTTTTGTAACGCTTCTCTTTTGTCGGAAATCACTCAGAACAAATCGAGCTGCTTTTCTTTGGATTTTTTCCAGTTCTTGAATCAGGTAATCCTGGTGAGGGTCCCATGCACTGGAACCATACTCTAGTTGGGGTCTTACCAGAGACTTATATGCACTCTCCTTTACATCCTTACAACCCCTAAACACCCTCATAACCATGTGCAGAGATCGGTACCCTTTATTTACAATCTCATTTATGTGATTACCCCGGTGAAGATCTTTCCTTATATTAACACCTAGATACTTACAATGATCCCCAAAAGGAACTTTCACCCCATCAACGCAGTAATTAAAACTGAGAGGACTTTTCCTATTTGTGAAACTCACAACCTGACTTTTAGCCCCGTTTATCAACATACCATTGCCTGCTGTCCATCTCAGAACATTTTCGAGGTCACGTTGCAGTTGCTCACAATCTTGTAACATATTTATCACTCTATAGAGAATAACATCATCCGCAAAAGGCCTTACCTCCGATTTCACTCCTTTACTCATGTCATTTATATATATAAGAAAACATAAAGGTCCTATAACACTGCCCTGAGGAACTCCCCTCTCAACTATTACAGGGTCAGACAAAGCTTCACCTACTCTAACTCTCTGAGATCTATTTTCTAGAAATATAGCAACCCATTCAGTCACTCTTTTGTCTAGTCCAATTGCACTCATTTTTGCCAGTAGTCTCCCATGGTGACTCAATAAGTACACATGCGCCGGGCTGAGTGGCTCATGCGGTTGTGTCGCTGGTCTTCTGACACCTGATTCAGTCCGGTGGCAATTGAAGGTGCTCACATACGTCAGACTTGTGTCGGTAGTTTTACTGCCACGTATAAGAAATCCTGCGGGACTTAATTCCAGCACTTCGGCGTTTCCGAAAACCGTAAAAGTAGTTAGTGGGGCGTAAAGCCAATAACATTATTATTAAGTACACATGCACACACGATTAGTGTTTACTCGACAATGAATAACAAAACCTCACTAATTACTAGTTATTTACTAAGGTATCTTCGGCTGGCAGTCTTTACCTGGAACGGTAAATCCTCCGTAATATTGCCTGTTTCACTTTCACTTCGGTGCGCACGCCCCACAGTCATTCCACACAACAGTTCCATGTATTCAAGTTCGAATGCACGTCCGTTGGCTATCACAACGCACGGCTACTGTAGAGTTGGCTCGACTCCAGACAAGACCGATAACTCGCAGAATCAACTCACGTGACTGCTCCACACATTGAACTCTCAGTTTAGGACTGAGCACTCAACACAACAACCACCTCTTCGAGGCGAACCTGCATTTATATAAAGTTATAGTATCTTCGGGCTACGGCCAGAATACGAATGTTTTAGTTTCGACTTCCAGAAAATTCATGGAGATAACAGACGAACGAGGCAACAGATCAGAAGTTGTCATGTGCCCACAGGCCGCACGGTAGCTCCCCAGTCTGACTTACTTATCCCTTCCAGAAATTACCGAAGGGGGCTTTATGAGAGCTGACAGTCGCATTAACACGTTACATCATCATCATCAGTATATTATTATTATTATTATTATTATTATTATTATTATTATTATTATTATTATTATTATTATTATTATTATTATTATTAAATATTCTCATGTCTCTCTGGTATTCATTTACATTGGACAATATTACTTTTTAAGCCCAGTGAGACTCCATTGACCGGATTTTCTTCGGTTGACGGTCCTTCTCGCACATTCGGCACATTCCTAATAATGCTGTAGGTTTCGAATATCATTCATTTCAATGTACAGCGAATGTTCTTAAGTTTTTCACTGGTGATGTGCATCATACAACTTGTGGGAAGAATATCACTACTATTACAACAACTCTGTCCTGATTCAAGGTCTCACTCATTGCAGAGATCACAGCCAGGTATAATACACCATTTCCCTGATCTCCTTCTGGATGTTCTCAGGAACTGGGACTACAATGTCGATCAGACATGTGACATTTGACGCCTTGTCTGTCAGAACAGTATGAGGTTGTTTAGGGCTTGTTGCTCCGTCAGTCTGTAATTTCGTCTTCCAATAATGTTTCACTCCTGTTTATCGTAAACAGGCAGCGGACGGCCGCTATAGCAAAGTATACGATCGGTCATCAGGTTTTCGCCCAAACATATCCACTGACCAATGGATTTTGCAACGTTTTCATGTCGATAGGGGCACTCAAAAAGGGGCTGGGGTATAGCAGCCGCTTATAATGTTGCGCATTCTCCAGAAGTCTTTAATGATGAATTGTATTTCCGATACCTCATTTTGGGTTCCACTTGGTCATTTTGGCCATCATGAATTCCACTATTTCATCGGAAATGTTACCCACTTGCAACTACGTACATCAGGGCAGGCCAAATAGTCGATCCCAACTGCCTATTGGGTAGATCGCAACTTTTTTGTTTCTGGAAGAAGATAAATTAATCAAAAGCAAGAGTACTTGAAAATAAATTGTGGTCCCTTCTACATGAAAACAAATGCTCTTCTCTGAAATCAGCGGCTCTTCTTCTGACAGCATTTCCTGCTTCTACGTGTCTTTGCGAAGCAGCCACATCGCAAATGAAAATAATCATGTCGAAACATGAACTTAAATTCGGGAAGTGGTGGGATCGAACCGCACTGTTGTCGGTCCTGGATATGGCTTTCTCTCATTTCACACCTGGTAAATGTTGGGGTTGTATCTTAATTAATACCATGGTCACTTTCTTCCCAGTCCTAGCCCTTCCTATCCCATCGTCGCCATAAGACCTATATACAGTATGTCGATGCGACATAAAATTAGTAGTGGAAAAAACTATAAAGCGTCTTAGACCTGTTTTCCTTTGTGTTTAACTAACTGCAATCCATCTTTCTCTCAACTTTAGGAAGAAATACAGTTCCACGCTTCAACTTCAAAGTAAAAGGTATGTGATAAAATACTTGTCATAATTAAAAATATTCCAATGAACTAAAATTTTGTTTATCTAATGATATACTGTCAATAATATCACAAGATAAAATGTAAAGGTAAACACATTAATTAAATAAAATGCATAACATTTATTTACTTTATTTATTTGTTTATTGACTTTAGTAGTGGCGAAGTTTGGGCTCGTGGCCCTCTCTTAACCACATAATTAATCTACAGATAATAACATATATAAAAGAAATGTACTATTCTATCATAAAATCAAAGGTAAGCTAAAATTACAGATTTGGATGACGTATAATGAAGAAAGAAAGCAGAGTTCAACAAATAAAATAAAATAAAATTCGGAGCATATAGATAATGAGAAAGAGACAAAGTCATAATGAAAAAGTAAGATACAAACTGGAAAAAATAAGCAATGCATAAAGAGAACACAATAAGTAATAAAGTAAATGTAAATATAAGTATGGCCATAAAAATGGTCTATGTACATGAGTAAGAAGCTAAATATTATATACATTACACTATAATAATAATAATAATAATAATAATAATAATAATAATAATAATAATAATAACCACAATCACACAACCTATCATACGTCATCATACACACGAAACAATCAGCGGTATTCAACAGATAATCTCTACATGCAGTCTTAAATTTCGATATTGAGTTTGAGTTCCTGACAGCAGCTGGGAGTAAATTTCAAAGTCGTGACCCAGCCACAACGAAGGATCTGTTATATATTGAAGAGTGGTTGACGGGAATAGCGAGAGAAGTGTCAGATCTAGTGTTACAATTATGGAATGAGGATAATAAATGGAATTTTGAAGAGATGTATTTGGGTAGATTTTCCTTCAGAGTTCGATATATCGATGTAAGTACGTGTAACTTCCGTCGCCTCTCGGGTTTCAGCCAGGAAAGAAATGTGTAGCTAGGGGTTATGTGAGCATCGTAAATCAAGTTAAAAAATCGAAGACCAGAGTTCAATGGTCGTTGAAGTTTCATAGTTTGTTCACGGGTTACATCAATGAGGACAATGTCGCAGTAGTCAAGTAATGGTAGTATCAAAGTTTGGAGTAGTTGTCTTTTTTCGTCTTGTGGCAAAATGTCCTGATGTCGTTTCAGAGAGTGTAGCGTCGCGTACATCTTTCTACATGTATTTCTTACGTGTACAGACCAGTCAAGAGTTTCAACAGGGTCATACCTAGGTTCTTCACTTCCTTACTGAATGGGATTACGGTGGCATTTAATGTCACCGGAGGAATAGCATAATTTTTATACATGATGTTTAATAATTTCTGAGAACCGATAATTGTTTGAGTTTTGGGGGGGGGGGGGTTAAGGAGGAGTTTTCCCTGACGTACACACTGAGTTGTTGAAGGTCGGAGTTAATATCTCTAATTGCATTTCTGCACATTTAAATTAATGAATAACATAAATACAGTGTTTTAATTATTTGTAAGCGCATAGTATGGGTATGTATACGTTCTTAGTACATGTTTGCATAAGTAATTATTATTATTATTATTATTATTATTATTATTATTATTATTATTATTATTATTATTATTATTATTATTATTCCTCGTCTGCGAACCATGTGACCTTGCCGCGGTGGGAAGGCTTGCGTGTCCCAATGATGCAGATAGCCGAGCCGCAGGTGCAACCATATCGGATGGGTATCTGTTGAGAGACCAGACTAACGAATGGTTCATCGAAAGGGGAGTAGCAGCCTTTCGGTAGTTACAAGGGCGGCAGTCTAGATGATTGACTGATACGGCCTTGTAATAATACTCAACATGGATCAGCTGTGTTGATACTGCTACACGGCTGAAAGCAACGGGAAACTACAGCCGTAACTAACTCCCGAGGACATGCAGCTCTCTATGTATGAATGATGTACTGATGATGGCTTCCTCCCGGTAAAATATTCCGGAGGTAAACTAGTCCCCCATTCGGATCTCCGGGTGGGGACTACACGAGAGGGGGCGATCATCAGGAAGATGGATACTGGCATTCTGCGAGTCGGAGCGTGGAATGTTAGAAGTTTGAATCGTTGTGGTAGGTTAGAGAATATGAAAAGGAAGATGGATAGGCTAAAGTTAGATGTAGTTGGTATAAGTGAAGTACGTTTGGCAGGAAGAACGAAATTTTTGGTCAGGCGACTACCGAATTATTAACACAAAATCAAACAGGGGAAATGCAGGAGTTGGTTTAATAATGAATAAGAAAAAAGGGCAGCGGGTAAGCTACTACGACCAGCATAGTGAAAGAATTATTGTCGTCAAGATAGACACTAAACCAATGCCCACCACAATAGTGCAGGTCTATATGCCTACTAGTTCAGCGGATGATGAAGAAATCGAAAGAATATATGAGGAGGTAGAAGATTTAATACAATATGTAAAAGGTGAGGAAAATCTAATTGTGATGGGAGACTGGAATGCAGTGGTAGGCCAAGGAAGAGAAGGTAGTACAGTAGGAGAATTTGGATTGGGACAAAGGAACGAAATAGGAAGTCGGCTGGTTGAATTCTGCACTGATCATAATTTAGTCGTTGCCAATACTTGGTTCAAACACCACTAACGACGGCTGTATACGTGGACGAGACCTGGAGACACTGGAAGGTATCAAATAGACTTCATTATGATTAGGCAGAGATTCAGAAACCAGGTGTTGGATTGCAAAACTTTCCCAGGAGCAGACGTGGACTATGACCACAACTTGTTGGTCATGAAATGCCATCTGAAGTTGAAGAAATTGAAGAAAGGATAGAATGCAAAAAGATGGGATCTAGACAAGTTGAAAGAAAAGAGTGTGAGGGATTGTTTCAAGGAACGTGTTGCAAAAGGACTAAATGAAAAGGCTGAAGGAAAGCCTATAGAGGAAGAGTGGAGAATCATGAAAAATGAAGTCAGTAGGGCTGCTGAAGAAATGTTAGGAAGGAAGAAAAGATCAACTAAGAATCAGTGGATAACTCAGGAGATACTAGACCTGATTGATGACCGACGAAAATACAAGAATGCTAGAAATGAAGAGGGCAGAAAAGAATACAGGCGATTAAAGAATGAAGTGGATAGAAACTGCAAGGTAGCTAAGGAAGAATAGCTGAAGGAGAAGTGCAAGGATGTCGAAGGCTGTATGGTCCTGGGAAAGGTAGATGCTGCATACAGGAAAATCAAGGAAACCTTTGGAGAAAGGAAATCAAGGTGTATGAATATTAAGAGCTCAGATGGAAAGCCACTTCTAGAGAAAGAAGACAAAGCCGAAAGATGGCAGGAGCATATCCAACATTTGTATCAAGGTAAATATGTAGATAATTTGGTTCTGGAACATGAAGAGGTTGTTGATGCTGATGAAATGGGAGACCCAATTTTGAGGTCAGAGTTTGACAGAGCTGTGAGTGACCTAAATAGGAACAAGGCACCTGGAATTGATGACATTCCCTCTGAATTACTGACTGACTTAGGAGAAACCAGCATGGCAGGGTTATTTCATTTAGTGTGCAAGATGTATGAGACAGGAGAGGTCCCATCCGATTTTCGGCAGAATGTTGTTATACCTATTCCCAAGAAATCCGGTGCTGACAGGTGTGAAAACTACCGCACCATTAGTTTAGTATCTCATGCCTGAAAAATTTTAACACGTATTATTTACAGAAGAATAGAAAAACAAGTTGAAGCAGAGTTGGGAGAAGATCCATTTGGCTTCAGAAGAAATGTAGGAACACGTGAAGCAATCCTGACTTTACGTCTGATCTTAGAGGATCGAATCAAGAAGGACAAGCCCACGTACATGGCATTTGTAGATCTAGAAAAGGCGTTCGATAATGTTGATTGGACCAAGCTATTTATGATTCTGAAGATGATAGGGATCAGATATTGAGACCGAAGAATTATCTACAATCTGTATAAAAATCAGTCTGCAGTGATAAGAATCGAGGGCTTTGAAAAAGAAGCAGCAATCCAGTAAGGAGTGAGGCAAGGCTGCAGTTTGCCCCCTCTCCTTTTCAATGTTTACATAGAACAGGCAGTAAAGGAAATCAAAGAGAAATTTTGAAAAGGAATCACAGTCCAAGGAGAGGAAATCAAAACCTTGAGATTTGCCGATGATATTGTTATTTTATTTGAGACTGCAGAAGATCTCGAGAAGTTGCTGAATGGTATGGATGAAGTCTTGGGTAAGGAGTACAAGGTGAAAATAAATAAGTCCAAAACAAAAGTAATGGAGTGCAGTCGACCGAAGGCAGGTGATGTAGGAAATATTAGATTAGTAAATGAAGTCATAAAGGAAGTAGATGAATATTGTTACTTGGGTAGTAAAATAACTAACGATGGTAGAAGTAAGGAGGACATAAAATGCAGACTAGCACAAGCAAGGAAGAGCTTTCTTAAGAAAAGAAATTTGCTCACTTCAGACATTGATATCGGAATTAGAAAGATGTTTTTGAAGACTTTCGTGTGGAGCGTGGCATTGTATTGAAGTGAAACATGGACAATAACTAGCTCAGAAAGAAAGAGAATAGAAGCTTTGGAAATGTGGTGTTACAGAAGAATGCTGAAGGTGAGATGGATAGATCGAATCACGAATGAAGAGATACTGAATCGAATTGGTGAGAGGAGATCGATTTGGCTAAATTTGACGAGAAGAAGGGATAGAATGATAGGACACATCTTAAGACACCCAGGACTTGTTCAGTTGGTTTTTTAAGGAAGTGTAGGTGGTAAGAACGGTAGGGGTAGACCAAGGTATGAATATGACAAGCAGATTAGAGCAGATGTAGGATGCAATAGTTACGTAGAAATGAAAAGGTTAGCACAGGATAGGGTGGCATGGAGGGCTGCATCAAACCAGTCTATGGACTGATGACTCAAACAACAACAATATTATTATTATTATTATTATTATTATTATTATTATTATTATTATTATTATTATTATTATTATTATTATTATTATTAATATTATTATTATTATTATTATTATTAATAGTAGTAGTAGTAGTAGTAGTAGTAGTGTCGTCGTAGAAAAAATCTTATTTGTAAATGTCTTGCAGACATGAGTTCTGCTACAGTCACTAGTCTTTATATTTGACAAAGAGAGGTTACGCACACATAGACGTTCATTGCCATGAGTCATAGCCAGGGTTAGTTCTAGAAATGTTGTGACCCCATCGCAAACAACTTCGCATTCCCCTTGCCTCCCGCAGAGAGGCTGAACTGCGCGACAAATCACAGTTTAAGACAGGAATGCTACCAAAGGCATCTTCACTGCATGTCTCTTACAAGATTTTTGAAACATGCTTTCAACTCGACCGGGAATCTTAGGAAAAGGGATTTCTTATTGCATTTCTTAGTCAAGTGCTAAATGTGGCATCACGGTCTATTTGTCAGGGAACAAGACTGGGAATACTACAAACTCAAGTGAGAATACAGTATGTCTCGAAAATAAGGAACGTTATTCTCACATCTCTGGCAATATGTTATCTGATTCGAAAGTAAAATTTCATTGGTTGATTTATTTATGCGACTCCCTGGCTGAATGGTCAACGTTTAGGCCTTCGGTTCAGGGTGTCCCGAGTTCGATACTTCACCGGGCAGGAGTTTTTACCCGCATATGGTTAATTCCTCTGCCTCGGGGACTGGGTGTTAATTTTTTGTCCTATACACATCTCTTCATACACACACAACACAGTACACTACTAATCATAGAAACACACGGAAGTGAATATACTGTATATTTTGTGGTTAATCTCTTACCACTCCTATTACCATTAATTACATTCACACAATTATTCTTTAAATTAGTTGAGCGCCAGTCTCTGTAGTAAGCGACAAATTCGGAGAGCATACACCTTATATTTATTATTCACAAGACGTGGGGTGATAAACACACACACACCTGACAATATAGCCTACAGGAATATATAATAATATAATAAATAACCTGTGAAATTTGTTGTTACATACAAGTAAACCTGATATTAATTTACGAGGTTATTGGCATTTAGGTCTAGAAGGCCAAGAATAACGGCCGAGAGGATTCGTCGTGATGACCACACGACACCTCATGACTGCAGGCCTTCGGGCTGAGCAGCGGTCGCTTGGAAGGCCAAGGCCCTTCAAGGGCTGTAGTGCCATGGGATTTGGTTTGGTTTATTGGCATTTAATGTGATTGTATTTGATATCGCCGCTGGTTGATTTCTTCGTGTTATTTATGCATAACTTGTCTGATGTTGTATTACCTGATGTCTGCAACCACCGCTGTCGAACTTAGTACACCTGGAACCACCCCGTCTGGTTTGTAGTTGGAAGCTCTAGTCTGTTATCTCATCTTTCTTGCGTACCTGCAATTGACCTACTTTCCCTGTCCGAGTGTAATGACCTCCATGTGGTCACGTCCACTCATACTCATTGTCAGAAATTGGAAGACTTTTCTGAAATACCTGTAATATTCAGGCATGCTATCTACTCTAGTTTGACACGTCCTGATAGCTAATATTGATACTGTTGATATAAATACAGCAGTTCTATGCGGTGTTGGATGCATCGACGTATGATTCAATTTTCGAACAAAGTTCGCGAATTAAGTAATATAATTCAAATTAAGAATTCGAAGTACACTGGCGACTGTTAACTGCACATATCAATTAAATTCTATATATACTGCCTATACATCTACAGACAATGGCACCAAGCCTCTGGTGAATATACTGAAATAAACTAGAATTCAGACGTTCTACCTCGCAATTATATGCTGCTGCTTCTCCATCAGATCAGTAAAAATTACCACTCATATACGACGACTCGGCAATCCTTACATCGACGTATATAAACTCGTTATGTCCACACATCTCCCTCCTAGTCCGACTCGTTGGCCGAATGGTCAGCGTACTGGCCTTCGGTTCAGAGGGTCCCGGGTTCGACTCCCGGCCGGGTCGGGGATTTTAACCTTAATTGGTTAATTCCAATGGTCCGCGGGCTGGGTGTTTGTGCTGTACCCAACATCCCTGCAACTCACACACCACACATAACACTATCCTCCACCACAATAACACGCAGTTACCTACAAATGGCAGATGCCGCCCACCCTCATCGGAGGGTCTGCCTTACAAGGGCTGCACTCGGCTAGAAATAGCCACACGAAATTATTATCTCCCTCCTACCTCGTCACCCGTTCCACACCAATACACGGTAACTAGCGAATACGGAAGCTAGCTCGAAACCACGTGGCCAAGAGCGATAAAAAAATTTGTCATGTGGCTTACCAGCTTCCCCACGCGCAAGAACGGTTACAAACTGTCAGTGTCAACGGAAACTTTCTTTTCTAAGGCAACAGCGGTTAAACATAGTATTGGTTGTACAATGTTAGTTACAATGCCTTCAGTTACAAGTTAACATATGACTTTGTTTTCAAATCAACAAATCTCACTCATTTACGTTCATAATAATTACAAACAGAATTCCATTATCGAATGATTAGATGGTATAGGATGCGTGATACCTAATTAATACTACAATCTAAATTATGAAAATCAGAATATAAATTGTAATGAATTGGGTCAATTATGATGATTATAATGAATGCTGAATGAAGTCTGTAACCCTGTTGTACGGTTACAACCTCCACACTGGATTGACGTCAGGAAGGGCGGTCGTACTTCTGAAGTGGAGGAAATTCTTCGCAAACCGTAGAGTTTCCCTGCAGTCAGTCTGTTCTTACACAGTATAAACCCAATATAATGAATTTAGTCTGGTTTTGTAAAACATGATCATTTTAATGTCCCGTGGCGGGGGGTCATCTGATAGTTTGCATCACGAAATTAGCAATACAAAATACGTGATGCAATGTTACCTAGCAACCGTGCAAGCTGTGATGTGAAGTATTGATGGATGACCAAGGCTGGGAGACATGTAGAATGCACTTTCATCAAACAGGCCTCACCTCATCATACTCTAGAGAACCGATTATTAGTTATGTAGACGAAAGGTATCCACTAAATGTCACTGTAATATTTGTCCTTTTATTTTTTGTTGCTATTTTGCTTAACGTCGCACCGACACAGATATGTCTTATGGCGACGATGGGATAGGAAAGGTCTAGAAAGAAGAAGGAAGCGGCCGTGGCCTTAATTAAGGTAGAGCTCCGGCATTTGATTGGTGTGAAAATGGGAAACCACGGAAAACCATCTTCAGGGCTGCCGACAGTGGGGCTCGAACCCACTATCTCCCGATTATTGGATACTGGCCGCACTTAAGTGACTGCAGCTATCGAGCTCGGTAATATTTGTCCCAAATGTAATATAATAATAATTCATTTTACTCAAATAAAGTGTAAAATCTGCGGTAAATTAAGAAATAGTACGAAATATTTTATTTGCAGGGAATAATAAGGATACATACTTTACTACCTTACAACTATTTTTTCTGCTACGTCTTAGCGCTTCCGTATGTGTTTTGTTCGTCTAACACTTTCGTGTGTGATGCCTTTGCTCACTGAAGTTCTCTGAATTAATTAGGTGTCGTTTTCTTCATGTTGCTCGTTCGTTTTGTGCCCTAACTCATTCATTAAATTATATATTTATTACTCCAGGGATCATGCTATTTTGCTGTTTGAACTGCCCGCGCTAGTCATATGGACAAAGATAATGACAATTCAGGGACAGCACTCCCATTCGTCGGTGAAGGCCCTGGATCTCAAGAAATAAACAAAAGACGACACGAGCAGCGGAATGCAACATAAGGGAGGCAGTGTTCAGCCCGTAAGTACGTATACATATTTCTCTAGATATTTCTCTAGTAACGACGGCATTTCTTAATTTACCGCATATTTTACACTTTATTTGTGTAAAAGCAATTATTATGTTGTAAGGGCGAAAAACATGTTGAAAATCCAACGCCAGGAAATACTCAAAACGGATACATTATATTTGGGACAAATATTACAGTGAAATTTCGTGGTTACCTTTGGTCTACATAACCCTGATTATTTCATTCGTGGTAGTTTCATTGGCCCTGAGTCATTTCGGGTCCAAATTCCATACAGATGTCCCTCAAAAACGACTCGTTAGATACAAATAAGTTTCTTTTATTGAAGGATATATTTGTATTTGTGATTTGACTTTCCCACAGAAAAATTTGACACTAATTTTTCTTTTATTTACGTAGTGTTTGGTTTTTAGTACCGGGGGTGCCCGAGGACATGTTCGGATCACCAGTTGCAGATCTTCCTAGTCGACACTCATGGCCGCTCATGGGCACTCGGTGCAGTACGTTTACGCAAAAGGGGCCGTCATTTACTCAAATTTCTGTTTACTTTACCGCAAAAATGGACATTACAATAACGCAAATGAATATTAATGATTACCTTCAAATGTGCCAACTGCGCCTCCATTTAAATGTTGATCATCTCGTTCACAGCATTCCCCGAAGGATTCGTCTTAACAGAAAGGATGTCCGCCTCTGTAGCGTAACGGTTAGTGTGATTAGCTGCCGTCCTCGGGGGCCCGGGTTCGATTCCCGGTACTGCCAGAAATTTAAGAATGGCAGGAGGGCTGGTGTGTGGTAGAAATGGTACATGCAGCTCACCTCCATTGGGGGTGTGCCTGAAAAGAGCTGCACTGCCTCAGGATGAGGACACGAGTTTTAGCAGAAAGGATTGTCCTCTTCTTTACACGTGTCGTGGTTGGTAACGGTATCCGAACATTTAGATAAGCATATAGCACCACTTGAATAACTTTTCCAAATATCCATCTTATATTCGTAATTTTGTATGACATGTTTATAATGGTTCTATACGTAACAGAATTCATCGAGATGTATATTTCACTCTGGAGTTTCAGAAACATTTCAGTTAGCACATGAACAGAAGAATGTGCTTCGTAAAATTGTTTTTCTAAACGTCTGTGGAACGATTCTGCCCCATTTGTCATTGTCGCTTGAAGGACAACTAGCCCGTAACACTGGTGGGAAGTTTGCGTCATCAGAGTTCCAGTTTTCGAACACATACTCGACGAAAGCAATCATCTGGGGATTATCAAGCATGATATTTTGTAATTCAACAAATCCCACGCCCACAATGTTTGGAGACAAATACTGCAATCCAAAGAAATATTAGAGATATTTGCCTAATTCTCAGATTTTATTCGAATTTTCACATTTGATCCCAATGTTTTAATTTTCAGGAGCCAGGGATGTCCCAAGTGAAAGATGTAATATTTTATATGTGCGTTCGGGAAACCACTTTTACAGTCACTTGAGCTGATCTTTCAAAGTATAAAATTATACTCTCAGGGTTAAAATTGCTTTTACGTAACTGGTAGGTACCGTTCTACATGTTTTCATACGCATCAACAGTTTTAGATAAAAGTAAACAAAATATTTTAATGTGCCTGTCCCTTGTGTATGAATGAATGGTATTATTCTCATTTAGAAAAGAACTTTGGGTTCACATGAATTGTGCCATCAGATAATACTGTATAGTATTTATATAAGGTACTGCATAAAAACTGTAAATTTGCTTCACGCGTAAAAAGCACTATTTTGTTGTTTATGTCTCTTCTCTATTAATTGAAATATGTAAATTATGTAATTGTAGAAGAAATTCGTCAGCGGAACGACGTAAAATTGGTTTAAATTTCCGTCATTCTCTGTACTTTGATACACGAATATTAATTATATTAAGATTTCCTTTATTAATAAAATTGGAATTTGACTTTCAGGTTTCCCCTTACGAATAATGTTACGTGGTTGTGTAGTGAGGTCCTCAGTAGCTCTGCGTTTACGACTATTTCATCTTATGTGATTTTCGATTACACTCTTTGCTTTCGCTCCCATGCCTATGTTCTGCCCCTTGTAAACACTACTTCATTAGCATCTGCATTAGTCTCAATGGTAGTTACTAAGTTCTTAGCAGTGAACCGCCACGATATATTTCCAGGGCTCGGTATTCATAGTTATCCCTAGTGGCGCATTGGGCTCTTTAGTTGGTCCCTGTTTTTACAACTCCATTCTAGTACTGAAACAATGAGACACGTCTAAATCTACTGTCATACTGGCAATTGTTCGGTAGCGCTGTCACGTGTGTTACATATGGCGCCGGTAGTCCATCTACTCGGAAAACGTTGCAGCGTAGCCATATATCCATTTACTTATTGCGGTACTACAATAATGACTTTTGCGTTATTATAAGTATAATTTTTGCGCTAATATTACGGCAATCTACTGCTCTTTCTGGACCTGCGTGTCCCGGTGCGAGATGGTGATTAAGGTTCGGATGTTAAAGAAAAGTCATATTTCATTCCTAAGGTCATTTTATCCGAAATATAAAAAAGTAACTGTGAATGATGGGCCTCTGGTCCCATTTAAACCGATTTTATGTTGCATATAAATGCATATTTCGACCATTTTTATTGCTTTCGTCATATTTTATGTTGTATATAAGTGCATATTTTGACCACTTTTAATGCTTTCGTCATATTTTATCTTGCATATAAATGCATATTTCGACCCTTTTTATTGCTTTCGTCATATTTTTATGTTGCATATAAATGCATGTTTCGACCTTTTTATTGCTTTCGTCATATTTTATGTTGCATATAAATGCATATTTCGACCATTTTTATCGCTTCCGTTAAATTTTATGTTGCATATAAATGCATATTTCGACCCTTTTTATTGCTTTCGTCATATTTTATGTTGCATATAAATGCATGTTTCGACCATTTTTATTGCTTTCGTCATATTTTATATTGCATATAAATGCATGTTTCGACCATTTTTATTGCTTTCGTCATATTTTATGTTGTATATAAGTGCATATTTTGACCATTTTTATTGCTCTCGTCATATTTTATGTTGCATATAAATGCATATTTCGACCATTTCGTCATATTTTGCTCATTTTAGTGATAGGTCTATAAGGCCGTAATTTGTTATATTTTGAGCATTGTTTAAATAGAGGGTACTTTTTAACACGGTACATGCTATCTACGTCGATTTTCAAACAAAGGATTTCAAAATGCTGTAATTCATAACTAACCCCATGGAACTACAGCCCTGAACGGTCTTGGCCTACCAAGGGACCGTTGCTCAGCCGGAAGGCCTGCAGATTATGAGGTTTCGTGTGGTTAATATGACGAAACTTCACGGCAGTTATTCTTGGCTTTCTAGACCGGGACCGCTATCTCCCCGTCAGATAGCTCCTCAATTCTAATCACGTAGGCCGAGTGGACCTCGATCCAGCCCTCAGATCCAGGTAAAAATCTCTGACCTGGCCGGAAATCGAACCCGGGACCTCCGGGTAAGAGGCAGGCACGCTACCCTTACACAACGGGGCCGGCTGCTGTGACAGATGCACGCCTATTTTTTTCTTTTCCAGAATCAGACAGGTAGGAGGTTTAGAAGGCATGATTCTGAGAAAGATACGATGCACGAACGTACACCGACAGATACGAAAAAGCATGCTAATACGTCATTTTTGTTAGGAAAACAGAATTAGAACTGCTCCTATGATAATGAATGTATAAAGTTTGAATTTACCTACTGTAGTTCTGTCATTCTGCATGATTAAATGTGTCTGCTGTATTATCGCTTATAACTTTTTGATGCGTTTAACGTTGGTAATACTCTAAAACTTGCCACCTATACCTAAAAATGCTTAAGTCATATTTTACCTTCTTTTTTTTATGTCATATTTAGCTACTTCTTAGGACATATTTACTTACACATTTTGTACTTCATTAGGTCATAAACTTCCGAACCCTAATAATGATAATTAGATAGATAGTTTGTAAACTATTGGTTCATATTTGATATTTATTTAACTAAGTGAAGCCGCTTATTTTAAGAAAACGTTACATTATATTATAATATGATTTCGTGTGGCTATTTCTAGCCGAGTGCAGCCCTTGTAAGGCAGACCCTCCGATGAGGGTGGGCGGCATCTGCCATGTGTAGGTAACTGCGTGTTATTGTGGTGGAAAATAGTGTTTTGTATAGTGTGTGAGTTGCAGGGATGTTGGAGACAGCACAAACACCCAGCCCCCGGGCCATTGGAATTAGCCAATGAAGGTTAAAATCCCCGACCCGGCCGGGAATCGAACCCGGGACCCTCTGAACTGAAGGCCAGTACGCTGAACATTCAGCCAACGAGTCGGAACATTATATTTACTATAGGCCTATTAAATTATTGTCTTAGCTTAAAACTAGCTTTCTCCCGCGGCTCCGACCTCGTCGATCAGGTTTTGCGAATCCAAGCGAGTGTCTCTCTCCAGTTACAGAAACACATCACTAAACGGAAGAGAAAAGTTTACTAGTTTTAAACATTAGGTAAATCTTGACTGTCAGAAGTTAGATGAAACTTTCTAGGAGATAATCCTTCCAATGCAGACTGATGTTAAAATACGCAGCTATGTTTGTCTGTATTTGTCACTCAGTGATAAGTATTTATTTCCGAAAATATGTAAGTGGCAATTTATTCATATTAACGTATGTCCTCGTCTTAACTTCCGTAGAAATAATGATTCTACGCATATCATGGTTTTAAAACAAAGATTTACAAACTAATTTGGTTCACATGGGTGAAGACGCGGAAATATGTAGCTATATAGCTTAGGGCTACCGTATATACATCAGAAGCTTATTTCCACAACGCACGAAATACGAAAAATTTAAAATTGAGAAGAAAACAAAATCGTCAAAACGGTCCACATCTGTGTCAAACAAGACGATCTCCTGTAGGTGAAAAATGAAATGGCGTATGGCTTTTAGTGCCGGGAGTGTCCAAGGACAAGTTCGGCACGCCAGATGCAGGTCTTTTGATTTGACACCCATAGGTGACCTGCACGTCGTGATGAGGATGAAATGATGATGAAGACGACACATACACCCAGCCCCCGGACCAGCGGAATTAACCAATTATGGTTAAAATTCCCGACCCTGCCGGGAATCGAACCCGGGACCCCTGTGGCCAAAGGCCAGCACGCTAACCATTTAGCCATGGAGCCGGACTCCTGTAGGTGAGGTACGCAGATGAAGGATACACCGACGGTATCCCATGCCTGTCGTCAGAGGCGACTAAAAGGGGTGACAAGAGAGGATGGATCTTGAACCACGATATTACTTGTGATTCGTACCATGACGCGGGCAACACCATGGGTCTATTTTACTTGCGATTTCCACCACTATGTGAGGAACACCATGGCTGTGTGGTTAGTATCACTGTGGGTGGTTCACTATGGGTTTACAATACTTGCACTGCCTTCGTGAAGTACAGGGCATACTGTAGCAAGCGCGGGAAAGCAATCAGCTGATCGTTAGGGGGAAGTTTAGCACGTGAGTTAGTTGAATTACATGTGAATTCTTCGCTGTTTTATTGAAATTTTTAACGTTGGCCGCATGTTTACTCCAATATAAATCAGACTGAGGCGTTGTTGACTGCATTATTAAGTGAGAAGTCCTCAATTAGTGAAGAAAACAGTGTGAGCGTGTAATCATGTGAAGCTATAGGTTAAGAATATCGCTCTGCCGTGCTTTAATTTTGTACTTTATTTGTGCAATGTTATATCGCTAGTGTAAAATGAACTGAGTTCAGGGTTTTGTTATCAATCAGGATGTGTATACAATTGAATTAAGGTTATCAGTGAGAGAAATCACCATGTTAAGAGTAGCTGTGTGCCTGGCTGCAAAGCACATTATAAACGAGGAGAGTACACTCCAGTATTAGTGTTTCCTTCTGATGAAGAAAGAGTTAGGCTATGGGATAAGGCTATTCTTAGGGAAAAATTAATAGTGAATCACCAAACAGTTGTGTGTGTCAACCAATTTTCTGAAGATTAAATCCTGAGGGAAATAATAGTGTCTTATCCAGATGGTGAGTTAAAATTTCTCATTATATCAAGAATATGGGCAACATTAGATATATTTTTATGTAATCAGACGGCTTATTTGAATTCGGCGTATCTGTATATTTAAGTACAGTTTATGCATTTTACCATTTGAGGTAGAAATGTATTGTGAAATAACTCTGCTGAGATTTTTCCTATCAAATTTCATATCATAGGCAATGAGCTTTAATTTTGCATGAAAATTGAATATGAAAATAATTGCATAGGCATTATTTGCTGTTAAAAATACAACTTTTTTGAAACAGTAACTGAATTTCATGACAGTGACAGTAAATGTTTTGTTATTGTTGGAGGTTAGCTTACTCGTAATCTTTCTTGTAGGCACTGAATTGGTGGTACAGAAATAATTTACATTTGTAGCATATTATATTGGTAATTGGTTGCTTGTTTTCTATCAGTGTATATGATGTGAATGTTCCAGTTGACTAGAAAATGGATAGAAACGCAAGAATATGTCCCAAAGTGTTAGCCTGTACTTACGGAAACGAACGGATATACACGAGAAATAGAACGTTACGGGGAAGGATATGCATTGTATGTCAGAACTAAGAAATATTTAAGAATAGTTTTTGGTTTTATAAGGTGTTATTAATAGTTTCTTAAATAATTTAAACGAGTGTGTAATTCAAGCGGAGCGGATGCGTATCGCCTCCAAGTTCCACCCAAAGCGTGACGTCATCCGAGCTACAGTACGGCCTGGAGATCACGAAGGCAGTGATACTTGTGATTAGTACCACTATATGTGGAACACCGTGGGTTTACGTTGCCTGAGATCAATACCACTATGCGAGGAACACCATGGGTCTGCGTTACCTTTCAGTAGTACATTCCCTGTGTTAGTACCACTATGTGAGGAGCACTGTGAGTCTACGTTACTTGTGATTAGTACCGCTACATGAGGAACACCACGGTTCAACTTTAAGAGCGATTAGTACGCAGTTCGCTGTGAGACGTGCAAGCGTAAACATCGAACGCGCTGTTCTGTTGTGTGCTGTGAGGTAGTGTGTTTCGAGTGGTATTAGTACAAGGTGAAAGAAAATGGCAAGCTTCAATATTTGGAAAACTACAGTAAAAAGTGCATTTCCAGATAAAGTAAACAAACGCGGACTGGTAGAGATTCATGAGTGGATTGAAACAGTTTTAAAATTAAATGTTGATCAAGTGGAAGCAATGTAATTGGACAACTTGGAAACAGCAGTGTATATAATACTAACAAGCAAACTTTTGATGGAACGCATTCTGACTTCAACAGCAGGAAAATCCCAGGTAAAGAAAATGATTCATTTTCGGAATTAATTATAACATGTGCTGATGTGGACACGAAACTAGTACGTATAACGAATCTTCCGATTGATATGGTCAATAAACGTGTGGCAACCTATTTCAGTAAATAAGGGAAAGTTAGGGAAATTCGTAATGAAAAATGGTCTTCTACATACACATTTAATGTACATTTAGAGCTAGGCGTATCGAATTACAAAGTGCTATCCCGACAATAGTGACAATTGACGGATATAGAGCTCAGGTACTTTATGAAGGACAACCAAAAACATGCTATTATTGTAGTGGTAGAGACAAGACTGCCCGGCAAGGTGAGGAACAACTTCGACCGGTGAAACAGGCCCTAGGCTGATGAGTCAAGTAGTTGCAAAGAACTCTACTGCCCATCTCTCGCGAGCGACACAGTTGTATACACAGACAGAAGCGACAAGCTCGAATCACAACAGGGTTATAGGTCTTGAGTCACAACATGAACAGACCAAGATACACTAAACGAAGTTCAGGTTTTCACAACGCAAGCGAAGATACATCCCCTACCGAATAACCTTGTAACACATGACCAAGGCAACTCAGTCAATGTGAACTAATCAGGAATAGGTCCACAACCAGCTCATTTTGGAACTGTAGGACTGGAGCAATCTACGGATCACATTCAAGTTGAAGAACACTCATCCCACCCTAAAACAAATGTCACTGAATTTACGACAGGAAACGGAATTATTCATTCTGAACTCGCAAATACAGACTTTGACGTAACCAGTTTGTTGGCAGACAAGTTAAATAGTTCTAGTAACCCCAACACTAGCAGTCCTCCGAAGGAAGGTACGGAACTTTACTGATGATAGCAACACCACCGTAATTTTGACAGGTGATAGTCAGACTCCTAAACAGCTGTGGTCAGATGACCTTGAACCTTCACCTCATACACTGCTTAACGACGGTAGTGAAATTCCCTCCAGTCCGATTGTTCCGCCGGAGAAAAACGTTAAAAAGCTAAAAAAGTACCCAGTCAACCAAAGATGGCGTCCATAAGTCAGTACAACCTTATATCAGCCCAAAGGATCCTCGAAGACAAGAAGGGAGGATAGGTGAGAGACGGTAGTATGGCAATGTCTATCAGATCAAAGGGCTCGACAGTTAAGTTTAGTATCAAGATGAATGTTATATTCCTTGTTGACGTACACTATAATTACCTTAAGCAACAAGCAGCAGCTTCTTAAGAAATTAATTCGTGACCAATATGTTCATATAGCATTGTTACAGGAGGTTGCTGCGGATTATTTAATTAATATATTTGGGCAGGTATGAAAGATTAGTAAATATCAACGAAACCAGAAAAGGTACAACTATAAATATATAAGATACAATTCCCCATACAGATCCCCTATTTCTTCCTAGTTCCCGTGGTATAAATTTCAACATAAAAGGAATTCTAATTGTAACTATTTATGCACCTTCTGGTTCCCAGGCGAGAGCCGAACGAAATGACTTCCACACCAGTGATAACATACATCTAGTTAAAAATCATAGAGATCGAATGGTTATTGGCTCGGATTTTGATGCAGTTATCAGTGCCAGAGATCAGAGCGGAGTTTTCTGAACTGTATAGTCTTAGCAACCGTAGTGAAAGGGCTCAAACTGATAGACACCTGGGAATTACAAGCATCATCTGACCCATGCTATACGTATTTTTGCGCTACGGGAACATCGAGATTAGACCGAATATATGTCAGTGAAAGTCTGCAAGAGTATGTTGGGAATGCGGATGTGTGCCCCCTCGAATTTTCGGAACATGCAGCATATATATATATATATAAAATAAAGCAATCAGAGCTGGGATTAGCTCGGGGAAGGGGTGTATGGAAACTCAGTACGAATATTCTCAACAGTGAAGAAAGACAGTTTTCTGTGCAGTGGCAACTATGGAGGGAACATACCGTTCTTTACGTTACACAACGAGACTTGAGTGGTGGTTATTTTATGCAAAGCCCAATGTAATCAAATTCATGAAACGGTTTTGTACTCAGTATACTCGACAGATAAATAAAAAAATCCGAATTCTTTTACAAGTGTTTACGTCAGCAGTACAGGTTAGATCCCAGGAACGCATCAACATATCTCCAGATCAAACAAACAAGAGCATTTCTCCTCAGATTATACAAAGAAATGAATGAAGGACTTAAAATACGAGAAAGATATCATGAAATAATACTGATGAAATGTGACCATTGTACCATCTCATTCACGAGAGTAAACGAGATAAACAAAAATACATTTCTAAACTGACATCGTGAAGTGGTGAGTCTTCCGGTGATGTAAATATCATTAAGAACACAATTACTTTACACAACTATGTGAACAAACGAATGATGTTCGTATTGACAGCAACAGTGTCTTTTTGATTCTGTTAGAGAAAGACTATCAAATATGCAACAAGACTACCTTATCGAAGAAGTGCGGTAGGAAGACATTTTTGAAGCCATACAGCGAAGTTTGCCTAATAAATCCCCTGGTGTAGATGGCCTTGGACGAGAATTCGACCTGACATTTAGGCCAGTTATCAAAGAAGCCTTTACGATAGCCTTAACCTTTTCCATCCCATGCCCGAGGAAACTCGGATGTCAGCATTTCTCCCGCTGTCCCAAACACAATTTAACTCGGATTTCAAGCACTGCACCCTACTCCACTTCCGAGTCTAGTCTGACGCTTTATCATCGCATGCTCTGTTCAGACGACGGACAATTCCTAAATTGCCTTACCGTATTTTGACAATAATTATGTGCCTTGTGCTTTTCTTTCACAGCTGTCTTCTGAGAAGAGTGCGCAGAAGTATAAAGAAAGCATGAAGGAAGATTATATTTTAGAAATGTTAGAGAATAATGCTGAGCCTGACTTTTATGAGTATAGTGAAGACAAGTTGTAGTAGAACAAGCTGTAAACATTTGTCAAGTTCTGGTAAAAGTGCCAAGAGAAAACTATTGCTAATGTTGTTGTACCATGACTGTCCAGTAGCTAATACAAGTTATTCTTAGCCTATTTCAACCATCATCGAAACATCAAGAAAAATCTGGTATGAGACATGCATAAGGTTTAAAAACGTTGGGAGTGAAAAGGTTAAATGATGTGTTATATCAAGACCAAATATAAGTCGCCTAAAAGAAGGACTGATTGTACTGGTACCGAAAAAAGCCTAATTCTAAATGTATAGAAGATTGCTGACCAATTACTCTGCTGAAACTTCAATTACAAGTTACTCACCCGATGTCTTAAACAGCGAATGACCTTCCTTATGCCCGATGCTTTAGGTGCACGCCAATGGTGTGGAGCTCCCGGTAGAAGCATTCTACACTCAGTATGTGCAATAAGATGCATTATCGGTGATTGTAGGGTAAGAAGGCCGTGTAAGCATTTAATATCTTCAGATTTTGATCACGCATCTGACAGAGTGAATCATACCTATTTAATTGCTGTTCTACGTGCAATGGGACTAGACAACCGATTTATTAATATCCTACAACATGTTCTTCAGGGAGTGTCTACGAAAATCAAATTTAATGGTTTTTCCACTAAGGCAATTAGCAGGAGTACAACAAGGATGTCCGTTATCGATGTTATTATTTTGTTTTACGGTATCTCGTGAACCATTATTGAGTAATTTAGCATGTTTGCGCGACAGAGATATGATGGAAATCCTTGCCTTTGCTAATGATGCCACCAGCATTGCGGACCGCAGAACAAACACACAAAATCTTCAAAAAACTATCAGTGACTACTGCAATATATCTGGTGCAAAGCTAAATGTTAATAAATCGTGTTTGTTAAAATTAAGAGCAAGCCACGTACCTGATAAACCTTTGTTAAACTGGGGAACGGTGCAGAAAGAGATAAAAATCTTAGGACTTAGTTGTTTTAACAGTATTCACAAAGTGATCCAGCATAACTAGGGCAATGTGATACGCGGGCTGTTTCATCGAGAAAAAATACAGGAATCTATCATTAATGCAGAGAATTCAGTATATCAACACATACATAATCAGTAAAATGGGATACATGGGTCAAATCCTACCTCTGCTCCGAGTATCTGGTATTAAGGTAATGTCCGCTAGGGCCTATAGAATGGTACATCTGGCAAGGTTCAATCCTAAGGGTGAATCGTGATACTTTTTTTTTGCTAGTTGCTTTACGTCGCACCGACACAGATAGGTTTTATGGCGACGATGGGACAGGAATGGGCTAGGAGTGGGAAGGAAGCGGCCGTAGCCTTAATTAAGGTACAGCCCCAGCATTTGCCTAGTGTGAAAATGGAAAACCACGGAAAACCATCTTCAGGACTGCCGACAGTGGGGTTCGAACCTACTGTCTCCCGAATACTGGATACTGGCCGCACTTAAGCGACTGCAGCTATCGAGCTCGGTCGTGATACTTTAACTGTGTCAATACCTATTGGTGGTTTAGGACTCAAGGATATCCAGAATCATATGACAGTCTTATTCCTCAATCGACACATAAAATTCCCTATTGGTGAAGGTCATCCGTATTCTCAAAATTTTCTCCAACAGTGGTGCAGTTTACAGCAGATGCCAAAACCTACCCCTTTCTATGATGTGAATAAATTCGCCCCTCATGCACGATATTTGAAATATGAAATGAGCTATCTACCACAAACTTTTATGAACAAATAACGTGACCTCGAAAAAAAACATCTATATGTTTCTGCAGCGTAGCCAATATGTAGCTCCCAGGATTCAGCAGTCTATTCTGGTATGCAACTGGAACCGCATCTGGAGGAATATTACGTATAGGGTTCTTCCTCTTGAACTTCAAGCAAAATGGTATATAGTTGTTAATGACATTGTACCGACAAATAATAAACTGTATAATATTCGTATGGCAGAAAGTTCACTATGCGCCGTATGTCGCAGAGGAAAGGACTCTTCTCCACCGTCCGCATGATTGTACCCGTGTTATGCAAGCTCGGCGATATGTGACGTACATCATCAAACCGGCTGCTCGATTCCGACATTTTCTAGTACCACCGGAATGGGACAACTTTGGGACAACTTCAACTCATTTTACGTCTGTGCTAGTGTTAATGATTGCAGTGTACGTGCATACAGTGTTCAAAACCCATGGAACTTGAAACTCTCGACACCATAGTTTGTGTCCAGGTAACCAAGATGGTATTGGTCAAATTTTATCGTCACCAAAAGCTAAATACGTTGGCGAATATAGCCCGTTCTTGTACTCATTAATGGAAGACTTATATACTGAAAACAATATGAATAATTAAGAAACACATTTGTTATTAGAACCTGTCTTTTGTAATTCTCTGAAATTTATGCTAACGGTCTGGGTCGGTAATACCAAAAGAGTGTGTTGCTATTTTTATTTATTACTTTTATTTAATTTATTTTCATCATAACTGTTAAATAGTAATGCTTCCTAACAAATTTCAATAGTGCCAACAGTTAAGGAAAAAATAGAATTTTTAATTTTTCAGTATATATATTTTTACCAGAGCCTCCATGGCTCAGGCAGTAGCGCACCAGCCTCTCACCGCTGGATACCGTGGCTCAAATCCCGGTCACTCCATGTGAGGTTTGTACTGGACAAAGCGGAGGCGGGACAGGTTTTTCTCCGGGAACTCCGGTTTTCCTTGTCATCTTTCCTTCCAGCAACAATCTCCACTGTCATTTCATCTCATCTGTCAGTCATTAATAATTGCCCCAGAGGAGTGGGACAGGCCTCGGCAGCAGGCACAATTCATATCCTTGCCGCAAGTTGGGGGCTTCATTAATCTCATCCCTGACCCGGTCATTGACTGGAAAACAGGTTGTAGGTTTTCATTTTTTTTAACAAGACATTGTTTGCTAAATTTGTAATATCATCTATATTATTATTGGTGTTGTATTCTATATGTGTACCAACTGTACCAACAGTGCCGAAGGATTAGGCACAAGAACTATTCATTGTTTTTACCCAAGAACAGGTTGTTATTGGTAATCAATTATTTTCATAGCAATGTAATAACGTTCAAGAACCAACAAGATAGTGGGAGTGGAAAGAACTTATTATAGAACAGGAGACATGTACTATGTAAAACTATCAACTGTAGAACTTGCGAACATGTATTTTTATTAATGAATATTTGCTTTAAAAAAAGTACTATTATAAGGGGCCGGTGACCCCGATTTTGGACCCTTTTAAACAACAAGCGTCATCGATTTAGGATTTTGGTTTAGAAGTAGTCCCTTGTTCAGTTTATACCATTGTTTTAAGTGACGTGTTTTATGGGAAGGAGGGGAATAGCCAGCCTGATCCACTGATTGTTTTAAGTTCATAATCATTGTTTAACGCCGTCTTTTTGAATTCAAGTCATAACAGAAACACTTTGTAAAACAACGCGTTTATTCTATCTGAAAATAATAACGGTGTTAAAATGAATTTTCAATTGAAATTTTGTTTTAAGTGACGTATTTTATGGGAAGGAGGGAAATAGCCAGTCTGATCCACTGATTGTTTTATGTTCATAATCATTGTTTAACGCCGTCTTTTTGAATTCAAGTCATAACAGAAACACTTTGTAAAACAACGCGTTTATTCTATCTGAAAATAATAACGGTGTTAAAATGAATTTTCAATTGAAATTTTGTTTTAAGTGACGTATTTTATGGGAAGGAGGGAAATAGCCAGTCTGATCCACTGATTGTTTTATGTTCATAATCATTGTTTAACGCCGTCTTTTTGAATTCAAGTCATAACAGAAACACTTTGTAAAACAACGCGTTTATTCTATCTGAAAATAATAACGGTGTTAAAATGAATTTTCAATTGAAATTTTGTTTTAAGTGACGTATTTTATGGGAAGGAGGGAAATAGCCAGTCTGATCCACTGATTGTTTTATGTTCATAATCATTGTTTAACGCCGTCTTTTTGAATTCAAGTCATAACAGAAACACTTTGTAAAACAACGCGTTTATTCTATCTGAAAATAATAACAGTGTTAAAATGAATTTTCAATAGAAATTTTACACTCGGATCATTTTTACTCTCTCCAATGAAACTTTACTTTTGGATTTGGTACCTTCTGAAAATAAGCTTTTCACGCGCTGTCTCGTCAAATGTTCATAGAACATTTCATACCAAATAAATCTTACACACATAATCCGACGGTAAGTTTAAGTGGTTAAGCAGCGTTAAGCCCAGTCCGAGGAATGCTCTGCTCTTCCCATACCTAGTGCAGGGATTCCGCACTTAGTACATATTAAATTTGTTTTGCTACTAACCTTGTAAAGAGAGGTATGTACCCTCCGGACACATTTTAGAACCTTTTATGCCTCACAATTCTTATATATGTAGTTTGTGATTATCTTGGGACAGTTTAGACAGCTATGCCGAGAAGGTCTTCTCCTGCCTCCACTTTATTCGAGTTATTTCGCAGACGCTCATTCTGTTCAGTATCATTTCATATTATTTCAAGATTTAACCTTCCCCGTAAGGTCCTCTGGGCAAGAGTGAAAAATCGGATAGTAATCTCTCCAGCAGTTCTTGAGTTATAGAATGCTCTTCCACTACCTACCACAGGATTTCTACCGTTAACTGTAATTATGATCGAACGTTTAAAGATACGTAAATGGTATCTGAAACATTTTTGTAAGAACAGTATATGCTCTACAATCCGCATCTTTATAGTTTGGGGATAGCTTTCGTGATTTAAGGGGATACGGAACGGTTAAAATGGTCAAAAATATCATTTTTTATATTTTGTGAATCTCTGAAGTCTGCTCTTTAAAATGATGTTTAATACATTATAGTTTAACAGTTGAAAGTTGCCACAATTTTAATTTAAACTTGCGCTAACAATGAGAAAATCATATGTGTGGAAAGTTTCAACTGCAGTTTTCTCAGCTTCCAATTTTTTCATATGTATGTTCCTTTTTCTAGATGACTATTTATCACAGAGCTGTGTAATTTTCATCATTAATTTGTCCCATATTGCTTAACATTTTAACGGAGGGATTTCCTCTTTATATAAAACTGTTTGAGATTTGGCTGTTTTTTAGGAAAAATATTCTAGGTATTGACTGTTTTAAAAAATATGTGTCTGAGTCCCCTTACGTCCAATTACAAAAACGCTCCGTCAGTATGTCAAATAAGGTTTGAATAAAATGTGACAAAAATTTCATTTTCATAACTATATTAGATCCTGAGAAAAAGGAACATGAATTAAACAAATTTAACATTGGTAAGATAGGCGGCTCCGTATTCCCTTAAGCAGCGTAAGCCGGTATGATTTTCCCTTGTTGTCATATCTTTTCGAGTTGTTCCACAGAAATCGTTGGCGCTCGGCTTCCTGTCTTCCCAGTTTAATATTTTATACACTGATATAATACTCGAGATATCCTCTACGCAACAGCGGAACCACTATTTCAAAATGTGCCTAAGGTTTTCGAGTTATAGAATACTATTCCCCTACCTAGCGCAGGATTTCTAGTGTTAACAAACATAAAAACTTAAATTATGATCGAAATTTTTATATACGTGTGGGGTAGAACATTTTTGATCTAAAATTATTATGCATTCATTTTGTCGATATCATTGATGTTTCAGACAGCGTAGCCTAGATATTATTCGTGTTCCGTCACTTTCTCAAGTTCTTTCGCATAAACTGTTACTACTCGGTTTCCTTCCATTATAGTTGCAGATTTAATACATGAAAACCTTCATCGGGAGATCCTCAACGCAACATCAAAATCTATCTAGAGGTTGTCGAGCACTTCACACCAGAGGCGTGCGTCAGAATTCACGATTTAGCACGCTCGGCTACTGTCTTGGCTAATAGAGCCTGCACATTCGGAGGCACTTCACAAAGCTATAACACGACCGCCGGACAAAATATAGTACGTACATTACGACACTATGACTAATGTTGGCACTGGACGACCCAGAGACGTAACAAATCAAGTCCTGTGGCCGCATAAGGACTACGAAATTGAACGTAACTCGGCATGGTTATGTTGAATGTCCTATCCCCCACCTGTACGTGTTGCGGATATCATACTTTCCAGGGGACCCTTGCTCTCAGTTTCTTGTGTTTCCGGTGCTGTCCGGCACATTCTCTTGCAGATTTCGTGGGCTTATTCGGTTCCTCAGAATTTCTTCTATGCCCCTGAACGCGTTTACAGTAGACCGAAGATATTAAGTCTTTTTTTTTTTAATTTAGCACCACTTTAAACTTTTCAATTGACCTGGTCACAAGGTGTGATAGTTGACTGTCCTTGCGGAAATGGTTTAGTCGACAGCCCGAGGATCAATGGATTGGGGTTCATATCCCGAATACGGTCACGATTTCAGCTATACCATGTTTATGATATTAGGATAGTCAACTTGTTCACGATTTTGCCATGATGCTATACATGGAAGACTTAGACGATACAATTAAGGCATTCACAGAGCCACTGATCAGGTGTTCTGAGCCGGAGTTTACTTATGATAGAGTGATCAATTCCTTTGTGCTCCTCCTCTAGTACAGTCCAATAATCAATGTGCAGACCACTCCAAATGCTGCTTAAGTTCGCAGATCTGGGGTGTTCTGGAAGTTCACCACAGTTTCGCTATTGACTAACGTTAATGTAGAAGGCCTACTGAGATTAAAAATATCTTCCTTACATGTTTTCTATAAATAATGATAATAAAAATAAATAATAATGACAATTATAATAATATATTTTAAATAGTAAATCAAATCAGCTAGTCAATGAGAAAGCGGCCGTGGCCTTAAGTTAGGTACCATCCCAGCATTTGCATGGAGGAGAAGTGTGAAACCACGGAAAACCACGTCCAGGATGGCTGAGGTGGGAATCGAACCCACCTCTACTCATTTGATCTCCCGAGGCTGAGTGGACCCCGTTCCAGCCCGCGTACCATTTTTCAAATTCCGTGGCAGAGGCGGGAATCGAAACCGAGCCTCCGGGGGAGGCAGCTAATCCACTAACCACTAAACCACAGAGGCGGCCTAGTTGCATGTTTAATACATGTTTAAAAGTGAAACGTCGTTATTTATTCGGCAACAAGCTCGGCTATGTCGGCTCCATACTGCTAGCTTATTGAAGTCATTGACAGCTGTACTCATTGTTGTATATTCTGAAGATGCAGAATCCATCCTCTTGAATGTGACGTTCCAAACATACTAACACGCCCCTTAATTTCTAGAGAAGATTCATTCCTAGAATGCTGGCCAGTAACCACGATCGCTGCAAAGTAATTGGAGTAAATTTGTCAAAATTAAAAAAGATACTTTATATAATTAGTGGGAGTGAAGCAATCTTCATTTGGATGTGAAAGGCGCGCATTGATAATCCGCGAGATAAGAGTGTCTTCTTGTATGAGTGTGATCTTTATTTAGTCTCTCAGTTGCTTGTGAGAGTCACAATCGTAAATCGTGAAGAATTGTGAGACGTCTCCCCGCCGCCACAACACAGTTACCACAGGCGCGAGAAAATCTGGTAAAGAATGTGACTCGATAATGTGCACACGCACCAGAAAGCGGCCTTACGCATTGTCACGCATTGCCTGTCACCTTCGCACATTATCGCGCTTCTCCGAGATGTTTATTCGTCTAGCTGTTAAAACACACTTTGAAAACGACAGAATTCAGCCTAAGATCTATTCTTATGCGACGCAGTTGTTTCATTCGTTTTTGTCGTTCTAAAGGAACGAGCATTTCACACGTCTTTCCAAAGTCTACCCACTTAAACAGGGATTTTCGAATGAAGCAGGGTGTCATACAAATACCACAAAAATGCTTCTGGAATCGGAGACGGATTTCTAGAAGAGGAAAGCATTTCTTTAAATTCGTAAAATAGTTTATTATAATACAACAGCAGCAACAACAGCAAACTTATGGCACAACAACTCATTACGGCATTGGCCTGCCAAGACTACTGCTGGCTTGCAGATGCTAATGTTTACGTGGTCAGCATGATGAGATCCTCAGCTGTATTTCTTGGCTTTCTTGATCGGATCTGCAAGTTTGAATAGCTCAGACGGTAGAGCTCAAGTTTTCTGACCTGAAGTGGGTGGGTTCGACACCGGCTCAGCCCGGCGGTATTTGAAGGTCTCATAGCGTCGTGTCAATAGATGAACCGGTACGTAAAAGAACTTCTGTGGGACAAAATTCTGACACTGTAGCGTCTCCGAAAACCGCAAAAAGTAGTTAGCGGGACGTAAAATTATTATTATCATTATTATTATTATTATTATTATTATTATTATTATTATTATTATTATTAGAGGAGAGTCGTATAATATGGAATACCATTTACTTTTGGCAGTATAACTTCTTACCGAAATCAGTTATGAAATATAAATAAATATGGTTTGAAAATTCAAATAATTAGCCAAGATTCTTTATACTTTTAAATTGTAAATTGTTAATGTCTTCACGTCAAAATTATTTCTTTCAAAAAGTTGCACTTGGTGGGTAATACGGAATAGTCGGCTAATATGGAATAGTAGGGTAAATAAAATGTAAATTAAAATACAGCTTCAATAAATTCTTTCAGTTATATTTTTAAGGAACTTTCTTACAGGTGGACGTACAGAAATTTAAAAAAATCGAAAGAATAAAATCGGTAATTAACTTAAATGATAATCTGTATACACTAATTATTCAGGGTTTTCTTTTTACAGTCACTTGTTCATTCAGTGACAAAAGTCACAGATGCAGAAACTGAGATCTATAGGTAGTTACATGTTATAATATACCAGGATTAATGCAATTAATATTAATTAATTTTAAACGTCATTTTACTTTGAAACTAAAACAGTATTCCATATATCCCGACACACCATGTTTGAATTAAAGGATTCGTCATGCCATAAACTTTGCACAACAAGGAAGTTACACTGGTGTAGCAATATAAGCAACTCTTGTACAATATATAACATTGGATTTCCCAGGACTAAACTCAGTGTTGGTAATTAATACAAGCTTTAAAAGAGTTACCTGCAAAAGCTTTTCAAATATGAAAAACAAATATTCTTGCTCCACGCACTAACCTCACTCACGAGCATGTCGAAACTGAATACAAAGCATCATGAGAACATTTACCGTAATTCGACGAGTTTCCACCTGAGAGGAGTACGTTACAGGCAATATATTGTGGTATTCCATATTGCCCGACTATTCCATATTACCCGATTCTCCTCTATTATTATTATTATTATCATCATCATCATTATTATTATTATTATTATTATTATTATTATTATTATTATTATTATTATTATTATTATTAACATCTTCATCAGCAGCACCATCATTATTGATCGGTTCTGCCTTGACCTCGCATCGGATGGATCTTCAGTTGGTCTGAAGAGGCTGAGAGAACCTCGTTTCGGCCCTCAGTCCAAAATTAAAATTCTTAGACAGGCAGGGCATGGAACTCAGGGCCTTAAGTTAAGAGAAAGGCATGATCTGTCTATAATACGGTACATTCAATCAGACTGGGGATAATATTATCTCATATTTAACCTTACAACAGTAATCAGACATCACTCACCATCTCATCGGAGATGACTATGAACGCTGTTATAGGAATCCGTTTCCACAATAACATAATGCTTACGAATGACACAACCATATTCTACAGTGTGGTTGCCCGGCTGTACTTTGTCTTAAAATAAATCACTTCCACCACCACATGTTAACATACAGCCCTGCGATGGTAAGAAGCAAGGGAGGCCAATTTTGCAAGCTCTGCAACGGTTACCATGACGACAGCTGCTGAGCCGCTGAACAATAAGGAAGCTTTAATCAACTAATAAATAGAACTCTTTTCTCTTTCAATCTTGGATGATCTACAACTGGAGAGAGGGTATTGTAACAATGAAGACTGAGCATTGGGTGGTCAGCGGAACGCGATAGTTCTCAGCCGCATTCCTTACCTTTCTTTATCGGGTCTGTAGGGATAAATAGCTCAGACGAATGAACTTCTCAATAACTGTAAGTACAGTAGTATGTATGTATGTTCAGTCTGCAGCCCAAAGGCTGGTTGGATCCTCAACAGCTCTGCCTTCAGCTGTCATAGATGACCTAGGCATCACTGAAGAGGCATACTAGGGAAATGAGGAGTGAGGTAGTTTCCCGTTGCTTTCCTCACCGAGCCAGAAGTTGCTATTACATATCAGCCTGCCAAGCCCACTGAAATGCATGCACCAAACGACCCTATAAGCAACGTTTTCACAGTATTCATAGCAGGGACTGGCTTCACAAGGAATGGCATTACTAGCATCGCTCATATCTCAGTCACTTTCATATTGTCAAAGCCAAGGATAAAACAGAGACAGATCAATGAAAGTAACAAAATTGCTCTAGCCCATACCAGAAGACGTAGTGCACTGTAAACACTAGGTCCTGCCAGCAAAGGCATCTGTAAGTAGTAGTTCAATAAATGTAATGGTTAGTAAAACACGGTATCTCTGTGTTATGTCTAAAGGACTCCGAGAACTCGCCACGGTTTATATAAAGTTAGTTTTTATAATACAAATATTAAAGACTAGCATATGTACTCTGATACCTACCCAAGGACAGATATAAAGTTTGCTGGAATATATAGTTTCCCAGTTATAAGAACTCAACAAACGAAAGAACAGACAAATCGCCAAACAATGGAAAAATCCGCTCGAAGTTTGACTGAAAAACGGTCCGTTAATGGTAACTTCGACCTAACTCCCTTATTAATCCTCGTATCGAAATGATGCACATGAAAAAATAGTTTTAGAAATTTATTTCCATTAAGTTTCGTTTTGTATATTTTGTGGGAGTTCAAAATCACGGTTTTGGTTTCACATAAACCTATAGTAAATTCAGGGATTTAGAAACAATATTCACCCTGAAATCTACTCAAGGACAGGTGAACTCTAAATATGAAGATTGGTTGAAATATATCCAGTAGTTTTAAAGTTATAATAACTCAGATAAACTGACACCAAAGCTAAACCTTTTTCGGATTGTCATTATTACACCTGAAACGGATGACTGAATGAAAATGTCGCCAAAATAGTCAATGTACAGGCACACGGTCGTTACGATTTTATTTATATAGATATTCCAGGATATCGATGATACTATACTATTTTATTCTGGGCTAGCTGTTGTATTTATCGTTGATTGGAAAATCGTTTCGCATGAACAGGCCAGTAATGACACCCGTCAATTAATGTAGACGGGACCAGTAGCAAGCAAAACAATAGCGCCGGTGAATTGTTAAAGCTCGCGATAAGGAAGCTTCTAGAAGAAACTGGAAGCTGATCAACAATGGACTATGTGCCCAGAATGATCTGGAAGTGGAAAATACTGGAATCTTCCGCGGGTCTATATAAAGAGCTTAGCTGGCACATGCCAGTCGGATCGAGTGAGTCAGTCTTGAGTGCGTCAGTCGCGAGTGAAAGTTAGCAGTTAGGAGTCCGTGACAAGTCATTCATCGGGAGTGAGTCCGTCAGACGGCTCCATGGAGTTCAGCGAGCCTCGTTAGTTGTGAACTGTTCTAGAACGACACTGCACTGCGGAGGCCGTGTTGAGGACCAGGAGTTCGATGCACCGGTGTGCATTGTAATCGCCCTAGCGAGTATGTGTTAGTGCGTGTGTGTGGATAGTGGAAAACTCAAACACGAGTGAACTCTAAATAATAATTAATGTAATGGTTAGTAAAACGTGCTAGCTCACTGTGTTTATTTTAAATTACCCCGATAACTCGCTACAGTATAAATTTATTGTAATAGTAAGTAATAATATACGATGTCAGTTTTATTATGCGAAATGATATTAAAGATAACCCTAATAATAGAGCATTAATGAATTATGTAAGGATTATTGTTATTATTGGTCAGATAATATTAAATTATTCAGTTAGATCTCTTATAGGTTAGTAAAGTAAGGTAAGGTAAGGTCATAGACGAGTGAAAGGTAAACGATTCCTTTATTCGTACAATCGACACCAACTGGGATAGAGTGGTTAGCTCTAGACGTGGCTACCTTCACTTCAAGCACTTGATACTCATTTTTGGAGTAAGCTGAGTGAAACTTCAGGGTCATGTGCCTCTTCCCAGTGGAAATCTCATTTCTTACTTTTTCGACTTGAGTGTGAGTGGCCGTACATTGATTGTGTGATATCCAGTGCTGTCCAAATCAAGACCAATATATTGATCATACTACATTACTTTACTCTGGACTAGTTGCTGTACTCGTCATTAATTGGAAAATCATTTCGGATGAGCAGGCCAGTAAGTACTCCGGTTAATTCAGTAAGCAACAACACCCAGTAACACAAAAGTTAAACCTTCAGCGAGATTGCTCAGCTGGTTGCGGCTGTACTCGATGAATTAGCAGATCATATACAGAGTAAGACAGGAAGTCGAGCTGACAGGAAGATGTGTCTGACGGTTTTCACTCATCGTTCCCTTTCTCAGTACGTCTTGCCGAGCGTTTCATTGAAAAAACAAGTACACGAGGTAGACGACTGGAAATAAGTAAGTACGAGCGAACGAGTGGGGACTAACAGAATGCTGTTATTAAGATATCAGCCATTTTTTGTTCTCATTGTGTTCATTACTTCCTGTTAACCCCCGCCCGATTTCTCTTTGACAGGAATTACGAAATTAGTAGCTAAAATTCGAATAGCCCTTACCCTCAACTCAAAAGCTAAGTTTTATATAGTTCTACCCAGTCGTTTTCCCGTGATTCTGTAATAGATAAACGGTAGAAAACTCAACTAAACCCGACATTGGCTATTACCCATCCTGTCCTCTACAACAACCAAGTCAGGTTGACATTCAAAGCGTAGAGAGAGACGGATAGAAGATTTCATGTTTATTAGTAGGTTTCTCAATTAATTTATGCTGCTCAGTATGCTGCTAAACACACCGCATTTCTGTAATTTAATGCCCAAGCGCACGAAAACTACTTGGATCCCTAACACATGTTCTTTTTAAATCAACGTGGATAGAGGTCAGAGCGTTAAGGAGTCCTTCGATGAGATGAGGAGTCACTCAGTCGGAGAAACAATAATTGAATATCACTTCTCATCATCCTGGAAATGGTTTTCTTTAGTTTCTCTACTTCGACTTCAAGAACATTCTTTGGGAAGGTACCTTGTTTAATGTTGTGGGCACTATCTTGGCAATCTTAGCCTCAATTAATAAAAATATACCCTAGCATAAGCAACACACTATACCAGGGCTGGCCACAACGAGGCTCGCGAGCCACATGCGGCTCTTGAGTCAGTCTCGTGCGGCTCTTGACACCAAGTTTAGAGTAAAATTAATTGGCATAATTATTGGAAATTACAACATCTCGTGGTCGGCGGCAGTCAGCAGCAGTGATGTGCGGCTTAAATTAATTAAATCTAAATATCGATCTAAACTCACTGATCAACATTTAAGTGTTATATTGTGAACTGCGCTGACAAATTATCAGCCGGATAAAAATAAAACTAACAGCAAAAATGAACACTGGAAGAAGCACTTCTCAAAAGTTAAATATCATTCCTTGATGTGCACCTGAACAATAATGTTCTGTGTAGTGTAGAAAATAAATGTTCCTTCATTTGTTATAAAATGAAAAGCGTGTCTTCATTTTATAAACCATTTTGTAAACATGCTCTCAGTTTTGTCTCCTAAATTTGCTCGTAAATTTGCGGCTCCCAAAATTAAGGTTACTGGCCACCCCTGCACTATACCAACAAGCATAATTCACACACACACATATGTACTAAATGGAGCAATTATCAACGTACTCTGAGGCATCCTGAGTAAAACACCTTTGTAAAGTGATTCCTAGGTTGAAGGACCAATTTCTCTTCTCCATCACAGCCCCAGGAAGAATATACTTTTCATGAAGCTCTTTGGTAGGCAGGAATCGAATCATAAGTGTATTAAACGAATCTGGTCCTTGTGTGCGTAAAGAATTCGTAAACAAATTTCGTAAGACCTGAAGACGGTAAGTTAGTGAACAAATATGATATTTACCGAGCAAGTTGGCCGTGCAGTTAGGAGCGCGCAGCTGAGCGCTTGCATTCGGGAGATAGTGTCAGTCAAAACTCAATCATCAGTGATCTGCATTTAAGGCGGTCGCCCAGGTAGCGGATTCCCTATCAATTGCTTACTTCATATTTACGTTTATTTATAATTGTTTAGCTAGATTTTTATTAAATACTTCCGACAAACTTGGAAATTTATCTAATATTTCCTTTGATAATTAACGGCCGTAGCCGTGTTGAAACACCGGATTGTGAGATCTCCGAAGTTAAGCAACATTGGGCGTGGTCGGGAGTTGGATGGGTTGCCACGCGCTGTTGGTGGGGGGTAAGGGAATGGAGGAGCGGAAAGGAACTGGTCACCCTACTGCACGTAAACTCCGGCTAAGGAACACCTCTGCGGAGGTTTGGACCTGCCTTCGGGCAGAATAACTCTTACCTTACCTCCTTTGATAATTTATTCGAATCCTTTACTCCTCGTCCTATAAATGAATATTTGCCCAAATCTGTCCTCTTGAATTCCAACTTTATCATCATATTGTGATATTTCCTACTTGTGAAAGTTCCACTGAAGCTTATTCTTCTACTTATGACATTCCACACCAACTCACCACTGACAGCTCATAACATACCACATAGTCGAGCATCTCGTCTCCTTACTCCCAAGTTTTCCCAGCCCAAAGCTTGCAACATTATAGAAACATTACTCCTTTGTCACCCAGAACAAATCGTGCTGCTTTCTTTGATTTTTTCCAGTTCTCGAATCAAGTAGTCCTGGTGAGTGTCCCATACACTGGAGCCATACTCTAACTCCTGTCTTACCAGAGACTAATACGCCCTTTCCTTTACATCCTTACTACAGCCCCTAAATACTCTCAAAACCATTTTTGAAGAGATCTATAACCTCGTTAATATGATTACCCCAATGAAGGTAATTTATCATATTAACACCTAGATAGTTGAATTGTTCCCCGTGAGGTACTGCACCATATCCTGTCCTTAAATCCGACTAACTCAGGGGGAGAGGTAGATCGCGTGGTGATGTTCAAAAAATGGGCGTAAGACTTAACGATTATGGCTACTATGCCGGCATTCGTGCAGAGCAGTGCTAAGGGCTAGTTCGCAGCACACCACATAAGTGGCAGGTTTCGGAGGCTTGCGTCTAAAACAGGTAGTTTGTATCCCATTACCCCAATGTACAACAATTAAATGTACACTCATGTTTATAAAAAACAGAACACCTTGAAAGACTAGAAATAGGAAGTTCATATTCACGGGACATGTTCATTAGTATGTTCTGCAGAAATGATTAGCATTTCAGTCACCTAGGTTCAGCGTGTCCTGTTGCCTAGTAGGCACTGAGTCCTGGGTCCTACATGGGCACTGATAACTTGTCCCATGAGTGACGGCATCGATGCGTATAGGGAGCGAATGCCGTCCTGGTGTATAGCCATCCCTGCTGCATTTACCTGGTTCCACAGTTCATCTTTGGTGGTAGGCATTGGGTCACAGCGCCGCACTCGACGTTTTGCCATATTCCACACATTTTTGATTGGCGACAAGTCCGGTGATCGGGGGGGCCAGGGCAAAAGTCTGACATCCTGTGACAACAAGAAGGCACGTGTTCGTGCAGCAACATGTAGTCGCGTATTGTCCTGGTGAAATATGGCGTCTGGGGTGTCGTGCAGAAAGGGTATGGCTAAGGGTCACAGGATGTTATTCACGTAGGTCAAACTCGTCACAGTGCCCTGGACACGCACAAACTGTGATTTGTTCTTGTATCCAATAGCACCCCACGCCATAAGGCCTTGAGTTGCCGTTGTATGTCTTGTGCGAATGCAGTCAGTGTGACGCCTCTCCCACAGAACATGTATTCGTCCGAAAGCACTATATGCTCTCATTCCTGTCCCTAGTGACGTCGTTCCATACACCATTGAAGCCTAGCATGTTTATGCACATTAGTCACAGGTAGGCGGAGAAGTGAACGACGCGCCGCTAACCCAGACCGTAATAAATGGCGACGGACTGTCACTCCTGATAGTGTACGATGTGTTACACCGTTCCACTGTTGCGTCAGAGCCGAGGAGGACGCAGATCTGTTCTGCAATGCCATTCAGATGAGGTGTCGATCTTCTCTAGGGTGGTCTGGGTGGTGCGACCAGTCTCATCTCGTCGTGTTCTACGACCTTCTGTGAACCATACTGTACACACCCGTTGCACTGCCGACACACTTCGTCCCATACGAGCAGCAATTTCCCGGATGGATGCATCACGTTCTCTCATGCCAAAAATGCGCCCTCCAAACTCATTCATTTGACGGTACGGTTCTCGCATACATATGCGAGGCATCCTGCACGTCTGCTCAAGTCACACTGATCCATTACCTTCGGTTTATAGCGACATCGAGAGCCGCAAGCACATTTTACCAGTCGTTGATCGTGCGCCGAGATATCGATGTGGACCTTGAACCTGAGGGCCGACATGGTTCAAATGCTGATCATTTCTTCAGAACGTACTAACGCACATGTCCTGTGAATATAAACATATGTCTAGTCTTTGAAAGTGTTCTGGTTTTTATGAACATGAGTGTATAATAATATTGACACGTCGTAAACGCTACGGACTTATGCATGGCATTTGGGTACTTTTCTCCCGAATTCGTCAACAGTTAAGACGAGTGAGTTTGTCAATCTGGTTATATTGAATGAGAAGGTATATAAGTAAAAGACCTCTTTCTGCGCAGTTGACTATCCATCTACTTCCTTCTCGGTTATTTGATGTCGCGTTAACACATAAATGTTTTGGTATTGCTAGGACAACTAAAGAATAGGATTATCGGTGTAGTGGAAGAGGTCCTAATTAAGGTACAGGCCCGGCATTTTCTATTCATTATCAAGCAGTGCTGTCGGCTGTAGGGTCCGAACCTATTAACCTTCTTAATACAAGCTTTCAACAACACGATACTTACTTCTAACTCGCTCCTTCCAGTAATTTTCCTTTAATTTCCGACTGCAAGTTTCATTCAGTCAATTAAATAAAGGGAGATACAAAGATTTCTGTTCATATATTTAAAAATCCATGTCAGACCCAAGGTAGAAGTATTTGTAAAGCACTTTTATTTACTTGAGGCAGTTAACCAAACAGTATCAACAGTACCATAGTGGTTAACTAACCCATGACCGTCAAGTCGAAATAAGATCTGGGTATGGTCCTCATAGAATGGAACGAAAACAACGCGAAGAAAACAGTGAGAGGATCAGTTTCGTGTAAACATAATTTGACGTCTCCCAGGTGGCAAAAGAGCAAGAGGTAACGTTAGTTGGTGCAACCTGCTGTGTTGTCGTTGTGCATTCTTGAGGTGTGACAGCACAAACACTTGTGTCCAGCTGCTGTCACAAACATCACCAGCATAATGGAGAAAATACCACTTCTTTTTGCTCTCATTTTCATTATTTAAGTTATGTGGTGGATGGTAGGTGACCTCCTTAGGAACGTGACACGTCAGACTAAATCGTCTAAGTACATCAGGGCACTGTACAAGACTAGCAAGGAGTAAAAAATCTTCTCTTGGCAAGGCATGTTTTCAGGATGTTAAATTAAAAATAATTAAATAATTACAACAACACAGAAATGTTACCATATGTGTTGGGAAAGTGTTCTCAGGGATAGTTATTCAGATTAAACGCCGCAATGACTTCAGAACAGTCACCACTATTTCAATGATCTCGAAGAAGTAGACTGCATCGCTGATGAAGGGAACAATAGCAGGAATGATATGGTTGCAATGTATGTATGTATGTTGGGTATTCAGCCTGAAGGCTGGTTTGATCCTCCACAGCTTCACCAACAACTGTCATAGATAGCCTAGGTGTCACTGAAGAGGCATACTAGGGAAATGAGGAGTGATGTAGTTTCCCATTGCTTTCCTCACTGAGCCAGAAGTTGCTATTACATATCACTCTGCGAAGCCCAGCGACACTATGAGCGATATTTTCACACAATTCATAACAGGGACTGGCTGCGTAAGGAATGGTATTACTAGCATCGCTCATACCTCAGTCACTTTCATATTGTCAAAGCCAAGGAGGAGACTGTGACTAGTCATTGAAAGTAACAAATTTACTCTAACCCATGCCAGAAGACACAGTGCACTGTAAACACTACATCTCGCTAGCAAAGACATATAGTTGCAATGAGTAGACCAAATTTCGTTGCATAAATCATTGATCCAACCTGAAGTTGATGTTGCATCGTACACTCTACAGCAGATAAATATCCCTGGTGACTTCTTTGACGCAAAGGGGACTACTCCTAGGTCCTTTGTAACGTGGCGGCCTGTAAGTTGCCAAAGGTCATTCAGGATCAAATTGCACCTGCATAATCAAGTATTCGGTAGCAATATTTCGGCGCCATAATACTTAAGAAGTCTGCTCTTCAAACTTGCTCATGTTTTCATTTCTCCATCCTACAACGAACTGACGCTGTAGATTAACCTCACACCACTGGACAACAATTGGGTTAGAAATAAATTTCAGCTCTGTGAAATAATGTGTGCCTGCCTAAACAACGAAATCGCATTATTTTAACAATTTGAGGAAAAACTAATATAGGTTGTAGTGCAATTACACATTACTGACATAATTATACCGTTAATAATAATAATAATAATAATAATAATAATAATAATAATAATAATAATAATAATAAAACACTGTATCGACTAGGGATGTGGGCAAAGCTTTGATGTATCGAAAACTGGAGTTATACAGTTTTACGGAGACAGAGATTCACTGGCCTGAGTGGCTCAAACGGTAGAATCGCTGGCCTTCTGAGTCCAAGTTCGCGGGTTCGGTCCTAGCTCAGACCGACGGTATTTGAAGATGATCAAATACGCCAGCCTTATGTCGGTATATGATAGGTACATTGTGCATCCTTTTAAATGGCTCAGGTTATCGCGTGCAATTGTTATTATGACATTACCTTATCATGATTTCAGTTCTATTCAGTTCTATTCACTGTCATCGGCGGAACAAAATTCCGGCAACTCGGCGTCTCCAACAACAGTAAAAATAGTTAGTGAAACATAAAATCAATAACATTATTGCAATTTAAGTAATGCAAGCTCATTCGGGAAATAAAACTTACTTCGAGTAACCGAAAATTCGTGCAACAAGGATATAACTCATCGACATTCCACTGTTAAATACCTTTCATTTTCAAAAAGTTAAGTTTTTTTGTTTTTTGCTAGTTGTTTTACGTCGCATCGACACAGATAGGTCTTACGGCGACGATGGGACAGGAAAGGGCTAGGAATGGGAAGGAAGCGGCCGTGGCCTTAATTAAGGTACAGCCCCAGCATTTGCCTGGTGTGAAAATGAGAAACCACCGAAAACCATTTTCAGGGCTGCCGACAGTGGGGTTCGAACCTACTATCTCCCGAATACTGGATACTGGCCGCACATAAGCGACTGCAGCAATCGAGCTCGGTAAAAGTTAAGTTTCAACATTTAACTCTAGCAGATAAAAGAATTATGAAGAAACATGCTGTTCCATGTTTTTCAACTATTCTATTTCATACTGTATGTACTACGTCCATATAGTACAGCTATCCTCGATGACAGATACATGCAAATAGTGATTTACAATCGACTGTGAATTTCTTAAAACCATTAGATAATTATTATTTAAACCTGAAACAAGCATACCAAAATTGAGAATGAAATCAACGGGAAATTCGGTGACATTCGCGCGCCAAATAGCAACACATTCGCCTCCAAATCAATGAGAGTTATGTGATAATTTTTTTCAAAGTATGTAAAACAAGGTTCAAATCTATTTTTTTTTTTTCAGAGTGGTCTGTGCAACATTTTCTTCCAATTTATTTGTTGGAATAACAGTTTAAATTCAAGCAGATGTTTCAAGAAATATGTCCGTAGGGCACAGCTAAAACAGTATTATTTGATCGTTTAACTTTTAAAACGTCTGCTGGGAGAAGTTCATTTCCCGGTAAGAAATCATTTCAATTAGGGAAAAGTCCAGAGAAGATGTAGTAGTGGTCTCATTATCCAGAAAGAGGGGGCGTTCTTTAAGTAAAGTAACGGATGTGTAAACATGAGATACGCCGTTAATCAGCTCCATCTGACAACAGGTCACGGGGCGCTGCCTTGTTTCAAGCCGACCGTGCATGACAATTCAAGAAAATGATAAATTTCCCGTTGCTGTTCAGACTGTCTTAAGGAAACAAATGTTAACAGAACACAGCACTTGAAATTTATGGCCCTAAACTTGAATGCATGAACCTACTGAGGATGTGTCTACAAACTCAGCTCGGTTATTGAATTATGGAAAACGTGGTTTATTAACAACTGCTGTAAATCATTGTTAAATTATAAAATTGAGCATAGTAATAAAATGTTTTATTTATTATATTCATTGAAAAACATTTCGTGAATGAAACAATGTTTTTTGTTCTTGTTGGTACTCATGCTGCCATTGTTGAGATGGTAAAAATTGTTATGATGCTGCTGCTACTGAGGATGATGATGATGATTATTATGATAATAATAATAATAATAATAATAATAATAATAATAATAATAATAATAATAATAATAATAATAATAATAATCGTATGACCTCACGCACCGTGTGCTGGCATTTTAATTCGGCACTGTTTAGGCTGCCTGTGCGACAGTTTAGACATTACATTTAACTCTAGCAGATAAAATTGGATTTCTTTTCGCTGTGTATTAATCTTGTCAGGTAAACACAAAACGTGTCCCCAGAGATCGTACGACATGTATTGAATAGAATTTCTTCTGTCCTTCAAAAATACGACTATCTCTGCCCGGTTTGAACTCGCGAACATTATATCTGCGGATCGACACACTGCCACTGATCCAGAGAGGATACTATGGTGATGTTAACAGTCAGCGCCGTCGTATAAGGGTAACGTGCCTGCCTTTTACCGGCAGAATCCAGATTCGATTTCTGGTCCATCCAAGTATTTTTATTCTGGCTTGAGGGCTGGAACGGGATTTTCTCAGCCTCGTGAGACCAATTGAGGAGCTGTCGGTCTCGGACGTGGAAACCTAGCAGTACTACTGAGGACGTCGTCACGGCTGACCATGTTGCACTCCAATATTTTCAGGCCATCTGGCTGGGCAGCAGTCACCGTGGCAGACCATAATACTTATAGGGCTGTATATGCCACAGGCTTTTTTGCCGGAGAATTCATCTATCGTTCTGCAACTCAGGCAGGCGAGCCTTACAAAGAAAGGAACTTTTTCCTTTGCGAAAAGCTAATGATCGTGAATATGTCTTTCAATAAATAAAACTCAAATGTTGATAACAAGTGGACGCGTACTGCTCCACAGATAACTAGAACCCTGCACAGATGCGGATACAATATGGCAGTGCGGATTATTTTGCTGGTAATTTCTAAATAATGACGTTCATTGACATGATACGGTATAGGCTTTTGAGCTTGCGCCGTGTCAAGAAAATAAAGTGAAATTCTTTACGTTTCGCAGAGAAATGGCTATCAATTAAGTAATACCTGGTTGCTAGCCATTAAGGATTTACGTCGGTAGTGCCCTTCCCTCTCCCTTCACTATTGTTATCTCGTCTCGGTGTTTTCCAAATTTGTACGTTCCTCATCGCCAGATGTTTCATTCCAGGCTTATGTCAATATCATACGTTACGTACACATGTTATGTGACCCTCTTACACTGATTCTGATGGTTCAGTTACCTTCCGCTTCGAATGCCAGCGCTGTGCCACGTCCTGGGAGCCATCTGGTGACGAATGAACGTACAATTTCCACTTCTATTATAATGTCTAAATGTCAAAAAGTCGTTGTTTAAGAAGCCTTTCTCGTGGACAGTCGAGATTTTCTTCTGATGTCGTAGAGCACAGTTCTATGCGAAACGTAAGAAATTAACCTTATTTTCTTGACACGGCATAAGGCCAAAAGCCTATACATTTTTTTTTTTTTTTTTTTGCTATTTGCTTTACGTCGCACCGACACAGATAGGTCTCATGGCGAGGATGGGACAGGAAAGGGCTAGGAGTGGGAAGGAAGCGGCCGTGGCCTTAATTAAGGTACAGCCCCGGCATTCGCCTTGTGTGAAAATGGGAAACCACGGAAAACCATCTTCAGGGCTGCCGACAGTGGGGTTCGAACTTACTATCTCCCAAATACTGGATACTGGCCGCACTTAAGCGACTGCAGCTATCAAGCTCGGTAAAAGTCTATACAGCATCACGTCTATAATTACGGGCTGCGAAAACATCAATGGCAACAATGACGTTTATTGATTTTCACTCAGGTATACTCTTGTTTTGGCTTGTGGTTAGGCGACCCTTAACATTGGTATGGGAGAATAGTGATATACAAAGAGCCTTGAGACCATACAGCCGTGAATCTGGCCTAAGCCTAACTGGCTCCTGTCCACAATAATGAAAGGAAGGAACAAAAATCAATACGTCTGTAGATGTCGCAAGAGAAAATCCCTCATAATCCTGTGACATAATCTGGTGCCAGGTGTCAGGCCTATTGTATTTGTTAACAGATCTATCCGTTAAGTACCTTGGGTGTAATACACTGTAGTTAAATATTTACAATATTCGCGGATAACCATTCGCGGATGCTGATGCGGTTGCGGATGAAGAAAGTGCGCATGTGGAGCGGATGCGGATATTATTTTGTATATCAATGCAGCGCTCTACAGATAACTCGTCTTGATATTGTAGTAATATTGTTTTGCTCAATACTGGTACGTACTAATTGATTCATTCGTAATGAAGTTTATAACACTCCTTTCCATACAATACTCACCGTGCTTCGACCATTCGGGCGTATTTTCAAACTATCCTTCCCAACACAGTCCAACATACAATTGACCGTGACTGAATACTGGTTAGGGTTTTCAAGAGTTTGTCCCTGCGCTTTATTAATGGTCATACGGAAGGCTAGTCGAGTCCGACTCGTTGGCTGAACGATCAGCGTACTGGCCTTCGGTTCAGAGGGTCCCGGGTTTCATTCCCGGCCGGGTCGGGAATTTTAATCGCTTCTGATTAATTCTTCTGGCTCGGGAACTGGGTGCTTGTGTCCGTGCCAACACTCTCCTCTTCATATTCACACAAGACACTATACTACCAACCACCACAGAAATACACCTCCATATAGAGGTGGCGTCAGGAAGGGCATCCGGCCGTAAAACAGGGCCAAATCCACATGTGCGACGCAGTTCGCACCCGCGATCCCGCACGTGTGGAAAAAACTGTAGGAAAAGAAGAAGAAGATAACGGAAGGCTGGTCGACTTGATACCAGCCCATCTGTGCGTATGTCAATTGTTTTCTCTAAGCAACATTAGGAACGTTCTGCCATGTGTTGAGTGTAATTAGAAGTTGGGGAAGGTCAGAGAATCAAAGAGTATCTAGCAGAGAATAGTATTCTTCCTTAATCAGAGAATGTGTATAATATCTGGCTTGACAGGTAGTAATCAAACATGGCTGCCTGCAATCATATTATTAAGGATGAAAATCACATATACCAGAATATAAATGAAAGTGTTAATCGTTTAGTAACCCGCTAAGTAGAGAATGTATAGCGGGCTAGGGTAAGCCTTCTCCTTCACCTGCAATTATCGGAGTGGTCATTTAGTGACTTATTTTAGGATTACTGAAAGTTGACTGAACTTAGTGACCTTTCAATGTCTGGTGATTTACCCGTAGGTAATTCCGTGGGGAATAAAAAACTAATGGAGCAAATCGGTCCAGTTGAACGGCCGGATGAACTGGACAAAGTTTTTAACACACACATATATATGAACTAGTTATTTGCATCATTTCATAGAGCATCTTTGGCGACGAAGGCGTATGGTAATGACGTGACGTCACTGACGGTACATTTCCTATTTCAACACACTCTATTTATATACAAATCCACAGCCGCAGCGTCTTTGGCAACCAAGGCCTCCGGTAACGACTACGAGGGTAGATCAAATAGAAACGGGAATTATGTTTTTAAATTTATTGCATCAACCAAAAAAATACACATATAGAGATCACTTATATACACAGTGTCCTGCCTTAGATACACATTTTCTCCAACAGGCTGGTAAGTTTTTGATGCCGTCCTGGTAGAAGGAAGAGGGACGTGTGCGGAGCCAGTTGCGCACGAACTCTCCTATATTTACAGTATATCATCATCGAACCGCTGTTCTCTTAGGTCTTGTTTGAGTGGTGCAAACAAATGGTAGTCACAGAGCGATATATATGGACTGTACGGAGGGTGTTCCAGAGGTGTCCAGTGAATTTACTCCAGCTTTTCCCGCGTTAATGCGGCTGTATGCGGCCTTGCATTGTCATGGATAAGAATGACGTTTCAGATCGGTTGCCGGCGTCGCTTGTTGCGATACGCAGCTTTTGCTTCGTCTAAACGGCGACAGTAATAGGCTGTATTAATTGTCCTTTGTTTGTGAAGAAAATCCACCAGCAAAAGGTCCGCGAATCCCAGAACACGGTTGCAAGCACCTTTCCAGCAGGTGAGCGTGTTTTGGCCTCGACTGGACCTGCTTCGTCTCTTCGCTGCCACTCCGTACTTGCTTGCTGTAACTCTGGAGTGTCGTGATGCACCCAAGTCACAATACGACGCAAGAAAACCTCTCCTTCCTCCTCGTAGCGACGTAGGCATCTCTGACAAACTTCCTGGCGTAAGCTTTTTGTTCCTGGTTGAGGAGACAAGGAACTCACCTGGCAGACAATTTTCTGAAATAGAGTTCATCTCGAATGATGGTTTGAACACTTCCATAACTTACTCCTGCGGCTAAAACAATTTTCGAAATTTCTATTCGCCGATCATCATTATTGTCACAAATGGCAACAATGTGGTCTGCAGTGATTCTTGTCCGTGGTCTCCTTTCATGAGATTAATTTTCCACAGTTTCTCTTCCTGTTACAAATGTTTTAGCCCACTCATACTCGAATCCGCGAGTGTTACTTCCCCAAACTATGCGCGGAGCCGTCTCAAAATTTCGGAAGGTTTTGTTCCCTTTTTTGCGAGAAATTTGATAATGATGCGTTGCGCAACAGACGTGTGAACCTCTTGCTCACTCATGGCGTACTGAAGCAGCCAAGCTCTCCACCGTCGTTCGCGCGCGCTAACCCCTTCTCCAGAATTTATTACAGCAGCTGTACATTCAAATTCTCGTTTATATTTTGATCCGCCTTCGTAATATGACATCACTTCCGTCACAAATTTTGTCACGGTATACAAATTTTGTCACGGTATACAAATTTTGTCACGGTATACAAATTTTCGGATGACCGTCAGCCATAAGACATATGTCAAAAACAAGAACGCTTAAACAGTCAAATGATTTCTAGACAACACGTGCGATGGCAGTACTGAATAACCCAGTGTGAAGAGCAAGAGCCAGTGTACCTAGCCGCAAGGTTGTAACTTTTGTATGACGTCATCGGGTAACACAAAAGCACCGTCATCTTGAGGTACTAAAGTCACCAAGCCACCGGGCTAACAATTAGTGTGGCTCTGAGCTCCGGCGTGGTAGCACAACGTGTGACGTGTCCTTTTGATTCGTCGCAGTCAGTTCTACAAGTATGCCCGTGAAAAAATCAAATACAGTAGTGAATAGTTGATAAAAATGTGGTAAGAAGAAGTGCGAAAAATGTATCTCGCAAAATGTCGCAACATATTGCTGTGCCGGTGCATGGCCTACTTCGTGGTACTTCGACTGTGTGAAGTCTGTGTTGGCAGCAGCAGTGATGATGATTTTAAAGCAATCACCAGTCATTATTAACATTAATTGAACGGCAAGGTAGAGAAGGTCTGTCCCCATCAAAGGGTAAGAGTTACGGGGTAAGGAAAGAGAAGGGTCATGAGAGGCAGTGAAGTGAAAGACTTGCTCGGTCCCGTAAACTTAAAACCACAAGGATCGGAAGATAACATGGTTTAATCAAGGGAAATCCGATAGGAGATATAGATTACTAAGGCCTGCTACCAGTAAGTGGAAACAGTATCAGACTCACCTGGGGTTAAGTGGGTACTGTACAATTTCACAAGATATGAGCCGCATTCCTCATGCGTGACTTTGTATGCAAGAGTAGCTGCGTATTTGTGTAGTTCTTCACTTCACAAACTAGGAGGCTCGATTCCGACAAAAGTAGACAGCATTTTAGGATGTTGTACCCCTTGCGTCTCGCCTACATATTTGGACTGTGATTTTAAATTTGCGAGTGCTGCCCACTTAGATTTTATGAACGTTTCATTCTTTTCGTCGACGGTAACGAACCTGGATATGCGACTAACAGTGTTATGTTTTTCTACCAATTACTAATAAAATTTCAAATTAATGTGATCTAAATTCATCTACTGTCCTAAGAGACCCATATCTGTTTCAATCTACTGTAGTGAACCTGACGCTTGATTGTCCTTATGCTCTTATTTCTTTTGGTATTTTATTATCAGAAGTGATATATGTCTCTTTATTCTGAAGGATATATTTGTTGTTGATCATGAAATGGTGGGTATTAATGGGCTCTGATGGACCAAGTATTTGTGTTGTTGGTTTTTTTTGTTTTTTTTTAGTAACGGAATGCCTATGAAGCATGTTGTCTTCTTCAAATTTTTAGGCTCTTGTATTATTCTAACTTTATTATTCCCCTACGTGGTCTATGAAGATTTTTCGCCGTATTGATATTTAGGTCATTGTTTCTATCTAAATTAATATTGTAAAGATCAATATTGTACATCTTGTACTAATTTCCCTTGCCTGTTCTCTTTCTTGAATATTGCTGTAAGATTCTATGCACCTGATCCTCACTTGTGGAATTCTATTTTTTGTGACATTTTACCCAAATCTATCAATTGTCAGTATATATTATTTGTTTTTAATCTTAATCTGTTTATACTAAGTCCAATATTATTTTCCTAACCTTAAGCCTACCGTCCTCGGATCCCAGACAATGCCCACTACGCTTTCATGAATAGTTACAGCCTGAGCATTCTGGCGTCAAGTTGCTCAACTGCAATTTATTTTGTAGATCACCAGTGTTATCCTATTAGTGGACTGTATTATTCATTTACTCGAGTATTAACTGTTCAGCAGTCTACGCCACCTGTTATTTCACCTCTAGACGTTGGTAGATGCAGAGTGGGTCTCGGCCCTCAAGTGGTCACGGCTGGTCCGTAGTCCAACAGCTCTGCACTCTGACCGGCCAACCGAGCAGAGGAGGGGTGGCCACGGCTCTACCGAGACTCTAAGCTTCTGCATTCGGGAGTCGGGACAGGGCTGGACCTCACGGCTGGCCCCAACTGTCGGCTGTCCTGAGAATGGTTTTGCGTGGTTTCCTATTCTCCTGCACTAAGGCGCATGCCGGGACAGTTCCTAGTATAGGCCACGGCCGCCAACCCCTTCACCTTCCCCGAGCATCTCCTTCACCGTCACAAATCTCCCGGCCTGAGAGGCAGTGTCACCGTCCTAGAGGCCCGCCTCCCGCTTCAGGGAGGAATTAAAACATTTTAGTAGTAGTAGTTTGACCTCTACGTAACTTTAGCGTGTTCCAACATGATAGCAGAAGTAAAAGATTCTCACAACTGCTCTCATTGTAAAGGGGAAGGCGCAAGGTACTGGTTGACGACCATGGGTGACTTACGTCTCCCTCCCTCTCCCTAGCCTAGTTCTGTCGAATAACACCAAGGTGACTGCTCAAAGCTTTACGTCCCCATCCGACGGACGAATCATCGTAAACAGCGTCATATGCCCTCACTCCATATCAACACTGAGGAAATGTTTGGAATTGAACCTAGGCTTTTCGTACGCAATCTTGTGATCAGAAATTGTTTCTTGTGAAACAATAACGCCATCAAGCGTTGCTATAGCTACAGCCCTGCGCGGATATCCGCTAAGCTAGTGTCTTGGCGGATACAAACTGTATGGCAGTGCGGATAATTTTGCTGATAATTGCTAAATAATGACGTTTGTTGATTTTCACTCAGGTATACTCTTATTTTTGCTTGTGGTTAGGTGACCCTTGACAGTGGTATGGGAGAATGATGATATATAAAGAGCCTTGAGACCAAAAAGCCGTAAATCTGACCTAAGCCTAAGTAGCTCCTGAGCGTAATTAATGGAAGGAAGGAACAAAGGTCAATACTTCGGTAGTTGTAGCAAGAGAAAATCCCCCATAAACCTGTGACTGCAGGGGTTCTGGTGCCGGATGTCAGGCCTATCCATTTCAGTATCTTGGATGTAATATACTGTGGTTAAATATTTACAGTACCCACGGATAACCATTCGCGGTTGCTGATGTGGGTGCGGCTGAAAGAAGTGCGAATGCGGATATTATTTTGTTTATCCGCGCAGGGCTCTAGCTATAGTGCCACATGCCGCGTGGCCAACAACTAGTGTAGCTCTGGATTCCGGCGTGGCAACAGATCGTGTGAGGTGCATTTTGATTCGTCTCAATAAGTTCTAAGAGTATACAATGATAAGGGATCAAAGAGTAAACATATGAGAAAATTGTGCTGCGAAGAAGTGAGAAAAAATGCTTTCTTTGGCAAAAGGTCGCGATATAAGGAGAATAAATAGGTACTCCCACTGACCAGCTGAGTAGGGGACGGGTGGCCACGCCTCCATCGTGGCTCTATACCTCTGAATTCGGGAAACGGAGAGGGGCTGGTCCCCACTGTCGGTTTTCCGGTGGATTTCCATACTCCCGCACTAAGGCGAATGCCGGGAGAGTTCCTAATATTGGCCACGGCTGCCAACCTCCTCACCTTCTCCACACAACTCCATCACCACCACAAAACTCCTGGCCTAAGGGACGGCGTCACTTCCTAGGAGGCCCGCCTCCCCCTTCGGCGAAGGAATGAAAACAATTTAGTTGTAGTAGTTCCAAATTATCTAAAATGCATTCGGGAAGATAGAGCGACTTGTCATGATTCCAAAAAGTACAAACTCACCTATTTCATGCGTCGAAAAGCTTACTGGGCTTCTTCCAAAGGTGACCTAGTATCATAAGGCCAATGCCGTGCTACTGGAGCCCTAGCCGAGCCCCAGAGGCAAGAGATGATTTGGAACTCGTGGATGTCCATACTAAAAAACTTACTGATGATGAAGAGGCTTCGGTGCACCCACTGAACTCCCACGACTCCGTGACTCCATACTTTCGTATCTCTTTCCATATATATGTTACTTCTCATGTCATAGACCCATTCGACATCAACTGTGAATTGAAAGTAAGTAAATTCGTGTAGAATTATGAAATAAAATGTCAAAAATAAAATTTCAAACCCATTCTGACTAGATACTTCGACAGTATCTATCACGCGGTACGCATTCTCTGTCAAAACCTACGGCCATGACCGTGATACAGTTATCTTCGAATTTTCTTTTCTTTTCACGAATGTAGTTCTATGCGTTTGTCAACTTTGATTATCTTGGCAAGGTTAACTCCTACAGACTCATGCACTTATTTTCTTAATACGGGCACCCATTTGACGCTGTCTGAGGAAAATGTTTTTCATCTTCCTGGTCTCATTCCAATTTCTTGGGGTCGGTACTTTATATGGATTTCATCCAGTTTTCGACCGTATGCTCTTCCTGACGCCAACACTATTTGGAGCGATGTGTTCTCCATGGCGTGTTTCTGTGGTGGTTACTAGTGTTTTGCGTGTATAAAGAGAGAGTGTGAGATTAATACAAGCACCCATTCCCCGAATTGTAGAAATTAACCATACGCAGCTGAAAATCACCGCCCCGGTCGGGAATGGAACACGTGGCCCTCTGAACCCGAAGACCACTATGCTAACCGCTCAGCCAAGGAGCCCAGCAAACAAAGCGAAGAACTCTTAACTTGTAATTCTTTGGATTTGACACTGTAACCAGGGGAGGAATGTAAGCTTACTTCATAATAATAATAATGTTATTGGCTTTACGTCCCACTAACTACTTTTATGGTTTTCGGCGTCATTTGACATCTGCCATCAATCAGTGCAAATATATTTGTTACAAACTTTCTCGTAATATATTATGTTATAATATGATGTCTTCTTTCAAATAAAAAAGAGAACGATGGAAAGCTGAGTCTTGCTGCCAAGTGTCTTATTTATGTATGTGTGGGGCAATAACCTACGGCAATTGAGTGGCTGAAGTCTCCACGCTTTGTCGTTGCGAACTGTGTGCCAAGCGAGAGGTGTTGTAAACTGCCGTTGTTTGAGGGAGTCCAGACTTTCATTATATCTTGTTCACATTTCAGGGTGACACACATGAAATATGTTATGTCTTCATACACAGTCATGACAAGAATGAGAACCATTTTGTAACTCTACCTGCCAGCCTTCATAAATTGCCATCACACGCATTGCAATGACATGGCTTCTTCGTCAGTCTGCTACGCTGATCTCGGCTAAAATGTAGCACAAACTTGTGATGATGACTGGCTGACTACATGGGTAAGAGCAATTATATGTTAATACGTACGAAAGAGAGATACGTCAATGGGTCAGTGGATTTACTAAACTGCACACATTTTCCAGGAACAAGTACAGAGTAACTATATAATTTTGTGATTTTTCTGGTTATATATAAATGAAGACAGTTTATATACAACATTTCCATGACCGCGATAAAAAGCAGTTGTGATCAATCACATCTTCGAGACCTGCATCTCCCCAGTGCAATCACGAAGCATATCTTAATCCCCCAAGTGCCAAGTGTTTTTCTCTAAATAACAGGCCATTTATTGAGGCATTAAACACTATTTAAACAAATGTTAATTCACTCCTAGAAAAAAGTGTTTGACATGCAATGCACCATTTTACACAGAAAAGCAAATATTACATGCTTATCTAAGCACTAGTCTACCTCTGTGGTGTGGTGTGATTAGCTGCCACCCCACTCCCCGACCCCCCCAAGTCCGATTTCTATTCCCGGCTCTGACACAAAAATTTGAAAAGTAGTAAGAGGACTAGACACGGGTCCACTCATCATAAGTAGGTCAAGTGAGTAGAAGGGGAGAAGGGGTTCGATTCCCACCTCAGCCATCCTCGAAGTGGTTTTCCGCGGTTTTCCACTTCTCCAGGTAGGAAATGCCTGGATGGCACAAAAATTAAGGCCACGGGCGCTTCCTTCCCTCGTCCTTGTCTATTACTTCCAATCTTCCCATCCTCCACAAGGTCCCTGTTCAGCGTAGTCAGTGAGGCCGCCTGGGCGAGGCTCTGGTACTCCGTCCCAGTTCTATCCTCGACCAAATGTCTCACGTTCCAGGACTCTGTCCTTGTGGCGGTAGAGGTCGAATTCCTCACTGAGTTCGGGGCAAAAACGAACCATGGAGCGTAACCGGATTAAATTAAAAGTAATAATGTAAGTTCTAGATTGTTCACATACATATCCGGTGAGTATCGGACCATCAAAATGTTGAAAAAGTAACTACAGTTTTGTTATTCATATTTTCATATTAACCACTAATAAAAAACACCTATTTTAAAATATTACTATATACGAAATACGGATAATTTCTTTTAGGTCTCAAAAATGTATATTTCTCTCGGTGAAAATAGAGGAAGAAAAATACAAGACAATTAACATTCCGAGCTGCACACAGTTCCGTCGGCCACCGAGCACTACTCTTAATCATCGATTGAGAGTTTCCTTTCCCTGCCAGGCCTCATAGGTTCCCAAAAATGCTGCAATTTATGTTAAGGGAAGATCAACATTCTGGAATCGAACCCACAGTGTCAAGATTGGGAAACTCACATACCCGAATTAGAAATGCCCACTGCTGGGCTTGATAATACAGAGAGATATTTGCGTACTTTATCACTTGATAGGATAAGTTCTAACATATTATACTTAATTTATTCATTGTGATGCAGTTCTAATGGAAATAAAAGATAATGACTCCAATGGGAACATTCGGTTTTTAATTCGGCCATCTGTAAATGTTTTTGGAATATTTCACAGCATCTGAGACCGCAGGCGGAAGGGGGAATAACAGCTGACTTCTGCCTACCCTGTGCTTGAATGAGTCATTTCCGGTTAGTGAGGAATGAATTACGATGGATTATAACTCTGCCTTCTGTTTCATACTCGAAATGAATGCGTCAGTAAAAAATTAATGATGTTGTAACTGATTAAGCGAATACCTCCACTATGCGTCTCACTTGCGACGCTGGCATTCTAGTGACATTACATTGCGTCGCAAGCAGGACGTTTGGCACTTCAAGGGTTAACGTGGTCAGGTACTAAGAGGTATTCGGAATTTAGTAATGAACGTGGTAGTTATTTATTTGTAGGAGAAATGGAGCGATCAATGGAAATATAGGGAGACACATTCGAAGTGCTACCAACCTATCTGAACCTTTTAGGAAACATTCTCTTGTATACGAAATCCTGGAGGACATTTTGGTGATCATCGTGTCTAACATACAGAGGGTCAGTGTCGTTAACATAAATATTTTGTAATTACGCATAGCCTAGGGTATTTACACATTGGTGCTGGGATGGATTTGATTCATGATATAGGCTTCATTCCTGACATAATATTGTGATGTATACTGGATGAAGAATAAAACCATAACGAGCATGACGACCTATTGGACTACTTGGTGTGTGATTAATTTACCACCATTATCCATGTCGGTTAGATTCCGGAGAGTGACACATTACTGGTGACAGATTCACGGTAAAAGGACAAGCTTCGTTCGCGTGTATTGCAATACTACCATTGGTCGGTATCTGGTAAGTGATAGATTATTGGTAAATGCTGACAGTAAAAGTACAGTGACACATGTTAGACTAGCGTGCCGCCATGTTCTCCCCTGCGTCTCTAGGAAGGATGGGTTACTGAATAGGTTACGTGCCAGAAGCGACCGTGCCGGATGCGACCCGGCCATTATCGTGCCACTAACGACCGAGTGGTTAAGCATCGTACCGCATGCGACCCATCAATCACTTACAATTGATCTGCATTTAGGGCTGTCACCAAGTGGAAGATTGCTTATCAGTTACTTAGTCTTATGTAAAATAAAGGTCTGACGCCGTGGTTAGCCGGTTCGAGTGTCGCTGGACGAAAAAATAAGTATGATAATGTTGCTAGATTTACGTCCCAGTAACTACTGTATGTTTCTGGTTTAAAGAGACGCCAAGGTGCCGGAATTTAGTCCCGCAGGAGTTATTTTACGTGCCAGTGAATCCATCGACACGAAGCTTACGTATTTAAGCACCTTCAAACATCAACCGGACTGAGCCAGGATCGAGCCTGCCAAGTTTGAGTCGGAAGACCAGCACCTCAACCGTCTGAACCACTTAGCCTGGATGAAAAAAATTCTCACCATCAGAATGTAGGCCGGCAGGGTAGGAAAGTTGGTGGTATACAATTTGTAATCACTAGATTGCGTGCCAAAAGCCTGGATTCAAATCCAAACCTCTTCGCATTGTTCAAATGGAGTGAGGGAATATGATGCTGTTGATGATGATTCGTCCGTCGGATGACGACGTAAATTTCTGAACGGACCCCTTGGTGTTATTCGAGAGGAGTAGGCTACGTGCCGACACCGGGATCCACCCTCTCCCTACCTCATTATCATAATCTCACATCCAGAAGAGCAGGCCGCCTATGGGTGTCAGGTAGAAAGACCTGCACCAGGCGAGTCGAACACGTGCTCGGACACTCCCGGCACTAATAGGACACGATAAGTAAGTAGGCGTAAGTCATAAATAATTTCAGAGAATTAGGAAATTTATTGAACATCTCCCTTGGTAAATTATTCCAATCCCTAACTCCTCGTCCTATAAACGAATATTTGCCCCAATTTTTCGTCTTGAATTCTAACTTTACCTTCATATTGAGCCCATAATTCTACGAAAAAATAATTCCAGGTATTTATTTCAGCTACAAATAACTTTTTTGAGAGTAGCCATGTTTTTATTTCAAGAGTCTCGCTCTCTCTCGTGGGAACAGAACTTCACCGTGCCAAGCAAGCCACCATCTCATGAAATGCCGGGACACTTCGCTCGACATCGAGTACTGACTAATTTATCAAGTTCAGAAAATACTTCATAACGAGAGATTTCGGCGACATTGTTAATCCAAGAATAAAATATCTAAATTATTAATAAACATTACATGAAGATAGAATCCCCATGGTGAATTTACTTGCAATAAAGTCTGGAGAGAAGTTGGCGTCATACTCGCGGAATTGCGACACGTGTCGAGGTCATTTCTGAAGAAAGACCGCGAAATTACATGTCAGATATAAATTTATTATGCCCGTTGAAAGTATGGGGAAAATATAAAATTAACACCATAATGAATTAAAATTTTGTCTTAATTTGTGGAATAAATTTCAAGAAAGTTGGTCCAGTGGATGTGGAATTAGCAGATTGCACCACCAAGCTTCATGATGAGGGTGGCGTCCTCTCAGAAAGTATAAAATAAATCCCCTCCACCTACTTTAAGACATTCTGTCTGAAGGTCTGGATGGTGAAACACACGTCGCTCGTCTACAAGAAAGCGCGGGGTTTATTTCTCAAAATAACATTTATATATTCGTGTCAATGGTTCAAGTAGAGTATTAAATGGAAGGTGATAGAAATTTTCCCGAGCTCCCGCCGACGAAAACTGTGAAGGCATAGATATCTGTTTAAAATACGTTGCTTATTTCTCTGTGTATTATATTGTGTGTGTTTGATATTGTCAAAGGGGAGTCTGGAGGCTAGCCATTGATGTCTGAGTTTTGTTATCTATTGAAACACCTGGCCAGTATTAGGGTGAACGAAAGCAGAGTCCTGGGAAAACAGTGGCAGTCGCCAGTAGAGAAGGAGGTTCATCGAATGTTAAAACGCGAAGAAAGGTCATTTGCGGTGTTAATAGATAGCGAGAGTAAAATCTGTGTATTTTAAGTTATATACAAGGTATATAAGAAGATGATGTTTACTGTAGCTATGAACAGCTAAATAAGAGGGAAGATGGCTAAATGTGGCCGGAATCTCCAGGATGACTATTGTTACAGGTCTGTGTCGATATTTGTATTAATGTTGTAGAATATAATTTGTTTGTCCCAATAACATTTTCAGAGCGTGTTTCGAATTAATATGTAATAATGATCAGGCGAATGTGTTATATTTCTGGTCGTCGTGTGAAACTCTTCAGGGCAGTAAAATTCACGTCGAGAAACTGTAAAATGCGAAGTTTAAGTAATGTGTTAACATATTTTGAGATATTGTTCAAACTGAGTAAAGTTAGGAAGGAGATAACGATAATGTCGTCGTGGTGAATGCAATAATTTCGAATATCCTATGAGTTCAGAAATTTTAGTCGAAATAATAATAATAATAATAATAATAATAATAATAATAATAATAATAATTTGTAATAAAATGAATGGAAAAGATCCTTATAAAATTGTTCGTCACGGGAGTATTGAGGTTTAAAAGGTTTTGAAACAGGAAGAAATGGATTGTGCCGGAATGATATGTTGAGAGAATAGTTGTGTAGATGTTGAAGGCATAGGAAGCCTGTATTTCATGAGTTAATGCCGCCGAGATAATAGGCGATGAAGGTGAATTTCTGAGACAGGCTATATTTGTCGATGGCGAAGAAGTTTTGAAACAGGCTGTATATTAAATGGGATATTTCTGAGGCAGGCTGTATTGAAATTCCGTTAGCAATCCTGAACGGCTGACCGGGTGAAGGCTGGTTCGAAGTGAGTGCTTCGTGACGCACATCATGATTTCAAGTCAAGAACTCCCAGTGAAAAAAACAATTTCTGAAGAAGATTGCAGCTCTTGGCACTTAAGTCCAAATGACGATTAACGTAAAGTCAGCATAATGAATATTATAGTACGCGATCTCAATAATAGAAGGGCATTCTGAATACACCGTTGGTGTTATTTGGCTGTTATAACAAATTTCCATTCAGTAAATTTCTTACGAGACGATAAATTATCATTAATTCGAAAACATCGTGGGATGGGATATTGGACGTTATTGAAGCGGTAGTTTGGTTTGTAGATTCATTGATTTTCGTTTCACTGGATAGTTTATTGATATGAATGCTTGTGATAGTGAGATGGTAGGCGATTTTGGGCCTGCCATAGTATTACGGTGTAGATTTTTGCGGTGGTGATGATTACTGTTTTGGCGATATTCACGGAAGGTTAGACGTGTGCTGAATTTCATTATTATTATTTTTCCCAACTTCATTGCGTATGTCGAGATCGTGTTTGAGTTGTGGATTGCCTGCTACGCGTTATTTATTTTCAATTTCACGTTTTATTAACAAGATAGGGACTTAGTTGCATTTTCAAACTTGTGTTCATTCTGTGGAAAGATTCGTTGTGTGATATAGTTTCGACATGGTTTCCAGCTAAATATCAAAGAGTGTGTTTGAAGTTACGATTTCGCCTGACATTTTAGAAGATGCGTAGACATCCCAGCTTCCGCTCAACGATAGATTTAGGACGTCACGCGTATCATAGGAGTATACTGATGAGTAGACATCCCATTTACACTCAACGATAGGTTTAGGAATGTGTGTGTGTACATAGCTGTTAGTGTTAGGGTGTGTAGACACTAGGTAGGCCCGACTATAGGTTCAGGGTATCGTCTGTATAGATTCAAGTCTTAGGTTAGGTGTTTTTGCGAAGTGATTTGAACGCTGGTAGTGTCTGCAGTAGTGTATGCAATGCGAAGAGTGTTAGCAAAGTAAAATTGAGGCCATGTTTCGGCAAAACCCTTACCATCTGGAAGGTGTTTACATAAGATTATGGAACCACTAGTGGCATGAACGTGAGGGTTGTCCAACATTGGATACTTAGCTAACGGTGATTGAGTATTACTGCTGTTTGCCACGCGCGTTTGAGTTCATTGAACTTTAGTATTTTAATTTATTTACGGACTTAATTATTTTGTCGTTCAGACGTCCGATGGCTTTGTTAGTGTGCGTGTTGACACTTAGCTTATTTATGTGAGACTTGAGTTACGAATGCGGGTTCGATTCGTCAGCTGGGATTAGATTTTATTTTCAATTATTTTATAATAGTTGACTGTGGTCTATCAATAACTTTTAGTTAGTTTATTGGGACAAACAATAAGTAGATGGATCTGTAATGCTAGTTATAGTTGTAAAGGAAAGAATTCCCTAGATTGTTTCGGGTATTTTGTATTTTATTTTACCACGTGGACTTGTAAATTTATTAAACTTAACGTAACCGTTTATAACCTGAAAGTTGGTTTTATAAGAATATTTTTCAAGTGATTTACTATTTTTTCTTGAACTTCAGTGTTTGGCATTTCTTCTAAATGCATTTCGCAGTCTTGTTCCTTCAGAACGACGTAACGTAAGATCCTCTCCGATCGAATTGTTGTTGGTTTCTTCTGAACAGTTATTTGGGTGATGCACGTTTCAGCATCGGGATTATTCCATAACTTAAGGTTGTCACGAGATGACAATATGGTGAAATTTTATTTTTAATTATGACTGCTGCTGTTAACGTGTAGTGAACACCATGCTTTCCAGTAGTATTTCGCAACATATCCAAAGCAACTGATAGTCAATTTGGTTCGATTAAGGGTCCATTCGGATGGTGTTCCCATATCCTGCAGGGTATTTGACTTGTGGATAACCTTAATTAAATGTAAATCTGGATTTCTACTTGTTGAAGGTCAGATTTTCCACGGATCGTGTGTATTAATTCTTAGTTATCGTATGGATCAATAGGTGCCCGATTTTTAGGGTTTCTTTCATTTTTTCTAGTTTTAGCTGTCCACTAATCTGTGATATTTCTACTTTTCTCCGAAGAAAGTTCTTCGATAAATGTAACTGATAAAACTCACGCAATGCAATATGATTGCGTTGAAACATTAAATAATTAATTTTTTGATGAATGATTTCATAAAAATAAATTTTTGCATTTAATTAATTCAATAAAAGTTAGTAAGCACATATTTGCTCCACATTTCAAGTAGTTAGGCTCTCTTCTGAACCCCATCGTTTGGTTAAGAACGTGGCCGAAATATTCCTGCTACGACCCCAAGATTTAAGAGTTCGATATTGCTCTACTGCAGCAGCTGTGGCCGACCAACGATGGAATGGTAAGTTCAAGGGTTCAATATTGTCATATTTAATACTTTTAAAAACACCACTCAAATTTATTCGTCTACTAATGCCATTCTACGCCATCTCTCCACTGACAGCTCGGAACATCCCGCTTAATCAAGCAGCTCGTCTTTTTACTTCGAAGTCTGTGATAGTACATATATCACACCCCCGAATTATATGTAGAAGTTAGAGATATTATTGTCAGTATTCGATTTATTATTATTATTTTTATTATTATTATTATTATTATCAGGATTTCATTTATATATTTTGCCATTTATATTGGTAAGCTGGAAGATATCCACATATGTAGGTATGAGTAATTTGTTTTGCACGAGTGGGAAAACATTGCTTTAATAACTCTGGTAATTTGAATGAGTCATATGGATACCCCAGTGTTTGTTGTGATGTACTTGTGTCGGGAAATTCATGAGTCATGTATATATCCCAGTCTGATGAGATGAGCTTGTTGCTGTATTACGAAAGTTCGTTGACTCATCCGAGGCAAACCCCAGAGTTTGTTATTGTCTTGGGAGGAAGAAGTAGTTCAGGGCTTGGTCTTGACTAGAGATCACTCATGATTGGTGGGCAAACACCAATCCAGACGTATCATCTGAGAGGAGGGGGATATTGATGTCTATAAAGGTTGATCATACGGCGGCAACCAGGGACATTGTAAGGGACATTGTAAGGGTGATTGTAGAGGTGATTGTAAAGGAACGAGAAGGAAGATAACTGCAACTACAACTACAACTGACGCACTGTACGGGAAGGAAGTGGTGCTGATACACGGTACTGGAGTGACACGGCTGCAATGGACTGGACTTCAAACGTTCGTGGAGCGTAGTCTTGTTATGTTTGTGGAAAGTGGCTGATTGTGGAGAGTGCTTGCGCATTAAGTATTGTAGCACTTGTAGCGGCCTAGCATTATATGTTGGTGAAAGCTATCTCAGACTTTCCATAAATTTATATGTTGAGGATCGACAGACGTGTGTATATATCTTTACAACAAGTGTTAAAATATGTGAACACAGTAGTACAAGGTACAGTATCTGTGTGATGTGATAACTGCCGATTATGAAAATCGGTAAATCGAATTGATATAGAGACAGTGAAGGGTGTTTATCTTCATACATGTACATTGTTCATCGGACCATCTACAAATGGTAGCTTAGTTCTCGCTTTCGTTTTCCCACGGTTTTCATTGTTGTTGTTGATGTAAATATGGAGTCTTCCAGCAATATTTTATGTGTGTATTATATGTATAATGTTGTATGTTGATGAGGTGCTCATGCACGGAATTTGTTCAGAATATAGTTAGCTATTTTAGAATCAGTGTTATTGATGAACCTAGGTGCAGTTCCTACCTAATTAGTCGTTTTCAGGAGGTTAGGTAAGGCCTGCAGCAGATGTACCAGTACGCAGCATTATGTACACGCCCTGGGATATAAAGTTTATCATGCTCTTATCTAAATTCGAGGGATCCATTCTGGTGAACTCTGGCGCCCATACTACGGACATTTCGGTTAATTATGCTTATTAATTTTATTAAGTTTTTGAGTAATTTTATTTATATATTTTATTTATTTATTTTTTTATATATTATCATAAAAGATAGTTACAATTTGGCTTCCCAACGTGTGGCTAAATGATTGGTACATCTGTTAGGCTTATAAGCGTAGGTGCACTTGTCAGGTGTGGTTGGAATTCTGAAAACTATGTCAGTAAGTGTTTTATATGTACGTGATATGTATATTGGAGTATGAAGAAATGTTGTAGCGAGTCCAGTATTATAAAATTGAGAAGTAGAGAGGTTGTTAAAGTTGTGGGTACTATGAATCAGGATAAGAGAAATCAAAAGAATTCCACCACATCGAGTTTATCTAAGTTAAGTGAGAATAGCGAAATGGCTGATAGTAGGAAAGATCAATTGGCAACGGTAGGTGAGGAACCGAGTAACCCGTTTCAAGTTCAGAATGTAGGGGATCAAGGGGAGGCTTTAACTTTTAGTATGATTCAATCGCTATTTAATGAGTTCAGTAAAGAGTTGAAGGGTGAATTGTACAGTAAGATTGATTGTCAGATTAAAGAGTTGAAGTGTAAAGTAAATGTTGTTAACAGTAAGTATGATGAATTGTCCAGTGAAATCGATCATATGTTTGATGGATTGTCCAGTAAGATTGACGAGAGGGGAAAAGTGTTAAGGGAGGCATTTGATAAAGTAGGGAGTGAAATCGTTTATCAGAGAGATTTTCAGAATAGGGGGCGTGATGTAAGTAAGAAAGATGTGTCGGATGTCTTACTTTGTGCTAGTGGTGATGGTAATAGCGGTGTTGCGATCGATAATCCTACAGAAGTTTCTGAAATTGAAAGTGAAGTTTTTCGTGAAGTTGATGAAGGTTGTTTTGTGAGTGAAGAGTGTTTACGGAGTATACATCATGCGGATGTTTTCGTTGATTTAAGTGTACGTGAGGAGAGAAAAGTTAGGTCCATTATGTGTGGAAATGGTGACTTTGAGATTAATGAAACTTCTGGTAAGAGAGTCGAGAGTAGCAGTGTTGTTGACATGAAAGTGGTGCAAGTAGGAGCCGGTATGGAATGTGGTGAAGATGGTTTAATTGTTGGGTCATTAAGTAGTAATGACAGCAATTTTAAGTGTATTATGGTAAGAATTACAATAATAGAGTGAGCGTGTGTGAGAATGGAAGTGTGCGTGAGATGAAGGAAAGTCTATCCAAGCGAGTGTGTTATGTTTTATTTAATTCTGAGAGATGTGTGGATGATGTGAACGACGTGCTGAGTGATATCGATGTGGAATGTATGAAAAAGTATGTGATCGGTTTGCTTGCATTAATTATGGTTTTGTGGAAGAGTAAATATTGTGAGATTCCCGCGCATTTCAGAAAGAGGGATTTCCTTTTTATTAATGTTCCGAATGAAAGTTTGTATAATTCTTGTGTGACTCGATGGGATGAATGTTTGTGTGTAAGATAGTGTGGATTCTAGACGTAGTTAGATTTTATTGCGGTACGCATTTCTCGTCTATCGATGCCAATGTTAAGTTTATGTATAGTTTTTTCATTTATATTAGGGTCCGTATACTGTGGACAGTACAATAGGCAAGTGTGCTTATAGGCTCCTAACCACTGACAACAAGGTCCTTGTGACATTTAATATCTATAGCCTTCGCAGATATAAGAGATAGGATCTGCACCTTGGATGTATATATTATCAATTATGAGTCATGTGTACAGTAGCAAGAAGGGATTGTGTTCAATGGTATATGAAACAATCAGAGTTGTGTGTATATAGCCATATTATTATTGTTTGGACAAATTGTATTTCGTGTGTGCGAATACAATGCAGTAGACGCAATGTATATATCATTATTACAGTAAATTATGTGTTCAGTTATGTCATAAGGTTATGTATGAAGTTCTGTTTTATGGTGAATCATAATATGTGATATCATCGATTCACCAAGGGGGCGTTATGTGATAGTACATATATCACACCCCCGAATTATATGTAGAAGGTAGGGATATTATTGTCAGTATTCGATTTATTATTATTTTTATTATTATTATTATTATTATCAGTATTTCATTTGTATATTTTACCATTTATATTGTGAAGCTGGAAGATATCCACATATGTAGGTATGAGTAATTTGTTTTGCACGAGTGGGAAAACATTGCTTTAATAACTCTGGTAATTTGAATGAGTCATATGGATACCCCAGTGTTTGTTGTGATGTACTTGTGTCGGGAAATTCATGAGTCATGTATATATCCCAGTCTGATGAGATGAGCTTGTTGCTGTATTACGAAAGTTCGTTGACTCATCCGAGGCAAACCCCAGAGTTTGTTATTGTCTTGGGAGGAAGAAGTAGTTCAGGGCTTGGTCTTGACTAGAGATCACTCATGATTGGTGGGCAAACACCAATCCAGACGTATCATCTGAGAGGAGGGGGATATTGATGTCTATAAAGGTTGATCATACGGCGGCAACCAGGGACATTGTAAGGGTGATTGTAGAGGTGATTGTAAAGGAACGAGAAGGAAGATAACTGCAACTACAACTACAACTGACGCACTGTACGGGAAGGAAGTGGTGCTGATACACGGTACTGGAGTGACACGGCTGCAATGGACTGGACTTCAAACGTTCGTGGAGCGTAGTCTTGTTATGTTTGTGGAAAGTGGCTGATTGTGGAGAGTGCTTGCGCATTAAGTATTGTAGCACTTGTGGCGGCCTAGCATTATATGTTGGTGAAAGCTATCTCAGACTTTCCATAAATTTATATGTTGAGGATCGACAGACGTGTGTATATATCCTTACAACAAGTGTTAAAATATGTGAACACAGTAGTACAAGGTACAGTATCTGTGTGATGTGATAACTGCCGATTATGAGAATCGGTAAATCGAATTGATATAGAGACAGTGAAGGGTGTTTATCTTCATACATGTACATTGTTCATCGGACCATCTACAAATGGTAGCTTAGTTCTCGCTTTCGTTTTCCCACGGTTTTCATTATTGTTGTTGTTGTAAATATGGAGTCTTCCAGCAATATTTTATGTGTGTATTATATGTATAATGTTGTATGTTGATGAGGTGCTCATGCACGGAATTTGTTCAGAATATAGTTAGCTATTTTAGAATCAGTGTTATTGATGAACCTAGGTGCAGTTCCTACCTAATTAGTCGTTTTCAGGAGGTTAGGTAAGGCCTGCAGCAGATGTACCAGTACGCAGCATTATGTACACGCCCTGGGATATAAAGTTTATCATGCTCTTATCTAAATTCGAGGGATCCATTCTGGTGAACTCTGGCGCCCATACTACGGACATTTCGGTTAATTATGCTTATTAATTTTATTAAGTTTTTGAGTAATTTTATTTATATATTTTTATTCATGATTTTATTTATTATAATCATCAAAAAAAAGTTACAAGTCTTCCCAGCCCAAGATTTGCAACATTTTCGTAACGCTACTCGTGTGTTTTGTTACCAAACATTATCGGTTGTTTTCTGAAGTGGTTTCAAGCTTAATTTCGGAGTCCCCGGTGCAGCGTAATTAGATTCTGAAACAAATTTAGATATGACTGGCTGATGTGCCCGTGCTTCGCTACGGAATCCTACATTGTATTCAGAATTCTAGAGTAAGTACTCTATACGCTGTGAGTAAGATTATATTAAATTGCATAGTTCTTAAAGTCATCCAGAAAAGCGATGGGAAAGTCGCCATACGTGTTTTCTCGTGTGAAGACTGGGTTAGGGAATTATAATGGCAGGTCCTCTTGCCTACTATAAGTCACAATGAACTTGGGGAGTTTTCATTATGATGGCAGACCCACTTCCTACTGCCAGTCAGTCGAGTTGGACAGTTTGATGATAATGGCACTCACTCTCCACCTGCTTTTTTACAACCTCAGTAAAGTTGTCTTTGTGGTTTTACCAACTGAAATCGTCATAGGTCATTACAAGGAAGTCAGTAGGAATGTCGCGATTACAAGCAATATTATCATATGAAATACTCAGTCAAATAGAAAACCGCACATTTTTTAAATTTTTAACGAACAATTCTATGCTACCGATCTAACAATCCAAAGTTCCCGACCTGGAATGACCAGGCCGCAGACGGCCGTGAACACTCCTCTGCGATTATTCCAGTGTGCACACTGCTCATTCCAATCAGCGCATCCGTCTCAGAGTAGGGATCAAATGCGTGGAATACTATGATAAACCAGTGCGTTACGTACCAGTAGTATCAGACAATCGATGAACCAGAGGAATGTCATGCTAAGAAAGAAAGTTATATAACTCCACATCCCTCTGTGCATGGGGACAGTAGAATAACATCCAGGGTATTTCTTGCCTGTCGTAAGAGGCTCTCAACTTGGGAGCGTGGGTTAGTGACCAGGGGGCACTGAGTTGAATCCTGTACTGCTCCCACTTACTTGTACCAGGCTCCTCACTTTCATCTATCCTATCCCATCCCCTTGGTCAACTCTTGTTCTTTTCCGACCCCGAATGTAGTACAACTTTCTAGGCCTAGGGAGTCTTTCACTTTCACGCCCTTGGTGGTCCCTATCTTTCTTTCGCTGATATCTTCATTTTTTCTCTCTGATAATCACCACCACCACATTAACATATAGCATTTCTCCTGTAATGGTTGGCTTCAAGAAAAACATCCAGCCGTAAAATTCTGCCAAATCTGCTACAAACCCTGACCCGCATTAAAAACCGGATAAAGTGGGGAGTAATAGAAATGAGCCCAGTCGTTTCACTGCTCGCTTCCCACCAAGGCAGTCCCGGTTTGATTCCCGGCCAATACGTGTGGGATTTACGAAACGAAATGCCACGTCCTATGGATCGGATTCTACATAAAAATGAAGGTCCTGTGGCTTATGATCACAGAAGTAAAAGTCACGTAAAACTCTAAGCGTATTTACTTTTTAATAGAAAAACATTAAAACAACGACAAATCGTTTATGTACGCTTTAGAGACCAGATTGGTCGTGAGAAATGGTTTTCATTGTTACAGAATTGTTCGAAAACACAATTGGGGGTTAATACATGCTCGACACCTTCGGAGAAAATTCTCTTGAACCCGCCTCAGTACCTCTTTGTTTTGACTGATGTCCTGAACAGCTTCTAAGACACATTCCCGGAACTCTTGCAGAGTTTCCACTTCTCTGCGAAAAACCTTAGATTTCATGACCCCCCTCCCCCAAAGAAAATGTAATCTAAGGGGTTTTGATCGGGACTTCTTGTCGGCCAATCCATCGTTGCGGATAGGCGAAGTCCAGGTGACGGCGCACTGCGTTGGTAATGTGCGGCGGTGCTACATCATGTTACAACCACAGATGCCGTCCCGTATGGAGTAGAACATCCTCTAGTAGTAGTAATAATAGTAGTGGTAGAGTGCCTTCTAGAAACTGTAGATAAGATACGCTAGCCATTCTATGAGGATCCTCTGATAATGTTCCCCAAAATCCCTATCCAAACATTAATGGGAAAACCGAACCTGGTGGTGGGAACGTCTCATAGCATGGGGCTACACATGCGTGTTGTCAAAACTGAAGCTGCCTTCCTCGTAAAGGAGACCTCATTTGTGAACAAAATATGATTCATGAAGTCTTTGGGTTGAAGGCTATCTGCGGTGCATAATTTCTTTCCAATAGTGCTAAACACACTGCAAATGATTCTGATGTTGCTGGTCTTCCCATTATATTCGTAGAACGGTCCACTCCTACCACTGCCGCGATTTGGCTAGTATTCCTACTGGGGGTCCTCTGCAGTAAATTCTAATATGCGGTCGACTCTACGAAGATCAGGCTTGGACCCACCAGCTTCATGCATGGACATGACGTTTCTAATGTCAGCTATTCTCTGTAGGGCCTATACCTGCTACAACACTCCTCACTAGAAGACACAACAAATCATAGATTGATTAACATTTTATTTTTTAGCATCTGGCTTTTAGTGCCAGGAGTGTCCGAGGATGTATGCTGTGTGATGGTGTTACCTGTGAGTGTTATTGCACGGGCTAGAAATTGGAGTAAGGTGCCATCAAGGCATTTTTCTGAAGATAAAAATGGTAAACCACGAGAAACCATTTTCGAGGATGGGCAACGGGGTATTCGAACCCAGCAGCCTACCGAAGTAGCTGTAACTAGACGTGCTGCAACGTACTGACCTAACCTGCTTGGTACCTTCTCCCAGACATGGAAACGCAGCTCCATATATAGACATATTTTAGGAAAAGACGTAAACGGATCACCGTATTTTCCCCAGAAGTGTTACGGAAAGTAGGGGCAGTAGCTGCTGTTGAAATTTCATTGGAGTCCGTACTGGCACTTCACAGGACAGTTCTTGAAAAGGAACTGAAGATGCTGCTATGTCATATTTGTTTCCCGAAAATCCAGGAACTGGTCCTGTTGATCTCCAAGACCTGTACTTAAAGATCAGTTAAGTGTAAAACAAATAATCCTTGTTAAAATATAACCGAACTTGTGTTATTCTAGTATTCAGCAGAAGATTACTTGGTTGTACATTTCCCCCAAATTTTTATAATTTCGTTCTCGAAATATCTCTTGCGTTATGCGTATTTATGACCCATCTGTGTTTTCTTTGGGAAGGAATATCTCGGTTTATGGTATTCCAAATTATACATTACACTGACATTATATTTCAACGAGTTCTTGAATTAGGTTGTGTGTGTGAAGTAATGCATGTTTTATTTAAAATTTCGTAAGAAATTACTCATTCATTATTATTTGTGAGCCTTTCATGCAATCGTTTGAATTGTTCTCCGCAAAGAGCTGTATAGGTTGTAGCCCTTTTCCCGATGACTAATTCAGTGCATTAATGTCGTGCACAGTTTGTGGTTTAGTAGTTGAACAGAACAAAGACAATTTCATTCCCTACATCTACCGGGCGTGTTGGCCCTGCGGTTAGAGGCGCGCAGCTGTGGACTCGCATCCGGGAGATAGTGGGTTCGAATCCCGTTGTTGGCAGCCCTTAAGATGGTTTTCCTTGGTTTCCTATTTTCACACCTTAATTTAGGCCGCTTATTTCCCATTCCTACGCCTTTCCTGTCCCATCGTCGCCATAAGACCTATATGTGTCGGTGCGACGCAAAGCAAATTGCAAAATTTAAAATAAAAGCATTCCATACCCCGTAAGCAGTGTTCTCAATTTTTGGCCTTTCCTCTAACTGTTTCTGGTTCTGACTTAGCTTACCTGATCTTGGGTGATGACAAAGCTTATTAAATGACAATTTGCTTGTCAACGCCGGTCGCATCCGGCACGGTTACAAATTATGTGGTCGCTAGTGGCACGGGTCGCATGCGGCAGGTCGCATCTGGCATGCCACCACTGAATATGACAGAGAATTGAGTAACCTTGCGAGTCAGCAGAGTCAGCAGATAATTGAAAATTAATTCACTCACTCAGACAGACCGAGCGAGTTAGCTGCGCAGTGCGCGCCATATACTTGTGTAGTTGTTAGCATTCATTCGGGAGATGGTGGGTTCGTATTCTACTGTTGGCAGCCCTGAAGATGGTTTACTGTGATCTCCCGTCTATACACCAGGTATGCTGGGGACGTGCCTTAATGAAGGCAACGGTCGCTTCCTTCACAGTCCTAGCCCATCGTCACCCTATCACTTTCAGAGTCGACGTGATGTAAAACCAACAGTCCTTAGTGAGTGAGTGAGTGAGTGAGTGAGTGAGTGAGTGAGTGAGTGAGTGAGTGTTATTTTTCTTCGACGCAAATGGATCCTTAGACCACTCAAAATCAACATTTGTTGGCTATTTTTAGCCCATTATTATTATTATTATTACTATTATTAAAGGGCCCACCGTGTAAGTCATAGGTAAGTAAGTAAGTAAGTAAGTAAGTAAGTAAGTAATTGGGTATATTTGTTTATTTTATTAGTCAATGTCAGTCCTTCAATTACTTTTTCAGTTAGCCTATATTACAAGGTAACAACTATTGATTTCCCTCCCCCACCCCATGGCGAAACAGCCCAGAAGGACCATGGCCTACCAAGCGACCGCTGCCCAGCCCAAAGGCTTACAGATTACGAGGTGTCGTCAGCACGACGGATCATCTCGGCCGTTATTCTTGACTTTCTAGACCGGGGCCGCTATCTCACCATCGGAGAGCTCCTCAATTGTAATCAGATCATGTAGGCTGAGTGGACCGCGAAACAGCCCTCAGATGCAGGTAAAAATCCCTGACCTGACTGGGAATCGAACCCGGGGCCTCCGGGTAAGTGGCAGGCACGCTACCCCTACACCGCGGCGGGTCGGCAATTATTGATGCACTTGATTATTGAGTACGTTCGCTAGTTTGTTCATTTGTTAGTTCCTCCTTTTATTGGAAAATTTAGTAAACAGTTCTGATTCTGAAGTTCGAAAGATAAATAATTATTTTATATTTTTGTATTTCTTCTATTCTTTGATAACATTCTGAAAAGGAGCAAAAATGAGATAAATAGATAATGTGTTCTCCGTATGGACATTTATGACAGCCGCGGGTTTAGCTGAGACTGACATTGCTTTCGCCTACACGCTCCATCAGTTCTACCCCAGTTGATCATATTTTTTTCTCTTAGTACCCCAGTAAAGTAAAAACTCGTTTCCTCATCCCGAGGTGGTGCAGCTCTTTTCAGGCACACACCTAATGGAGGTGAGCTGCATGTACCATTTCAACCACATACCAGCCCTCCTGCCATTCTTAAATTTCTGGCAGTACCGGGAATCGAACCCGTGCCTCCGAGGAGGCAGCTAATAACATTAACCGTTACGCTAAGGAGGCAGTGCCCCAGTGATTTATGTTTACGAAGCATAGAAAGTCCTGTAATTTACCTCTTCTCATGATCATTCCGTTTCTTGAAACGACATATTCATTCTTCGAAGAGTCACATCACTTTATATTCTTTTGAAACAACAGTCACTATCACTTGTAACGTGTGTTGTTAAATGGCAACCTCATGTCCTACACCCACCAGTCGTTTTAATATATTAATAGAGCCTGGAGTCCGCCTCTGTGGTGTAGTGGTTAGTGTGATTCGCTGCCACCGCCGGAGGCCTGGGTTCGATTCCCGGCTCTGTCACGAAATTTGAAAAGTGGTACGAGGGCTGGAACGGGATCCACTCAGCCTCGGGAGGTCAACTGAGTAGAGGTGGGTTTGATTCCCACCTCAGCCATCCTGGAAGTGGTTTTCCGTGGTTTCCCGCTTCTCCTCCAGGCAAATGCCGGGATGGTACCTAACTTAAGGCCACAGCCGCTTCCTTCCCACTTCCTTGTCTATCCTTTCCAATCTTCCCATCCCCCTACAAGGCCCCTGTTCAGCATAGCAGGTGAGGCCGCCTGGGCGAGGTTCTGGTCATCCTCCCCAGTTGTATCCCCCGACCCAGAGTCTGAAGCTCCAGGACACTGCCTTCGAGGCGGTAGAAGTGGGATCCCTCGCTGAGTTCGAAGGAAAAACCGACCCTGGAGGGTAAACAGATTACGATACGATACAAATAGAGCCTGGAACTTTACTACGATCTAAAACGTTCCAAATAATGCCGTATAAAATTATCTTACAATTCTCCAAATATAACCTATCATGATAAAATAATTAATCTTGCCTCCGGGAAGGCCGGGTGCAAGTCTTTCTAGTTGACGCGTTATGGGTAGAGTTGGGAATTATAGGCACGAATAAGTTGGAATACGTTGGAATACGTGTTTGAACGAGGCGCAAATGCAATCTAGCCCCTCTACAGTTATGCCGGTGGGCTGCATAAGTTTTAGGGGTTCTGGTAGTTCAGATCGCTAATATTTAAACAAATCTCACTGCAGAACTGTAGGGCGGGTGTATGACAGTTGCGCCTTGGTTAAATACGGTTGCATCTTAACTTATTCGTGCTTGCAATTCCCGTCGCTACTTATGGGTGACCTGTGGGTCTGTGAGGATGAGGCTTTTTCTATGAAATGGAAATGGCGTATGGCTATTAGTGCCGGGAGTGTCCGAGGACAAGTTCGACTCGCCAGATGCAGGTCTTTTGATTTGACTCCCGTAGGCAACCTGCACGTCGTGATCAGGATGAAATGATGATGAAGACGACACATACACCCACCCCCGTGTCAGCGAACTGAACCAGTGATGGTTAAAATTCCCGAACCTGCCGAGAATCGAACCCGGGACCCCTGTGACCAAAGGCCATCACGCTAACTATTTAGCCATGGAGTCGGACAGGCCTTGCCTATGACGAATTCTAATATTGAAGACGACACACACACACACAGACACACACACACACACACACACACACACTCAGCCCCTGAGCCTTGTGAATTAACCAATGACGGTTAAAATCCCCAACCAGACAGGGAATCGAACCGCGACCCATTGGACGAAAGGCCATCACGCTAATCACTTAGCCACGGAGCTGGACACAGACCAGCTGTGATTAGTAATGTAGAGTAAACTCATGTCCTCCATTCCTGGCGGTGATGTAACTCTTTTCGAGCGATACCGGCCCTCCGAGTACGACAGCAAATATACCGTATTAACCGATACACTACGGAGATGGGATGAAAGTGCCTCACGGGAATCGCTGTAAATACCTCGCTGTTAAAATAATGAAACATGAAATATCTCCATTGGGGTAGTCACATTTACGAGACTGCAAATAAATGTAACTTCATATGGTTATGATGTAGAAAGAATGTAAAGGAGAGGGGCGTGTAAGTCTCTGGTACGACCCCAATTAGAGTTTCATTTTCCTTCCTCTCGTCTCCCAATTTTCAAAAAATTATTTCTATCTTCCGTTTTATACTTTGTTTCTCCCTTCGTCCCTATCTCGATTACTCTTCTAGATAACCTTCAGGTTCGAAGAGGAAAGCAATGGGAAACTGCCTCACTCGTAATTTCCTTAGTACACTTGTTCGGTTATGCGTAGGCTATCTAAGACGACTGATGTTTGGGCTGTTGGGGATCCAACCAGCCTACGGGCTGAGGACTCAACATATAACACAATACTGTTATAGAGAAAAAACCATGATATGATTAGAGTAAATTAGAAAAAGTTCATATTATTTTCCTCGAGAAGTATTGCTCAAACCTTAATATATTCTTCTACTTTCCGGACATAATAATCACCTCCGACAGGTTCTTTTCTCTATGACTATTGCATTATATGCAGAGTCCTTAACCTGAAGGCTGATTGGATCCTCAGCAACTTAAACATCAGTTCTCACAGATAGGGAGACAGGCTAGGCATAACTGAAAAGGCGTACTAGGGAAATGAGGAGTGGAATAGTTTCCCATCGCTTTCCTCTTTGAACCAGAAGGTACCTAATACATATCAGTCTAGCAGGTCCACTGGAATGTATACACTAACCGACCTTACGAGCGACATTTTCGCATCATCCATCAAAGAGACTGGGTGCAAAAGCAAGAGAATCTTAATAGCTAGTAAAGTATGTTATGAAGTTACAAATTTGTAAAAACTAAAAAGTAGAACTAAAAGAGACAAGACAGTGTTGACTATATTTCAAAATGAACATGAGAGAACGTATTTCGTTTCATTTCTTGCAAGAGAGAACTTAAACGAGAACCTCATGTGAGACTTGCTTACTGGTGTAGACTTTCACGGCTGGTGTCAACTGGCATGTTCTTATGAGTTATTGAACAACGTTTGTCACACGAAAGTAGCTCGAGATTAATTTAATAGAAGGTATTATACCCGTCGTTCACGGATTAGTTTTTCTACAATTGCAGAAAATGTGTATTCATCATCCCTTCAGCAGTTAATGCAATCTATTGGAGGAGAGTGGCAGGATAAGAGACATTTTTGAAAGAGACAACCTAAGCTTGAATTCAGAAGATTTTGTGCTAATGCACTTTACCTCAAACTTCAGTAGGTCTTGTAGGTCTGTTTATATATATTAGATAGTAATTTTCTAAGTCCGACTCATTGCCTTCTTATTCAGCGTTCAGACCTTCGGTTCAGGGGGTCCCGGGTTCAATTCCCGGCCGGGTCGGGAATTTTAATCGCCTTTCATTAATTCTTCTGTCCCGGGGACTGGGTGTTTGTGTTTGTCCCAACACTTTCCTCTTCATATCCACACAACACACTACACTAGCAACCACCACTGAAACACGCAATAGTGATTTCATCCCTCCAAATTGGGTTGGCGTCAGGAAGGGAATCCGGCCGTAAAACAGGTCCAGATCGCCATGTGTGACACAGTTCACACCCGCCACCCCACAAGTGTGGGAGAAGCGGAAGAATAAGAATAAGAAGAAGAAGAAGATTGTAATTTTCAAAATGCTGATAAAATGTCCCTTGCTCTGGACTTGTTAGTATGGCGATGCAGGAAGTGTCCGTCAATGCCTATGATCAAAGCTGGAGCCTCTGTTACAGCCGCTCAAAGAATATAGCATTCCTTCGTCCAGCCGGAGCCTAAACAATTACGTCACCGGTAAGTCTCCTGCGATCCGGTGTGAGAGGCTCAGTATGAAAGAGCGACCACGATTTGCTATATCATTCATGACATTACGAATATTCGCTACATTTGATATGACGCGCATTCATGGTCACTGTAGCGAGTTTAGAAACGGAAGGGTAAACCTCACACTATGCTGCAGCGTGTGACCTGCAGGGATGATATTTCAGTGGAATTCAGACCACGGTAAAATGAAATGGCGTATGGCTTTTAGTGTCGGGAGTGTCCGAGGACAAGTTCGGCTTGCCAGGTACAGGTCTTCTGATTTGACTCCCGTAGGCTACCTGCGCGTCGTGATGAGGATGAAATGATGATGAAGACGACACAAACACCCAGTCCCCGTGCCAGAGAAATTAACAAATTACGGTTAAAATTCCCGACCCTGTCGGGAATCGAACTCGGGACCCCTGTGACCAAAGGGCAGCACGCTAACCATTTAGCCACGGAGCCGGACTCAGACCACGGTACTTGAAATTTAGACAGTTCCAATGATACTGAAACGGACTTGCCGGATAGCTTTCCTGGAAGTAATCATTTCGAAACAAAGTGTTGTACATATAGTATAGACTATAGACGCTATCGTGGATCAATTTTGTAACAGATTATCGTCAGTTGTATGTAGAGGTGATGAAGTGAAGAGTGAAGAGTGAAGTGAAGGTTCCGATAACGTTAGAAGATTACAAAATAATGTTAACTTTCCTGGGAACCAATATAGCCAATACTAATTACTGATATAGAGTAGTCTGTGTTGTAGGGGTAGCTTGTTGCCTGCTTCCTGTCCAGAGACCATGCGTTCGATTCCCTGCCGATCCAGAATTCTTTTCTAGACCGAGGCGTAAGAACGGGGTTCAGTTACCCTCGCAATACCAACCCAGGAGGTGTCTGATTGGAACCTGTCAAGAGGGTCAAAGAATATGGCCGAGGGTGCCATCACTCTGACCACGGGGCACTCCATTAATTGCAAACCACCAGACTGGTCCTGTATGTGCTACTGGAAGAAAGGTTTGTTTTGTCATTGGTTTGAAGAACTTACTATATAAAATTGACGCAAGCTGAAAACTCGTATCTGGGGTGTAAAAGTGCGTTGGACAACATTGGCAGTTCAGTTGTAAAGTCGTTGTACTTCTGATTCCCGATCGATCATATCTGATCAATCCTGAGTATGCAAAAGGTCGTATAGGGCTCATACGAACAGTATCAGTTACGCTATACTGGTGGATGATCTAGATATTTAAGGATGTCTGTGTCTTCCAACACATTAAGGGCCTCTTCTGGGACAAATTTCCGACACCCTGGCGTCTGCTAAGACCATTAAAAGTTAGAAAGGAAAGGGCGACAATCAAATAATGTATTATTATTATTATTATTATTATTATTATTATTATTATTATTATTATTATTATTATTATTATTATTATTATTATTATTATTATTTCAGTATCGCATTTCTACTTCTCTGTGTGCGGTCGGTAGAGCACCCAGTCTCAGTTCAAGGCTTGGCCAGGGGTTTGACCCCGTATGACCTCGTCACCATGTGCTGGTGCCACTGAAAATCTTACCCGATTTACTTAGGCCCTCCTTGAAATAATCGAATACTTAGCTTTATTTGGTACACTTTCAGCCATCCTACAATCTGAGGTCGCTTATTTTTGTCCCTTCATCAAGTTCTTTTATAACTTATTGAGCCCAATTGGCTCATATCATTGTCTTTTTAAATATTAGAAATTAAAAAAATGGCATATGAGGGAATAGCCGCAGTTACATTATAGGCCGGATGTGTGGCGCCATTTCGCTTGCCCAGGTTTAAAGATAGTTCCACGTGTCAAGGTCATCTTGTGATGAAATGGAAAGCATTGGAATATTCCATGAGGTGTGATGACAAAAGTCACCAGATTTAGGTTGGCAACATTTTCAGGCAGCGAATCGCAGCAGAGCAGGTTTTGGAATGATGGGGGTAAATTAAAGATGGGTGCCGCATAAATGACTTCTAAAAATATTTAAATCCACCAGGGGATAAGGTGAAAACAAGATTAAACCATTTTGAGAACAATAATTAAAGACGGCGTATTTGCAACAATTTATTGGAATAAATAATCGCAGGCATATGTGACGGGATGTTACATCATTGTTGATGGGGTTCCCCGAGCTCACTATCCAGGATCCGACGTGCATGGAGAGGACGCGAGCCGCTAAGAACAGGCACTCTGCTACGGAAATTTGAACGTGTCGGACGTACGTGTATGTGGTTCACGAGAACCCTAATCTAGAGCATTTCCTATCAAATAACTAGCTGTCGAAGATACTACGGGTCCGATAGACTTTGCATTTAACTCAATAATGACCGAAATTTTTGTAAATTCAAGAAGGTTAATTTTTACAACATTAACTGAAAATTAGGATCGGAGCGAGATCAAACAAGGACGCATCGCAGTGCCACGTGTAAACTCGCGGAAAGCAGAGACAAAGTGTATATTACAATTGTGAATAATTGGATGTGCTAGAATAATTTAACTATATCTGTGTTTTTTTTTATATGTATTTTAGTGTAGTAAGAAGTGATGAGCGTGTGATTTTATGAAAGCAACAAGAGTGAAGACCATGGTTGTGAAGAATGGTCTTGGTTCAGGTTCTGAAGCCGTTAGCATGATGGCTTAAGTACATCATGGGGCCGACCTGAAACCATGAGGCCGTGGAGCTGAGTATGGAGCGTCGCCGAGTCGATAAGTACCCTGATTCATTATCTAGCATGTGCATGATTAGCTGTTAACTGTAAATAAATTAATGCATGATTATTCGTTTATTTTCCTTTTTAAGTACTGTAGCAAGGATAGTTAGGTTTTTTTTTTAGGTTTTATTTTATGCTGATGCCTAGGGGGGTGTACATATTGTGATATTAGCGTGTGTTAAAATATGGTCTTCGCGAGTGTGGAAATAATGTGTGTAAATAATGATCTTCCATTACGGGTGTGAAACATGGTTTTTTTTTCTCAGTGCGTGATCTTCTAGCAAATATTAGCGTGTGCGTGTGTGAATATTTAATGACGTAGGAGGCATCAGTAAGGATTAGTTAGAGGGAATAGATAGATTAACCTGGCATGTCGCATGAAAAGTTCGTCAAGAAAATTTTCACTGACCCAAGATTCGAACCCGGACTGTCTGGCACATTACAGTGGGATTTTGGAAAATATATGTCATCAGTAAGTAACGTGCACCGTTAATCAATGAGAAAATTTTGTGCTGAAGGGAATAATTGTCATCCTAAAATTTTCCGAGAAGTAGTTAGCTAGTGTTGAAATAGGGACCTCTAAGACACAAAATGCCGACCGCAAGAGTCGAACCAATGATTGTGTAGCGCCATATATATATGTAAATACCGGCATAATGATATACGTGTTCCTGATAATAGAGTGAGAAATGTAGAATAATACGTGAAATATGAAATGAATAAAATATATTGAGAGTATTATATAATTAGTAACTGTTCGCACAGGCGCATGATATTGTGGAGGAACATATGGCTTCATTTAGAGTAGAGAGAGAGAGAATTTAAGTGGGTGCGAACATGTTAGAATGCCGTGTCAATGAAATGAGTCGGGCGTGCGATAAGGCTATAGACCGGGTCGGCGCGTTGTGTATTAGAGAGGCTATGGCAGCTGTAGTAAGGTCTTATAAGTAACAAAATATCGCATTCATCCGTAAGAAAAATTCTGTTTGTGGAACTCAGGACAGCACAATTAGATTGAATAATGATAACTAGACTTCGTGACAGATCATTGCGGCAAGCATAATGATAGGTCACTGTAATGATGCCATGTTGAGGGTCGGAGTTCGATGCCCGGCCGAGTCAGTGGATAAGGATTTCCCCTGTGACTATATGATGGAAATTATGTTGTGTTTGTTTATGTTATATGTTCTTCAATATGTGGGCAATGCAAATTTTGATTTTGCAGTTGCAATATTTCTTGTGATGTTGAATTCAGTTCATGTGGTTGTATGTACTTGCGGCATTGAGGTTCTGACCCTTGTCTGTAAATTCAGTGTAGGTTAAGGTGCATTATCATTGTAGTGTAGGTCTTGCTACAGGGTAGGATGTTTTTGTGTTGATAAACAGCTAATTAGGCATATGCAAGATATTTTTAATTTTAATGAATCGGTAAATTAATTTAATTTATTTATGTCAGGGTTACTTTTCGATTTCGTGCGTGCGTTCCATATTATCAGCATTATATGAGGGGAGGATGGTACTGAGAAAGAATAAGTTAAATAGTTTCGGACTCAAATAATAATAGGGACTATTTTTATATAAAATTTTGTGATGAATAATTTTATGATATATAAAATTTTGGATTGGATTACCAAATCTAACAAACGTGATTGGATAAATTTATGATTTTCAAGGTAACAATTATACCGACATTGATAACTGCGAATTGGTAAATTATAATGAATTTAATGGATTTAATTAATTAAAAGATGAGTTGTGAATTACACGGCGGATGTTGCTTAATGATTTTACACAGCCTCATACATTTCATTTTGAAGAGTGTATTTAAATAAATAATTTGGTATCTAGTAAATGGTAACTACAAGGTTTATAATATGGTGAGGAAATAACTTAAAGGTATGGAGAGCAAATATGAATTTGTTATTCAAAGAATGAACGGAAGAAGTTTTGGTTGTATTAACATTTTAAAAAGGTACTTTGACAAATTAACAAAGGTCATGATGATAGATTATTATAATATTTTATTATTGAAAATTTTGAAATATGGTGTTACCAAAATATGAGTGGAATGGAATTGGATTAAAATTTTTGAAGTACTGAAGTAGAGTTGATGAATAAGATGAAAGGGAATTGTAATAAAGATGAAGTAATGTGTTTCGAAGGATTTGAAATCTATGAGTCATGAGGTTGATATTTTATAGTCGAGGGTGATAGAGGTTGTGAACAATATTTGGTCCGAAGAGTTTATTGTTTGTATAGAAGTATATTGCTTTGCCAAAGTTTAGCTTTTTCAATAAATTTTGCATTCGTAAATGTTCTCATTCGGATTTTTATTTAATTATTTTATTTCTTCTCTTTTATCCTTCCCGCTTGATTAATTTAAGGTTAGTTTATAATATCTGAAGATATCTCTGAGGGTAGTACCCAGTCAGCGACCCTGGGATGTCTCGAGCCGGCGCCACATTTCAAAGGCAGGAAGGGTAGAGGGTTGAGTTGTCGCCCGTGACGTGGGGCACGATTGTGTGTTTACCCATTAAGTGGAACCAAGTTGATCATGGTGATGATAGAAATTTTGGAATGTTTTTTGGAAAAATCCTCAATTTCGGGTTTCACGATTTTTGTTAGATAGTTTATGAGTGACATGTAAATGTAGATTATTTTGCGAAACTGAATGAGAACAGATCGTGAGTACCATTGTTATGGACATAGGCTCATGGCAGTCACTTAATAGAAATGCCCAAAAGAATAGAGGGATTGTGTTAAATCCAAACGAGGGTAAAAATGTCTGGTTTATTCTTCAAATAAATTCAGCCAGGGGCAATAGTTAAGAATAATTGTAGATTTTCGTGGAAGGATGAGATGACCTCGGTCTCAAGTTGTGGAAAATGGCAGTAACAAATGTTATGGTGTCAGTTTACGACGATATGGACCATTGTTTCGGTCATATCCGCCGTAATGCTGAGGGCATGTGTTTGTATACTGGCATGTACTGTATGTGAAGTACTTAATAATCCGAAAGCCCAATAATAGTATCGCGATATTCGGTGGTTCGATGTTAAATTTCTTTGGGGCTGTGTTAATTAGTGGTTTGTGATTTTTTTTCCGGGTTTAGTTTTCTTTGTATAGAACTTTGGCAAAATGTAGATGAAATAGGGACAGCTTTTAGATGGCAATGTTTGGCCAAATTTTTGATTGATATTATCCACGTAACGTAAAGTAAAGAAGCTGGAATTAAATTATATGATAATAATTATGGAAATTTGAACTTATTCTTTCTCATATCCACGGCACATGGTTAGAGGGAAGGCCCGTTTTCTCAGTGAGATAATATGGTAGATGTGGAGGTGGTGAAGGGTCTTATGACCGAACTCATGAATGAACTGAGGGAGGACATGAATGAACGATTTAGGGAAGTTAAGGAGAGTGCGAATGAACAATTTCAAGGTGTCAATGAACAATTTAGGGAAGTTAAGGAGAGTGCAAATGAACAATTTCAAGGTGTTAACCAACAATTTCAAGGTGTTAACCAACAATTTCAAGGTGTCAATGAACAATTTAAAGAAGTTAAGGAGAGTGCAAATGAACAATTTAAAGAAGTTAGGGACCAGATGGTCAGTATCAAGGATCAGCTATCGACAGAGATAACTATAGTTAAAGAGGGCTGCGATAGGAATGCTCAAAGATTAGAGAAGCAGATAGAAGAGGTCCGAATGGAAGCAGTTACCCGCAGTGACAAGTTGGAAGAAAAGATAGATCAGGTCGCTTTAACAGTATCGCAAGTAGATGCCAGGTTGTCGGAGAAACTGAGTCAAGTCGAAATAAACGTCGAGGGTCAACAGAAAGCTGTAAATTCGATCAAGGATAAGATGGTTGATATTGAGGAAGCGATCGTATTGACAGACGCCAAAGTCACCAAGCTACAAATAGAAACACATGAATCGTTTGTCAAGACTGCCGAGGGATTCAATGACCGGTTGTTGCAATTGAGAGATAATGTCCATGGAGAAGTTAAGAAGGTAGAAGACCAACTGAAAGAAGAGATGGCTGAAAATAGGAAGGAACTCTTGGAGGAAATAAATGGAGTGCAAGCGGATCTTCGAGCTGAAGGTTGTGAAGTAACGAAGCAAATTAGTGAATGGGCTCATAAATGCCATAAGACGGAAGTGAAGGTGGACATACATGAAGAATTAATGAAAGAAATGAAAGAGGAGATCGGACAAATCAAGGGACTTAAGGAAGATGTCGAGATATTGAAATTACAGGAGACTAAGGGAGAACTGCTCATGCGATCGATGATAAATAAACAAAATGTCTTAGAGCAAGCAGGAAGCCATTCTAGTAGTGTAGGATTGGGAAATGGAGTAGATCAGACCCGTTTACCTGAAACTACCAACCAACCATTTGAAGAACGAACTTCAACGCCACAGATTATGGGACCAATTCCATATTTTGAATTGATGAGATTATCAGAGGGAAAGCCAAGGAAATTTACTGGTGGACCCGAGATAACACCGAAAAGTTTCCTTAGAGAGATGACAGAATATATTCAGGACAATAGAATTCATCCGGATAGACAGTTGAGGATTGTAGAGCGATTTCTAGATGGACAACCATTGATCTGGTTTAAAGCATTCAAATATTGTTTTGACGATTACGAAGGATTCAAACGTGCCTTTTTGCAAAAATACTGGGGACAGGAGGTTCAACAAGGACTCAGACTTGAACTGTATTCACGAAAATATCAGAGCACAGTACCCACGAGATACGCAGACTTTTTCAGTGGGCAACTTTTGAAGCTTAGGGAGTTAGACTGTCCGCCTCCAGAAGAAGAGTTAATCGCATCAATCGAAAGACAGTTACCTGTGGATGTGCAAAGGACATTGATAGCTGCGAACGTGAAAACAGCTGTAGAGGCCGAAGTATTGTTAAGGCAATTAGATCAAACATCGAACTTGTATCATCCTAGGAATCGGAATATTGAAGCAGTCCATACTATTGACTTGACCAAGGAAGAGAATTCATCAGAGAAGAAGACCCAGGGAACCAACACGTACAACAATAAGAACGATGATAATCAGAACAGAGAGTATCGAAGAGGATACCAGGGAAGAAATTGGAAAGCTCAATCCTTTGGAAGAGGACGAGTCAACGATAGAAGTTATGAGTCAAATTATAATCAGAATTATGGAGCAAACAGAAGACAAGGGTACCGATATAGATATGGAAGGTTTGGAGAGATGAGAAGACCATATCCACCATATAATAGACCAGGTGATGCAAGAGGTCGACCAAGAAGAGAAGAAAATGACAGAATGGATCTTCAAGAACGCAGGAATGAGTCTAGAAGATATGTTGAGGAGTTGGCCACGAAAGGAGTATCGTCAGACCAGTGGAAGAGTGCGATTCAACAAGGGAATCAGGACAGAAGTCATGGAGCTGAGAGTAGGGAATATCAGGCTCATAGACGTAGAGAGGAATCTGGTGGATTAAATATAAATGCCCCGAGGTTTTCAATGGAGGGAAGTGGAGCTAAAAAAAAATCCGAAATGTAGTATTCCAAGATAGTGCAACCGCAGGATGTCGCCATCAGGATAATCATGGATGGGCAATTGCAACCATTGATTCTTGGATAGCTAGACCAGAAGATCTTGTAGAGGATAAAGATAGATTTGTAAATAATGAAATAAAGAAGTTACCTGTCATTTATGTCAGAGTTGGGAGTCTGAGGGTCAGGTGTTTGGTGGATACTGGGGCCAGCGTCAGCGTGGTATCACAAGTTTTAATCGATGAATTACAGAGGAAATGTCAAATACCAATTATACCAGTAGCATCAGTTAAAATTCGAGGCATAATACCAGACAAAGTCACAACATGTAAAAGTCAAGCTTATGTAGATGTAGAAGTTGGAAGTAATATCATGTCTCACCCATTCATTATAATGAACCGAGTGGAATTCAACATGATTATAGGGGCTGACTTTCTCCGAGAATTTAAGGCAGTTATTGATATGGAAAAGGATGTAATAAGCTTCAATCTCAGTGATGATCAGTCAGAAATTCAGTTAAACCAACTACCAAACGTTGAGGGAGAAGAAAGAATTTGGTTGGCAGAACAATCGGTGGAAGAGATAGTTAGAAACATACATCAAAATCAGGATGCTATCCTAGAAGAATTTGAGGAAATGATTTTCGCATTGGAAAGGGAGACTGAGTTACCAGATTTCGGGGACAAAGTCAAAAATAAAGTATCAGAAGCCATGATAGGAGAAGAAGATAAGTCAAAATTAAAGGGAATTTTAGGCCACCATAAAACAGTATTCGGATCCAAACCGGGGAAGATTCCAAATTATAAATATGAGCTAAAAGTAAATAGTTGGGAACCGTTTAAACAAAGACCTTATCCAGTAGCAGAGAAGTTTTACCCTAAAGTTAAAGAAGTAATCAAGGAAATGGAGGATAACGGTTTAATATCTAAAAAACCTACACCATTTTTGAATCCTTTGGTGATTGTTGAAAAACCTAATGGAAGCATCCGTGTGTGCTTGGACGCAAGGGCCATAAATCAACGACTTGTGCCTGAATACGATAAGGCCCCTCCTATCAAGGAATTGTTGAGAAAATTCCGAGGCAAACATTACTTTACGACTATCGACTTAACGTCATCGTATCACCATATTGAGTTGGATGAAGCTACTAAGGTTTTGACAGGATTCCTGTTCGACCAACAGACGTATATTTTTAACCGATTACCCTTTGGTTTGAAGACAGCTGGTTCTGCTTTGATCCGAGCCCTAGATAAGAATTTAACGCAGGAAGTCAAAGATTCTACGGTCAGATACGTAGATGATATCATGATTGCAACGGAGACTTTGGAAGAGCATTTTGATGTATTGCACAAACTTTTGGAAAATTTAAATCGTGCAAATTTTAAAGTAAATCTTGAAAAGTCCCACTTTTGTCAAAGAAGTATTATGTTTTTAGGTCATATTGTGGACGGTAATGGCGTCAAACCTAGTCCTGTAAAGATCAGATCAATACAAAATTTCCCCAGACCCATGAGAATCAAACATGTTCGTCAGTTCTTGGGAATGTGTAACTTTTTCTCAGACCATTGTCCTTTGTATACGGAAGTTGTTGCACCTCTTCAGGATTTGTTAAAGAAGGATAAGAAATGGAAATGGGATGAAAATTGTGAAAATGCATTTTTGAAGACGAAGGAATTATTGGCTAATAGTGTGAAATTGGGGTACCCAGATTTCGGAAAACCATTTATAGTTCAGACAGATGCTTCAGTTGTGGGAATTGGAGCGGTCTTATATCAAGAGTCGGAAAACAAAGATCACCAAGCAAATTATTTGGCTTTTATGAGTCGCAAATTGCGGTCTCACGAAATTAAGTACACTACGACGGAGTTGGAGATGCTTGCCATTGTTACAGCATTGGGACATTGGAGGAAGTATATTTATGGCTATCCTATTATCATTCGGACGGATCATAAAGCCTTAACCTTCCTTTTCAAGACAACTATGTCAAGCGAGAGGGTTAGCCGATGGGGCTTATTTGTTCAGCAGTATGATGTTACCCTTGAACATTGTGCTGGCAAGTTAAATGTGATTGCAGATGCGTTGAGTAGAAATCCTGAATCTGGAAAAGCAGAAGTAAATTTGATTGAAATTACACAAGAGGATAATCAGTTTTTGGAAAAACTTAGGAACATTTCGGAAGCACAAGAGTTGTGGGATGAGACCAAGAAATTGAGGGATTATTTTCAGAAGAAATTGCAGTCGGGAACAGTTGAATATAGAGAAGCAGAAAAACAAGCTATAAATTACAGTTTCTTTAATGGCATACTTCACAAATTCATTGATGAAGAGCACACGAAATTGAGAATTGTTGTACCACCACAGTTGAGATGTGAATTGATCTGGCTTACACATCATTCGATAGGACATGCTGAGATTGATAAGGTGACGGCGACCATTAAGGAAACCTTTATTTGGCCAAATTTGAAAGACATGGTGCGGAAAGTCATAATGACATGTGATATATGTCAGCGAATTAAACCTTGTCCATTTTTAATGAGACAAATTCCTAGGCCAGTGCTACCCTCTAAGCCTAAAGAGTTGTTTGCAATGGATTTTTACGGCCCTTTGCCACGTGCAAGTAGAGGATTAAAATATATTCTGGTATGCGTTGATGTGTTCACAAAATTTGTGACATTATGCCCTATCCAAAGAGCAACTACGAAAGCCGTTATTAGTCAAATAAAGAACAAAATTATACCTCAGATGGGAAAGCCGGAATTTGTACTAACGGATCATGGGACTCAGTTTACGTCCGAAATTTTTAAAAGGGATACTCAGAATTTGGGAATAGGACATGTACTCAGTTCAATTAGAAATCCCCAGTCAAATCCTGCTGAGAGAATTATGAGAGAGATTGGGAAGTTTTGTAGAATTTATTGTCGGAATGAACATTGGAAATGGATCAGAGTATTGCCAATCATAACTGAGAGTATTAATTCAACGATACATGAATCTACTGGCCAGATACCCGCTGTCGTACACCATAATGAGTATCCAAAAAGACCATGGGAAGGTATAATCCCGTTACCAAGTGATCCAAGACCTTCACACGAGCTTTGCGTCCAGAATACATCTCAACATCTCAAGGAACAAGCTGAACGACGTTTACGAAGAATGCGTAATAAGAGGTTCCACCGAAGTTTACGTGTGGGAGAATTGGTGCTCGTGAAGAAACCTGCAGTCTCAAATCCTAGTTCAAAATTTTATCATAAATTTGCTGAACTTTATATTGGGCCATATGAAGTCATACAGGACTATGAGAATAATTCTTATAAAGTCAAAAACTTAGAGACAGGAGTTGAAAGCACTTATAATGCTGGAAATTTGAAATTATATTATCCCACAAGGAGAAATGTTGACCAGGAAACAATGGTTGACGAAGACGATCTTGAAGGACATCCTGAAGAAGATGAAGGAGGAGAAGAAGATGGTGGAGAAGACGATGAGATGGAAGATGAAGAAGAAGAAGATGTTATGTTAACCTACGATACCTCATACGAGATGCCCAGAGGAGAAATGGATGAAAACGAAAGTTCTGGCGGAGAATGTGCCTGTGAAGAATTAATTGAATTAAGAGGAATGATGGAGAAGGTGGTTACTAAGTTAACAATGAATAATACTCGTCTTAAGGAAGAAAATTTGAGTCTAAAATCTGGATTTGTTAAGTAAATAATGGAAAGACAATGATATATTTGGAAGATGTGTGGTTGGAAAAATCCCTTGTCAGTAATTTTTCCAAAAAGAAAGTGGGGGAAAGATGAGCCCAATTGGCTCATATCATTGTCTTTTTAAATATTAGAAATTAAAAAAATGGCATATGAGGGAATAGCCGCAGTTACATTATAGGCCGGATGTGTGGCGCCATTTCGCTTGCCCAGGTTTAAAGATAGTTCCACGTGTCAAGGTCATCTTGTGATGAAATGGAAAGCATTGGAATATTCCATGAGGTGTGATGACAAAAGTCACCAGATTTAGGTTGGCAACATTTTCAGGCAGCGAATCGCAGCAGAGCAGGTTTTGGAATGATGGGGGTAAATTAAAGATGGGTGCCGCATAAATGACTTCTAAAAATATTTAAATCCACCAGGGGATAAGGTGAAAACAAGATTAAACCATTTTGAGAACAATAATTAAAGACGGCGTATTTGCAACAATTTATTGGAATAAATAATCGCAGGCATATGTGACGGGATGTTACATCATTGTTGATGGGGTTCCCCGAGCTCACTATCCAGGATCCGACGTGCATGGAGAGGACGCGAGCCGCTAAGAACAGGCACTCTGCTACGGAAATTTGAACGTGTCGGACGTACGTGTATGTGGTTCACGAGAACCCTAATCTAGAGCATTTCCTATCAAATAACTAGCTGTCGAAGATACTACGGGTCCGATAGACTTTGCATTTAACTCAATAATGACCGAAATTTTTGTAAATTCAAGAAGGTTAATTTTTACAACATTAACTGAAAATTAGGATCGGAGCGAGATCAAACAAGGACGCATCGCAGTGCCACGTGTAAACTCGCGGAAAGCAGAGACAAAGTGTATATTACAATTGTGAATAATTGGATGTGCTAGAATAATTTAACTATATCTGTGTTTTTTTTTATATGTATTTTAGTGTAGTAAGAAGTGATGAGCGTGTGATTTTATGAAAGCAACAAGAGTGAAGACCATGGTTGTGAAGAATGGTCTTGGTTCAGGTTCTGAAGCCGTTAGCATGATGGCTTAAGTACATCATGGGGCCGACCTGAAACCATGAGGCCGTGGAGCTGAGTATGGAGCGTCGCCGAGTCGATAAGTACCCTGATTCATTATCTAGCATGTGCATGATTAGCTGTTAACTGTAAATAAATTAATGCATGATTATTCGTTTATTTTCCTTTTTAAGTACTGTAGCAAGGATAGTTAGGTTTTTTTTTAGGTTTTATTTTATGCTGATGCCTAGGGGGGTGTACATATTGTGATATTAGCGTGTGTTAAAATATGGTCTTCGCGAGTGTGGAAATAATGTGTGTAAATAATGATCTTCCATTACGGGTGTGAAACATGGTTTTTTTTTCTCAGTGCGTGATCTTCTAGCAAATATTAGCGTGTGCGTGTGTGAATATTTAATGACGTAGGAGGCATCAGTAAGGATTAGTTAGAGGGAATAGATAGATTAACCTGGCATGTCGCATGAAAAGTTCGTCAAGAAAATTTTCACTGACCCAAGATTCGAACCCGGACTGTCTGGCACATTACAGTGGGATTTTGGAAAATATATGTCATCAGTAAGTAACGTGCACCGTTAATCAATGAGAAAATTTTGTGCTGAAGGGAATAATTGTCATCCTAAAATTTTCCGAGAAGTAGTTAGCTAGTGTTGAAATAGGGACCTCTAAGACACAAAATGCCGACCGCAAGAGTCGAACCAATGATTGTGTAGCGCCATATATATATGTAAATACCGGCATAATGATATACGTGTTCCTGATAATAGAGTGAGAAATGTAGAATAATACGTGAAATATGAAATGAATAAAATATATTGAGAGTATTATATAATTAGTAACTGTTCGCACAGGCGCATGATATTGTGGAGGAACATATGGCTTCATTTAGAGTAGAGAGAGAGAGAATTTAAGTGGGTGCGAACATGTTAGAATGCCGTGTCAATGAAATGAGTCGGGCGTGCGATAAGGCTATAGACCGGGTCGGCGCGTTGTGTATTAGAGAGGCTATGGCAGCTGTAGTAAGGTCTTATAAGTAACAAAATATCGCATTCATCCGTAAGAAAAATTCTGTTTGTGGAACTCAGGACAGCACAATTAGATTGAATAATGATAACTAGACTTCGTGACAGATCATTGCGGCAAGCATAATGATAGGTCACTGTAATGATGCCATGTTGAGGGTCGGAGTTCGATGCCCGGCCGAGTCAGTGGATAAGGATTTCCCCTGTGACTATATGATGGAAATTATGTTGTGTTTGTTTATGTTATATGTTCTTCAATATGTGGGCAATGCAAATTTTGATTTTGCAGTTGCAATATTTCTTGTGATGTTGAATTCAGTTCATGTGGTTGTATGTACTTGCGGCATTGAGGTTCTGACCCTTGTCTGTAAATTCAGTGTAGGTTAAGGTGCATTATCATTGTAGTGTAGGTCTTGCTACAGGGTAGGATGTTTTTGTGTTGATAAACAGCTAATTAGGCATATGCAAGATATTTTTAATTTTAATGAATCGGTAAATTAATTTAATTTATTTATGTCAGGGTTACTTTTCGATTTCGTGCGTGCGTTCCATATTATCAGCATTATATGAGGGGAGGATGGTACTGAGAAAGAATAAGTTAAATAGTTTCGGACTCAAATAATAATAGGGACTATTTTTATATAAAATTTTGTGATGAATAATTTTATGATATATAAAATTTTGGATTGGATTACCAAATCTAACAAACGTGATTGGATAAATTTATGATTTTCAAGGTAACAATTATACCGACATTGATAACTGCGAATTGGTAAATTATAATGAATTTAATGGATTTAATTAATTAAAAGATGAGTTGTGAATTACACGGCGGATGTTGCTTAATGATTTTACACAGCCTCATACATTTCATTTTGAAGAGTGTATTTAAATAAATAATTTGGTATCTAGTAAATGGTAACTACAAGGTTTATAATATGGTGAGGAAATAACTTAAAGGTATGGAGAGCAAATATGAATTTGTTATTCAAAGAATGAACGGAAGAAGTTTTGGTTGTATTAACATTTTAAAAAGGTACTTTGACAAATTAACAAAGGTCATGATGATAGATTATTATAATATTTTATTATTGAAAATTTTGAAATATGGTGTTACCAAAATATGAGTGGAATGGAATTGGATTAAAATTTTTGAAGTACTGAAGTAGAGTTGATGAATAAGATGAAAGGGAATTGTAATAAAGATGAAGTAATGTGTTTCGAAGGATTTGAAATCTATGAGTCATGAGGTTGATATTTTATAGTCGAGGGTGATAGAGGTTGTGAACAATATTTGGTCCGAAGAGTTTATTGTTTGTATAGAAGTATATTGCTTTGCCAAAGTTTAGCTTTTTCAATAAATTTTGCATTCGTAAATGTTCTCATTCGGATTTTTATTTAATTATTTTATTTCTTCTCTTTTATCCTTCCCGCTTGATTAATTTAAGGTTAGTTTATAATATCTGAAGATATCTCAGAGGGTAGTACCCAGTCAGCGACCCTGGGATGTCTCGAGCCGGCGCCACATTTCAAAGGCAGGAAGGGTAGAGGGTTGATTATGCATCCACGTTACCAAAACCAAAATCAGAAGAGTCCATGACTACGTGAACCGGTTTCAATGTTGTCAACTGAGAAGAAATTTTAGTAAAAAACGTGAATTCTGAATTAAATTAACGTAGTCCATATCTGACTCCGTGGCTATATTGTCACTGATATGGTCTACGAACTGTGGAGGATCTGGTGTCAATTCCTGATCGCGTTATGTTGTTTTAATCGCTCGTAGTAAATTCCTGTGTGTCAGGTGGTGATGGTGATTATTGTTATAAGAAAAAGATCAACTGGGCAACAATCGTCTCTTAACACTAATCAGATGAAAAATGAAAGAACCGAGAGAGTTAGCTACGCGATTTGAATCATGTAGCTGTGACCTTGCATTCAGGAGATAGAGGGATCGTACCCACTGCTGGCAGCCCTGAAGATGGTTTTCCGTTATTTTTTATTCGTACACAAGGGAAATGCTGGGGCTGTACCTTAACTAAGGTCACGGTAGTTTTCTTCCCAGTCCTAGCCCTATTCTATCGTCGTCATAAGACCTTCCTATTCTTGTAGCTTGAATTTGTAGGATTATAATGGGCTTCATTTCTGTACAGAGATTGAATGGTGTACTGATATTTATTACTTTGTTTCATGATTTATATCTCTTAAGCGCATTGTCTATCATGCTTATCCACGAGCATGTTGCTCTTCGTGGCTTCGTATCCCGCACGGCAAAATATATACGACTAATCGTGCCCACCTCCAGTTTACTGGAACAGAAACTTTTAAGAAAGTGTTCTGAATTATCGTAATCATGAATAATTATTATGCATATTCTACAAATAACTCATTTTAAAACGTGAGAATATTCATCGAGGAACACCATGGTCACCTTCCCTCCCCCGGGGACTCGTCGGTCAGTCGCCTCTTGGGTACGTCCAAGATGAACGCTGGTTTTCTGAATCAGACAGTCGGCGCCGAGTCGGCATAAGTATATCCTTTGTTGTTAAGCGGGACTGGCCATAATGCACCTGCGCGCAGGAGGCCTGCGCACTGGTAGTCTGACTCAGATATTTACCGGAATGATTAGTTCATTCTGGTTTCAGACAACCTGCCGCGCAAGCTGTTGATTTTCGTGTTTAGTGTGTTTGACATTTTGGTAACGATGGATATCGAGAATTTGATTTCAAAAGTTCAACTTAATTCTCCGATATGGGATAAGCGAATTAAAGATCAATTCAATAGGAACATCGTCGATGGCTGTTGGAGAAAGATTTCTATAAATGAAGACTGATGATATTCGAAAAATCTGTTTTCGTCGGCAAGTAACTGTGGAAAAAGGTTTTTGTACTCCCAGTAAATAGATCTTAATTCATTAATTGGATGTATATTACTCATTCGTTTTAACTTGCTTGTAAATGAAATGAAATGGCGTATGGCTTTTCGTGCCGGGAGTGTCCGAGGACATGTTCGGCTCGCCAGGTGCAGGTCTTTTGATTTGACTCCCGTTGGCGACCTGCGCGTCGTGGTGGGGATGAAATGATGATGAAGACAACACATACACTCAGTCCCCGTGCCAGTGAAATCAACCATAGATGGTTAAAATTCCCGACCCTGCCGGGAATCGAACCCGGGACCCCTGTGGCCAAAGGCCAGCACGCTAACCATTTAGCCATGGAGCCGAACAACTTGGTTGTGACATTATCACTTAGCAGCAATAGAGCTGCAGCCTGTTCTCTTGTTAGTTCCACGCTACACTGATCAGTTGTATCTCATATCTTTTCTTTTGTGGCAGCTCTGTCTGCGCTGACAACCAGCTTTCATAATGGCCACATCCCACCTGCCACTCGGAGTCAGACAGTCAGCGCCGACTGTCTGACTCAGAAAACCAGCGTGCATCTTGGACGTACCCTTACGGTAGACTGGAGTTACTGTGACTTGTTAGCCGATCTGTTTTGTCCCTAATATTCCTACTAACTCAATTTCCTTTCAACAACAGACCCCATCCACGAGTATGGGATGTAATACCTTACGAGGGCTTCACCAGGCTACAATAACCATTCGATATTGTTGGATATCTGCACCATAAGAATTCCTGAATAGGCTATATTTTTTGCAACTTGCTTTACGTTGCACCGACACAGATAGGTCTTATGCCGACAATGGGATAGGAAAGGGTTAGGAGTGTGAAGAAAGTGGCCGTGGCACAGTCCCAGCATTTTCCTGGTGTGAAAAACGGAAACTACTGAAAATCGTCTTCAGGGCTGCCGACCGCGTAGTTCGAACACGTCATCTCCCGAATGTAAGCTCACAGCCGCGCGCGCTCCTAACTGGGCCGCTAACTCGCTCGTTTGGCTACTTACTCACCCATTCCAACATCTTGAGATACAATAAACCAAATCGAATACAGGTGAACCGCTCCTGGACAGGAATTTTCTTGGTACGCCGGTAGAACGCGACCAAATGATTTGTCACACTGAAACTCACGGGTGTCACACGTGCGGCAGCTTTGCTCAGTCACAAGTGGGCCATCAGATATCTGTGACAGGAAGGGTTGCTTGGCACTTGCTAACGTTGTTAGAGCTCAAAGACAGGCGACCTATTGTTTTCCCTGACGTCTACATCAACATTCTTCTGCTCACAATGTCAAATAGTCTCCAATATGTATCAGCGAGGGACATGGTAAATGTTTAACTGTCACGTCAAAGAACAAAAATAAATCAAACGCAAATCTCGCACTACAGCATGGATCAGGTGTAGGCTTTCTCTTCTTGTCAAGCCGGGTAGAGCGATCGTTCGATCGATTTTGAAAACAAAATTATTCCAAAGTGGCTCTGGAATAGGCGATACGCAACAAGCCGTGAGTGCAATAATATTGCCTCAGACGAAAATCATCCTGTCCTCAGTCCTTCCCCTTCTATTGGCTTTTTGTTTTTAAACTCATTATTTTCGTCACACTCCCTTTAATTGATCTTAGGTCTGTGAAGATGCCTGCTGACCAACTGAACGACTCGAAACCTATCGGGGTGGCACAAGGTCAACGTAACTATACCTTCAGTTGTATAACTTGGCATTCACGACAATTTCCTTGACTTTCATTTTAGATGACTCCTTTAGCTGGCCTATACACATGAGACCGAGTGAATTCTGTATCAGTTAAATCCGTGGATAAGCTAGTGTCAGATTGATAGTTGTACATAACAGTGTTTCATGATAATGATTCTGCATTCTAGCATCGAATTTTCACTTTCTAAGAGATGTGCAAGGTTTATTAAGTTATATTATTGTTTGTCTTGAAAGGTTTCATGTACGTTGTGAACCAAACACAACAGGTTGCCGTGCCAGCGCAAGACTACGATACCTGCAAAAATGCTGTTATTGAGAAATAGGGGTTTGAAGTTTTCTAAAGATTCTAAACAATCCCCGCGCAAACACGCGACAATTGCATATATCGTAATCTCACTGAATTCTTCTTCAAACCGATGCATCTGGAGACCATGCTGATACGTGACGAAAATAATAATAATAATAATAATAATAATAATAATAATAATAATAATAATAATAATAATAATAATAATAATAATAATAATGAGACACGTAGCTGTCAGCTTTCATTCGGGAGATAGTGGGTTCGAACACCACTGTCCGCAGCCCTGAAGATGTTTTTTCGTGGTTCCCCATGTTAACACCAAGAAAATGCTGGGGCTGTACCTTAGTTAAGGCCACGGCCGCTTCCTTCCAACTCCTAGGCCTTTCCTATCCCATCGTCGCCATAAGACCTATCTGTGTCGGTGCGACGTAAAGTCAATAGCAATCCAAACAAGCTTTCTTGTTTTTAAAGTTTCCAGCTTAAATTTGCAAATAAAATCTGTTGTGAGATACTTGATCGATCAGATCGTTAAGGATACCAGCTGCCACTCCTACAAAACTCTGAAGAGACTACTATCCCAGGGTACAGACCACTGAAGAGCAGCTTGTGCCGCCAAAAACCCAGAATTTATTACGCAATAAGATGTGATACAATATGACCGACAATGCGGTGCATTGCATACTAAGTAAATAATGAAGTTGAAAGGAAGTATTTATCAACTATTATCGTCCATTTGTGCGCTCTCAGAAATCGAGGTATTTTCCTTCGGTATCATGGATTTAGGTCGCTATAAAATGGGACTGATCAGAAACAGGTTAGTAATACTGAGGGTTTTGTGTCGGCACTCTTTAGGAGGTTACAAACCGTACTATTACGCCTGCTGACTGCTCTGCGGCAAGTTGAAAATAAGCCCGCGAGTGATGAAGTAGCCACGCTGTCATGGCTGGATGTTCCTTTGCGCCATTCATTTACCGGCCGCTCACCCGTATCTGTATCCAAGACTTACCGCTTATGATAAATAGCGGCTAATTATATTGTGATACTAGTATAATTGCCTCCGCACGAGTTGTGACCCAATGTATCATCACACAACACGTGTCTCTCGGGCTCCACGTGTACACACTGATTACTGTGAGATTGAGACATTTCCTGGGCCACCGAGAAACAATCACTGTGACTGTGTGTGAGTAACGGCTCGGCTGTCTTAGGTCTCTGAAGCACTACTAATAAACAAACATCGCATAATGTAAGTACTGGTCACTTTTAAGGCTTCATATCCTCCCGGTCGAATCCCGGGTCTTGAAATCGGAAAGCGAACCTGTAGACTTCCTCTGCGGTAGCGGGGGATTGAGGCAGGAAATCCATCATTACCACTGTCGTGTCCGACTCGTTGGCTGAATGATCAGCGTATTGGCCTTTGGTTCAGAGGGACCCGGGTTCGATTCCTGGCCGGAACGGGGATTTTAAACTTCATTAGTTAATTCCAGTGGCCCGGTGGCTGGGCATTTATACTGTCCCCAACATCCCTGCAACTAACACACCACACATAACATAATTCCCCACCACAATAACACTCAGTTACCTACAGTACACATGGCAGATGCCGCCCACCCTCATCGGAGGGCCTACCTTACAAGGTCTGAACTCGGATAGAAATTGCCACATCGGGATATAGTAGGTTCGTACCCCACTGTCGGCAGCCCTGAAAATGGTTTTCCGTGGTTTCCCATTTTCACACCAGGCAAATGTTGGGGCTGTGCCTTAATTAAGGCAACGACCGCTTCCTTCCCACTCCTAGCCCTTCCCTGTCCCATCGTCGCCGTAAGACGTATCTTTGTCGGTGCGACGTAAAGCAACTAGCATTTTAAAAAAAATAGCCACATGAAATTATTATTTCCACTGTCGTAATGGAGTGTGTGCAGATCATCGCTTTGTTTGGCTTGCGTCGTCACCGTTGTCGGAGAGGAAAAACAATTCTCACGTGCTCGGTGCATTCCACAGGTGCCTAAATAATTTTGGGAAAGACATTGTTGTAGAATTTTGGGAGGGGGAAAATTTTTCACAATCTGATAATTTCATATCCCCTCCGAAATCCGAACAGCCTTCTCTCCACGCTTCTTTTGTTTTGTTTCTTTCTTATCGTGGGAAATCTCCTGTGTCATATTCCATAGAACGGGACTGGATTCCATTGCATTGTACAAATGCTAGAGAGGTTGAACAGGTTTTGATAATCAGTTATAATAAAACATACATTAATTACCCAACATCACGCAGACAGAACTACGAACAGACCTGTTTTCCTTTTATGCAGTCAAATTTGAACTGAGTCAGTTTAGTTCTCCTGATTAGCAAAGCTGATCAAAGCATAACTCTCGCTTCCATTCCATCAGTGATACCGAAAATGGAATATGAATCCTTCATTGCTTAGGTAGCACTTTCATGAGATGAGGAGTGGTTTTCTTGAAATTAAGTATTCGGGACTCGATAGAATCCCAAGGAATGGATGTACAACTGTACATGTAGTATGGTCACCGAGACTGCCTGAACTAAGTCTCAAGACAACTGGCACAAGAGTAGGTGTAGTCTAAATGAAGCGTGAGTTTTGCCTTTGCGATATAAATGATCAACTTTTAAGAGACTTTCCTCCACAAGTTCCCGGTGAACATTTGTAGGATTCTCGCTCATCAGGCGTGTTGTGCTATGAGAATACTGAATTCACATCGTCTATGTTTACGTAATTAGGTTTCGTATTTACAACCTACCGCGCTGGTGCATCTTTCTCCGATAAGGTATATTTTTTTCAATTTCTATACATATTATATACAAATTACTTATTTACCACCGAAGGAATACGAATGCTTTCTCATTTTCAGATTTTGGAAGTTTCTAGTTATGTAGTAAATAGAGACTTCCTCCCCATGTAACTTTGGTAGTTAAAAGGGGTTTCCTATGGGAAAGTGGAATCACCATGAAACTTTGAATATGCATTGTTTGCAATACAGTATATGAACTAACATCCGTGAGTGCCGTGTTTCGAAATGTTTCGGGTCGCGAGTAACGGGAATTCAAGTTTACGTAGTGTACTGGATGTTAATCTCGTGAACAATCATAGACGCAGTGAGGAAAACGTGAGAAAAATGTCATCATAGGGTTTCCCTAATGTGAACTGCACTTCTTTCGCTGCTTTACCAATGGGAAGAATATACCTTGCAATCATGTTAGGTATATTTGATGTATCAAATTAACTTTAATGTATTATATACGTTGTATTGAGACTTAATGCGTACTATATATACAGTCATAGTATTGGGATCTCCCTTACAATATCGGCAATAATTATGAAAAACAGATCATTAGTAAAATGCCTTTTTTTTATAATGTTTTATTTACCATTCATGTAATGTTTACACCTACATCTACTTCATTATTTTCAAACATTTCACAGTCGTATATTCAATTGACACTAGTCTATGTAATTAAAACAAACATTTCACCATAGGAACAAGTACGGCCTAGGCGTTCCGAAGAACATTTCATGAACTTCGAAGCTCGCAGCTCGCATCCCGAAATACTCCGAAACGCAACACTACACGAGCGTTCGTTTCAACACTCAAGCAGTTCACTGCCAACGATTCACGGTAATCCCAGTTTCCCATGGGAGACAGTTACCTTGTAAATGGGGTAGAGCGGCTATCCACATCCACGGCCACATTCAACACCAGAAATTAAAATGTAGCCATTTCTAATGCAGGCTAAGGCTATGTGCATCTCCAGAAATATGTCTCGTTTCTAAAATTCAGGACGTCTTCCGGATGACATAGACACTGACTACGTGGGAGGCAAGAGGGCGTGTGCCCCCAAGGAACTCATCATTAGATGTTGACGGAGGGTAGAAGGGGGCCCCTTGCCCGATCAAAGAATTTCGTGAATGTCTGTGAATTGTAAATATGAGTGTTTAGATTCTTAAAAATATACTTCACGAGAGAAGAACGATTTACCGGATGTCAAGCGATAATTTCACATTATCTTGGTTGTATTGCTAGCATTCTTATTAGGCCTACTCATGAGCGAGAATATCAAAAAAGGCACTGCAGCGATTTCGTTCGACAAAATAATACAAGCCACAGAATATCGAGTACTCTGTCGACAAACTTCAAGTGGATAGTTTAGTGACATATTTTTCCTACAAAAATTCCAAAAATAGTGCTGCTTTCATGAAATTTGTTGCGAATTCGATAGATTTGTACAATGCATTGAGTCCTTAATTCTACATTGCTGAAATTTCAACTACAAGATGGAATTCATAATGGTGATAAAAGTCAGGTTGTGAGTTTCACAAATAGGAAAAGTCCTCTCAGTGTTAATTACTGCATTGATGGGGTGAAAGTTCCCTTTGGGGATCATTGTAAATACCTAGGTATTAATATAAGGAAAGATCTTCATTGGGGTAATCACATAAATATGATTGTAAATAAAGGGTACAGATCTCTGCACATGATTATGAGAGTATTTAGGGGTTGTGTAAGGATGTAAAGGAGAGAACATAGTTGTCTCTGGTGAGACCCCAACTAGAGTATGGTTCCAGTGTATGGGACCCTTACCAGGATTACTTGATTCAGGAACTGGAAAAAATCCAAAGAAAGGCAGCTCGATTTGTTCTGGGCGATTTCCGACAAAAGAGTAGCGTTACAAAAATGTTGCAAAGTTTGGGCTGGAAAGACTTGGGAGAAAGGAGACGAGCTGCTCGACTAAGTGGTATGTTCCGAGCTGTTAGTGGAGAAATGACGTGGGAGGACATCAGTAGACGAATAGGTTTGGATGGTGTCTTTAAAAGTAGGAAAGATCACAATATGTAGATAAAGTTGGAATTCAAGAGGACAAGTTGGGGCAAATGTTCGTTTATAGGAAGGGGAGTTAGGGATTGGAATAACTTAGCAAGGGAGATGTTCAATAAATTTCCAATTTCTTTGCAATCATTTAAGAAAAGGCTAGGAAAACAACAGATAGGGAATCTGCCACCTGGGCGACTGCCCTAAATGTAGATCAGTATTGATTGATTGATTGATTGATTGATTGATTGATTGATTGATTGATTGATTGATTGATTGATTGATTGATTGATTGATTGATTGATTGATTGATTGATTGATTGATTGATTGATTGATTGATTGATTGATTGATTGCATCCATATATTTATTGCAAGCTCATCGCGCGTTTCGTGGCGTGACAACTCACAGCGAGAGGCGACACGCCTAAACGTAGAACGAGGTTGGAACATTTTGGAAGACCACGGGTAATTAATAATGAAATTCTGGCTAATAACCCTCACTGTGAGATGTTTCGGCACTCTCGTTAACAAATAAATATTTGATGAAGCTAAATTTTACACGGTGGAAATGTATTTAATTATGCTCGGAGAGAAGGTAGCAACCATACCAGCAGAGTGGAAAACACGTGTCAAGGATATACGGTCAAAATGCGCGGGAACCCTCGTGCACTAAATGAATGAATGAAATAATTAATTAATAACGCCCGTTAAACAAACAGGAAAAATCAGCGAAAGACACCATCATGACTAGAAAAATAGGTAGAATCTCTGGGGTGAGTCTCAAAGAAATCAGTCCAGAGGTCATCAGATGGAATGATTACACAACAGTGTATAACGCCACGCAAAGCGTCCCTAGAGAATGCATAAGTACCCCTCCTCAAGCAAGGCTGTTAGTCATCATTCAGTTGTCCGAGAGGGTGAACATATGTTGCGTGACGTTAAGAATAGGCCTTAAAGTGTGCGAAATGGACTTGGAGAATCTCTAAAGTCAGTTGGCTTGAGGGACGAATATTTTACCCAGTGGTAATGGTGAGCAAAGACAAACATTGTATTTATGACATCCACCCCGGTCGGGGGAAAAATCATGAATTAAAAAATTGTACGATTTCTGAACTTCCGCGTAGAGAGACAGCAGATTCATAGGTAGCTCTTTGATTGATTGCGAACATGGTTATTTTGACAATCGGTAAGGGATCAGTAAGGGACGACTGTTGTGGTCTGACGGAGATAAGCTTTTGTCTCACGCTCATTCACATCTGTGGGAAACCTGGATGAAATAGGGTGGAAACTTGCCCCAAACTACAGCACTTCAATTCTCGACACGAGGCCTGGCGGTTTAATTGTTGCATATGTGTACAGAATAAAATGTATTGTAGTTTTATAAAGGAAATCAATGTGTGTTGCTTGAAGACGAGTACAAAATCAGTGTATTTATAAGGTAGTATTTAAGCGAAGAAGGTGTCATGTAAATATGAGGGCGTAAGTCCAGAGGTGTCTGGCGACAGATGAAGCCAATATAATGACACACCAAGCGGCACAATTACAGGTCTGTCCAATTTAAATATTATGTATTTGTAGTTAGATATGCAAATGATTGCCCCTTTAAATAAATAAATAATATCGCGTTGTATATGTGGCATGTGTAATTAAGTATATTGAGATGACGATGAAATGTCTTGCCCCTATTCCATTGTGGAGGCGAATTGTCTGTTATTTATGTCAGCGAGCGAAACGTTAAACTGTGTTTACATTTCTTTAAAAAATAAACGAGAAGTTAAAAATTGCAATGAAAATCAATGAAATAATGTTCGAGACGGTAAAAGTTATAACTATGATAACGATAAAATAACCTTTATGAACGTTTTAAATTCAAATATCAACGTAATCAATAATAATAATAATATTAATAATAACTTCAGGATAAAATTTGAGATGATGATAATTATGCATCAGCAGTTAGGTAAGCAAGATTTTCAGTTTATATTGAAATCCAGTGAAGTATAATAAGGTTGGAGTTTTGGGAAATTAAAATTTTGTAACACCATGTTTTGTGATACAGAAAACCACGTCATGCTATCTTCCTCCTGAGGTCCGGAAAATTTTCGAAAAGTTAATTGTGAGATCATTATAAAGTTCTTGGTCATGGGATCGCTTGTATTTAAAAAGTTACAAGCAAGAAGAAAATGGTTTGTAATGGAAGTGAAATATTATGAGAATATTCACACTAGTGTCCAAAAATTAAACACAATCAATAAACGAGGCCATACCGCCTGATAGGAATGTCAGACAGATTGCTGAACAAACGGAAGCTGAATCACACACCTTATGCCACACAACTTGTCCAAAAGAACAGTGTCAGAAATGTTCTAATAGCTAAGGTACACCTTTGACAACAACCCACAAAACTTGGCAATGTCATCAACAACAAAATATGTTGTTAATAAAGGATATGGTTACTCCTAACGGCCACACATGCTTGGCAGCGACGTGGCATGCCCTCTACCAGATGGTCCAAGACTCTTGTGGCAGTCGATCCCATTCCTCCGAAAGGGCAATGCGAAGGTCTTGGAGGGTCTTTGGTAGAGGCTGACGGGATGCAATTCGCTTCACCAATGCATCCCAGGCATGTTCTATAGGATTCATATCCGCAGGCCTCGCTGGCCAATCCATGCAATGAACGTCTTCCCAAGCCAGAAATGCATCCACTAGAGCAACGTGGTGCGGTCGGGCATTATCTTCCATTAACAGGAAATCTGGACCAACCGCACCTCTGAAGAGTTGAACATGTGGTCTCAGTACCTAACCCCTGTATCTCCGAGCGTTAACATTGTTCCTCGGACCACCCATGAAGATATGCAGGTCCGTACGGCCATTCAACATGATGCCGCCCCACACATGACGCCACCACCACCACCATACTGGTCCCTTTCCACGATGTTCCTGTGGCTGTATCGGCTACCCGGTTCTCTCCAGATTAATGTGCGACGGGAATCGTTCTGCAAACTGAAGCGGGATTCATCTGTGTGAAGCAGATGCCTCCATTCATACATGGTCCAGTTTCGATGTTTCCGTCCCCACAGTAAACGGGTCCGTCTCTGTGCTGGAGTGAGCGGGACGCACACCACTGGACGTCGGGCAAACAGTCCTACTGTTCTGAGCCTCCGGTACACAGTTTTCCGGGAAACGGCAATCCCTGAGACGGCTGCAAGCTCCGCCGACAATTGTCTTTCAGATACACTCCGATTTCGTCGGGCGGTTAAGACCAGATATCGGTCCTGCTGTAGGGTGGTTACCCTTGGTCGACCAGGTGCTGGCCTACGACTAACATATCCTGTGTTTCGAAGTCGTCTCCAAAGCCTGGAAATTACACTTTGTGCTTCATTGAAGGATAAGGCGACTTCGGCCTGTGTCTGACCTACCTCCATGCGGCCGAGTATACTACCCTTTATAGAGCAAAACCCTGGGGAACAATATATATTACTTATTTGATTAAATACCATGTCATTGGGGTCTACTGTTTAGGTTTCGACCAAAATCTGAGTCAATATGATTATGCGATATGGGGTGGTAAGAATTTTTACCAGAGAGCATGTAGGATTTTTTTCCCACTGAATTTGCACTGGTAAATATATTTACCACTTTGCTTACATGACTTCTTTCCACTGTGTTTTGCAAATAATATGTGCAAAATACAGATGGAAAGAATGGAACAGTAGTACATATAATTATAAATGTCACACTGACTCTGAAAATTGCACTAGAAACATGGTGTCATGGGGTCGGTGATGAAATTGATGATAGCCACTTATGAGAGGCCTCTGTTCGTAAAATAATTTGCTGGAAGAATATCACAGATATAGAACTAAGGCACACAGTTCTCTCCTTACAAACTATACGATTCAAAAGAAGCCATCATCTAAAATTAATTTCTAAAATCGTATAAGAATATCTTACAAAATAGCATAAATATGCATTCAGGCATGCAAGTGCCTAGGGAATCGAGGGGAATTTTGGGGTATATCCCCCAATATATGTCTGATTTGTCAACCCCTCCCCTGTGGGAAGCCCTGATATCAGCCACTACATGAGGCAGTCTATTCTTGCATCCATAATTACCCTGAAAATGTATTATTATTATTATTATTATTATTATTATTATTATTATTATTATTATTATTATTATTATTATTATTATTATTATTATTATTATTATTCTATATACGCCCATGAACTCAGAGGAACTGAATACCATACAGATGGACTAAATTTATGTTTTTCCGAAATACACTTGAAGTGTTGTTTGGCTATAAATCCATTTTTCGTAATTTGGGAAGCTAATACATCTTGTGACTGATAAAACGTACGTCCATTACCTTACATTCTTGCTGCATGTTTTAATATTAGTGAATATAACATGTTGGCCAAAATATTGTAGGAAAGGCCATATGTAAAACATGTAACTAGAAGCTCTGAAGTTTATTTTCCGATATTCATATTACCAATTGCATTGAAAATGAGTACGTTATCAATATGCAAAACGAGCACACTATTTTGCCTTTCTTGATATTTTATGTGTAGACCAAAGATAATTTGGATAACATCTTTCAAAGTTAACCACAAAATATGCAATCTATGTTCACAAAATAATCAAAATATTCAAATATATATATTGTTGCCTTATATAAGTCAGGGAAATCCAGCATATCGCTTAAAATGAGCTGTATTTTTCGGTGAACACAATGCTTACACGATTGAAGTTCAAGTGGCACTCTCTGGTAAACATATGTACCACTTCCCGAAGTGGAACGATTCAAATAGCCGTGAAGCGCGAGTTTCGGAAAAAGTGGTAAATATTCTTACCAGAGAGCGTTACTAGACTAGAAAGCAGACAGTTACGGCCACTTAGGGTATTACTATCTGAACAGTTTCTATGGAAACCCAAGTGGTAAATATATTTACCAGCAACGTATAAAGGGTAAAAAGGTGCCCAAATGGAGTCGTTGTGCCATTATGTTGTCCGTTCACCACGAGGATACACTCCGCACACTATAACAGAGCAAACACGACTGAGGGAAAATGGGTTGCAGGCACTGGCTGTGTATAACTTGCAGTTACGCCGCTAGTCAAAGCAGGGTTCACTCCTTTCCTATATAGACCGAACACGTAAGGTTGGTAGGTGTGCATGTCGTGCAAATTGCGGTCTATTTCCTGTTACCCTGCTTACTCGTAACTTATGCTTAGCTTTTGGACACTAGTGTAGAAAGATGTTAAAAGCAGAGTGACCCTGTATTTTATGAGTGATGTAGAATAATCAGGACGCTGAGACTAAGAGGCCCTGTAGTTCGGCGGAGAGGAATTTTTGTGACATGATGTATAGGTTGAGGTGTACAGGTATTTCTGAGACATGCTGTATAAGAGGATCGATGTCCTGTAGCAATCCAGAACGATTGAAGAATGTAAGGGTGTGCAAATCCAAGTGAGCGCCTTGTAACGCCTATTTTAAGTACAACTTGATGTTCTCCCACGATTACTATTTTATATAAGGTAACGGCAGCTAAGTCTAGGTGACGATTCTATTTGATACCAGCGAAGTGCATTTTGTGATAGCCGACCTCACGAACATAGTACGTTCTGACACACGGTCAAGATAATACTTAATTATTGTAAATTGAATTATATTCTGTATCTTTACGAGAAAAAGATATCGCTGACTGGAAACATTGCGAGTGCGAAAGTGAATTTCATTAGAATGAGAGTTTAGCTTGAGTGGATGATGAAAGGTTACTTCACTTGAGAGTTCACGATGATTCATGTTTAGAGTGCTGATATAGCAGGTCACTTGGAGTCTCACACTCGAGTTATGCCATGAATATCGTGATTGTTGCGATTATTGTTTACAGTGATATTACGTGATAACAAACGACAGTTGATTTTATTTTTATTTAGCGAACTTCACCGTATGTTTTCAAACTGTCATGAGGAATAAATCAAACTATTCGAACATGTTGTTTAATTTCGATTTCACGCTTTATCGCAGGAAATAGACACAGTAATATTTCCAGATTCGAGGTCATTTTTGTAGCGAATTTCACTTCATGTGTTAAGAGTTCCAATGAGGATCAGATGTAAATATCCGGACATTGTGTTAAATTTTCGATTTCGCCTGGCAGCATGAATGAGGTGTAGATACCATAACGTTGGCTCTACGATAGATTTAGGATACCGCGTGTATTATATAACGTAAGGATGAGTAGACACTGTAACGTTGACACAACGATAGGGTTAGGACGCCCTCTTTACATAGCAAAGTTATAGGTTAAGCATTTTTACGAATCGACTTGAACGATGTTAGTGTTTGCAGTAGTGGATACGAGTGTGGAATATATTAGCAGGTACTATTTAGGCCATGTTTCGGCATAATTCTTACTAGCCCGAAAGTGCTCCCATAATAGCGTTGCATCACTAGTGGCATGAATATAAGGTTGTCTCACGTGGAAACCTGGCTAATGGAGACTGATTACGGATTATCCGCGTGTGTTCAAATTTGATGAACTTTCGTTTTCAATGTATTTTTCTTACTTTAAGATATATTGTTCGGGTGCCGTGCGTTGGCACTTAGTTGATTTATGCAGGATTTACACTACGAAAGCGGTTTCGATTAGTTAGCTGTTAGTATTTTTACTTTTCGTTATTCACATTATTTACCGGTATATGAGACGTTGATCTACCGATCACTTGTAGTTTTATTTAATGGGACAAGTGTAGGTAGACAGATTTGTAATTGTAGTCGCAATTATAGAAAATTGGAAAGATTTTCTGTTGGTTGTTGTTGTCGTTGTTGTGGACTTGTATTTTAACGAATTTAACGACATAACTATTTCGTAACCTGAAAGTTAGTTTAGTTAGAACATTTTCAAGTGAATTATCACTTTTCTTTAACTTCAGTGTTTGGCATTTTTGCATAATGCATAATGAATTATGTTTCCTGCATTTCGTAGTTCTGTTCCTTCAGAACGATGTAACGGAAGATCCCATCGGATCAAGTGTTGTTGGTTCCTTCTGAACATCTGTTTGAGGTGATGCATGTTTCAGCATCGGGATTCCTATGTAACTTAAGGGTGTCACGGTATGACAATACATGTTGGAATTTTATTTTTAATTGTGACAATTGATGTTAACTTGTAATAACACCCTGCTTTCAAGTAATATTTCGCAACCTATCCAAACAACTAATAGTCGATTTGGTTCTCCTAAGGATCCATGCGGTGGATGTTCCAATATCGGATAGTATAGTCGACTGGCGGATAACCTTAATTAAATGTAAATCTGGAATTTTACTTGTTGAAAGTCAGATTTTCCACGTATCGTGTGGATTAACTCTGAGTTATCGTTGGGATCAATGTTGCCCGATTTTCAGGTTTTCTATTCTTTTTCTGGTTTTTGCTGTCCACGAATCTTACATTGCATTTTCATTCTTTGGAAGACAATAATAAACAATTTCAATATAACTGTACCACTCACGTTATGCATTGCGACTGCGTTATAACATGTTGTGGAAAATGTAACTGAATTTCCTTGCCTGTTTAATTAAAAGATCATGGTTTACATTAAATAAATAAATAAATAAATATTTTAGTAAGCACATTTTTGCTCCTCATTTGAAATAGTTATGCTCTCCTCTGAACCCTGTCGTTTGGTTGATGAAGTGACAGAAAAATTCTCGCAACGACCCCAAGATACAAGAGTACGATATTTCTCTACTGAAGCAGCCGGGGCAGATCACCAACGACGGAACGGTAATTTCAAGGGTACAGCATACTCACAATTCTTTTGTCCACGAACAGAGAAGAACGTTCTTTCTCTATTCTGCGCTGACTGGAAACATTTTTGCGATAGACAATGGATTAATATCGTCTCGTTAATGTAGCTGTGCATTATTTTTACCGTGAGACACCCGTTTCCATCCATATTGACCTCATTTGTAATCAGTTAATTAAACGGGCTTTACTACTAGGACTCCATTCCCAGTTTTAATTCATAGGCTAAAATAAAAAGTTAAGTTAAAGTTGAACGTATCCTGAACGCAATAAATTTGTATTACCTACTGACAATTGATACGTATAGTATAGTATGCAAATATTGAATGTTCAATATGCGTTCAATTATTTCTGTTAGCATGAGAATAGTGGCCCACGGGACTTGCAAAACTCGGTGCCTATGGGGATGAATCAAGAACGGCTCAACTGTTTCGAGCAGGCATAAAAATATTATTAAGGTACAATTTATAGTAAGTTTATCACTTAGTTTTAATGGTCGGAAAGACTTCTACAGATACAGCTTTCATAAGAAATTGCAACCTTCTTGGATGAGTACAAATAATGTTGTGTCTATTGACATTTATGATGTCCTTAGGGAAAAGGGTATAGTGTGTACTGAAATGGTTGGGTGAAGAAGCATCAGAGGAAAACATATTAAAAAGAAAATCTTCCATCCTTCGGGAATTGTAAGTGTTCTCTTGGGAACACTACACGTTTGAGTGTTGGAATTTACCACACAAGAAACACACACGTGTTGAAACGAACAGAAGTAAAATGAATTTTATTGACGTAAACAACTCATAAAGAAGTCTATACCAGTTACTGAGCACGGAACTAATAATTTTATTATAGAGTGGCACTTGAATTCAACATTCAGCTACATTTCTCCTTCTACCACCCTCCCTCTCAAGGAATGAACCTATACTCAGTTCTGTTATAGGATAAGTGAATTTCAGAGCTATGTACCGTGGTTGGTGTTTGATTGCCAGTCAGAAATTCGAAAATTTAGACTTCCAGTTTTGAAGAGCTCTACGATTCACTCAGAATGAGAATCAGGTTAATTCTTAACATAGATGTTAGCAATAGTGGAAGCCTTTACCTTCCTCTCTTCGAGGAGAAGAATTTAATGAAGAAACGTAATATATTTAATATATTCACTTTGTATTGATGACAAGTGTTATTGAGGAGAAATGGGTAAGGAAAATACAACAAAATCAAGTCACTTGTAAAAGTCGTCGCCGGTTTGCCTTCTTTGGCGACATCTCGATATTACAGAATATTTGTAGCGTATATCTGGGAATAATAGTTCGAACACCCAGTGGCAAACACACTCATATCAGAATATATTTTCCGAAAGACTATTAACGACTTCATTGCGTACTTTTATTTATTTACCTTATTTTACTTGGCGTAGGTAAGAATACAGTACCGGTACAGCAATATTACAATTAGCGTAAAGAAACAGGCTTACTGCTTACGCCAAGTGGCATTGGTAATGGTTACTGTTTCAAGAGGAAGTACAATTGGGTAATCATCATCCCTTAAAATTAATCAGAGGAAAGAAGGTTTGGCCTTTCGAAAAATAAAAGCATCGGCACAAGAAAAGGGCTACGGCGAGTGTGAAAATGAAAAAAACCTCCCTAGGCTTCGCAGACCTAATACCATATGGACGGTAGAGAACAAGAGTTGGCCAGGGGAGGTCGGATAAGAAAGATGACAGTGAGGAACCTAATATTTTCCCCCTGGTGTAGGAATAACGCGTCTTTTCTTACCTGCAGTCGTGGGTTCGGATTTCGGCCAGCCCAGAGATTTTTATTCTGGACACAGGGCTAGAATGGGATTCACGGAGTCTCATGAGACAAATTACTTACCATACTAATGGGCTATACCTTCACCGGTCAGTTGTTACGAGGGTGAGTCAATAAAAAAGTCGCAAAGATGTGTGTGCCTTATACCATTTGAAATTACGCGCGAGTGTTGCCAGCAGATTGCAGCATATGTGTGCTTGTCATACGACATCTCGCAGGCACTCAGTCAGCCAGAGGCTGTTAGTGCACGATGGAACATGTGTTGCATGACTGTACACGAGAAGAACAGCGTGCAGTTGTGCGTTTCTTGTGGGCCAAAGGACTGTCCACAGAAGAAGTGCATCGCGAAATGCATCCTGTCTATGGTGAAAACTGTTTCTCATGGAAAGCTGTGTTCAGTCGGATCCAGAAGTTTAACCACGGAAGGAAAAGCATCAGAGATGAGGAGCGCTTGGAACATCCACCGTACAGTCCTGATTTAGCCCCCAGTGATTTTCATCTGTATGGGCCAGTAAAAATGATTCGGGTGGCCGTCATTGTGATACAGATGATGCCGTAATCTATGAGGTTACACGCTGGCTGCGACAGCAACCAAATGACTTCTTTGCTGCTGGCTTTCAAGGACTTGTAAAGAGATAGGATAAGTGCCACATAAGTGATTATGTGGAAAAGTGAAATAAATGTCAGAAAGTGACTTTGATTATTTTTGCCTTAATTCAGTTTTGCAACTTATTTATTGACTTACCCTCGTATAATAACACTAGCATGTACCCGCAGCTTCGCTCGCGTTTATAAATTCAACCATTAGATATTTAAACAATTTATTGAAGAGCAAAAGAGCATTAGGCCTATATTTATTTTATATTATTTATATTATTTTTTACATAAATTGCGTGAATTACATTATTTTTAATAATATTGTTACTTTCATTGCTTAAGATGCCGGGTTGGTATAATATATAATATACAATATACAATATACAGATCATATTGTATAAAAACAAACTAATTTTTCCTTGTAGAGTTTCCGGAAAAAGTATATTAAGTGTCCTACCATTTGGAGCTGAGATATATAATGTGTTTGCCTTTCCAACTGTTGAACAACCCGCGTACTGTTGACAGTGGGAAAAGCACCGTTTCCGAAGATCGAATCCTACAACTCTACAACTCTGTTAACGCCTCTGTTAATCATTTCAAATCTCTGCTTACCATAGATTTGGCTGGCATCGCACACTTACACACAGACAAACAGTTGAATATTACCTACTCAATATGCTCTTCGTGTCGGGGACCGAAAATGGCTTCCTAAGCTATGGACTTAAAATGGCTCCTTGGCTTGTATTTCCTATCTTATGTACGTTGCCAAGCGACAGTGAAGCTATGCATTTAATCCTGGCGACGGTATGATGGATTATTATTATTATTATTATTATTATTATTATTATTATTATTATTATTATTATTATTATTATTATTATTATTATTATTATCATACATCCATTTATTTGTATAGGCCACTTATGGACCACGTAAAGCGTCTACTTGATGTGAGATTTCCTAAGGTGCCACACTTCTTTCATCTTCTCACTGTGCGTTCTTCCTTTCATCAGATCAAGTTGTTCCAGTCTTCAATTTCTTGACCTCTCGGCGCACTTTCCACTTATGCACTTTTTGTCTGAAATCCGGCTGTCGTCTATGTCCGAGTCTGTGATGCCAGCATCCTTCTTCTCTAACTTCGGCGATCCACTTCATGTTCCTTATGCTTTCGGTGTATTCCAAGATATGTTTAGTTAGTCGGATGTCGGGCATTTTCCTGATGTGACCATATAATTTCAGTCGACGTTTCATCATATCGTGTACTATGTTGGATATCTGCTCAGTCTTCTGTCTACTTCGCAACCGGTATACTTCTTGTGTCTTTTTGGGTCCTAGAATTTTTCTGACAATTCGTCTCTCCAGTTTCTTGATGTTTTCTAGTTCACCTTTTCGATTCAAGACCAATGTTTCAGATGCGTAGAGGGTTTCAAGTTTGATGACCGTGTTATAAGGTCTCACTTGGGTATTACGTGATAGACATGATTTATTGTAGATGTTCCCAATCTTCCAGAATGCTCTGGTCATCTTTTGTCTTCTCTGCTCATAAGCTGATTTCTCCATCCTATTGGCCTGTATCATCCCTACGAGGTACTTGAATGTGTAAACCTCCTGATATTCCCGTATTTTGTAGTAATTACCTCCGGTGCTTCTTTCAGTTTCGACATATATTGTGCTTTCTTGAAGGAAATTTGTAGTCCCACTTTCCCAGCCCTCTCTTTCAGAATTTCGATTTATTTTGTTGCTGTTTCTGTGGTATTTGCAAGTATTGCTAAGTCATCGGCAAATGCTAGATAACTGATATCTATTCCCTTGTTCTTTCTTCCTAACCTGATGGGTTTGTGAAGTCCCTGTGCCTTCAGTTCCGTTTTCCATTCGCTGATCACTTTGTCCAGTATTATGTTGAAAAGAATAGGTGATAGACCATCACCTTGTCTTACTCCCATGCTAATTCCAAATGAATGTGATAATTCCCCCATGAACTTCATTTTGGATTTAGTGTCCGTTAGTGTCTGTTTGATGAGGTTTGTCGTCTTCTCGTCGAGGCCTCTCTCCTCTAGTTCTTGTAACAGCGATTGTCTGTCTACAGATTCGTAAGCCTTCTTGAATTCTACGAAAGTACAAACGATCCCTTTGTCTCACATTGCATGCTATCTCTGAATTATTTTCAGATTGAGTATCTGTTCAGCACAAGATCTTCCAGGTCTGAAGCCTGCTTGGTATTCTCCTATCGTGTGTTCCAGTTGAGACTGTACTCTATCTAGCAGGCACCGTGAGAAAATCTTGTGTGCAGATGATAATAGCGATACTCCTCTGTAGTTATCTACATTCGTTCTATCTCCTTTCTTATGAAGAGTGTGTATGACTGCACTCTTCCAATCTTCAGGCAGTGTTTCCGTTTCCCAAATAACTTGTATTATCTTCGTTATTTCACTGATTTTTTCGGTCCGAATTCCTTTAGTAGTTCGGTTACGATTCCATCTTCTCCTGCAGCTCTACCGTTCTTCATTTTCATGATTTCTGCCTTGATCTCTAATTCATCTGGTGCTTCTGTCTTCTAATTTCTGTTGATCTGTTGTATACTTGGGACTCTATCTGTGGGTTCGGAACAATTCAGGAGGTCTTCGAAATGTTTTGCTGGTGTTTCGCAATCTCCTTTGTTCTTCAGTGTCAGTTCTCTTTTCTGAAGCAAAGGTTTTGTGGTTGATATCTTGCGATTCTGCATTTGAACGTCTTGTAGAACTCTCTCTTATTGTGGTTACGAAAGTTCTCTTCTGCCCCTCTCAACTGATCTTTTAGATATTCTCTTTTGACATTTCTGATGTCTCTTTTCGTTTGCTTCCTTGTCTCTAAGTATGTTGATGATTTGGTTTTAGTTTTGTCGTTGTTCCAATTGTTGCATGCTGCTTTTCTATTCTCAATTGCTTCTTCAGATATGTCATTCCACCATGGGCGTCTCTTTGTTTTGGTCAGAGGAAATTTCGCTTTAGCTTAATTATCTTCTCTTTGAATTCTCCCCGGTTCGTCCCTGTCTCCTCTTCCCATTCCTCTTTCATGCCTGATGATTGTAGTTTTGTCATATCGAACTTTGGTATCCGTGGAGTCTTCTTCTTTATTCTCTTCGGTGTCAGTTTCATTTTGATTCTCATGAGGTAGTGATCGGAGTCGATTTTTTCCCCCTTTCTCACTTGAAGGTTCATAATTTTTCTGCGGTTTTTGTGTATTATTGCTACATGATCAATCTGGTATTCTCCTAAAGACGTTACTGGTGAACGCCAGGTCTTAGTTTTCCTGATATCCTTCTTGAAGTGCGTCGACGTTACCTTCATCTTGTGCTGATAACACAACCCCACCGGTCTCTGGCCATTCTTGTTTGCGAACTTATGTCCGGGATAATGTCCTATTGTTACTCTGAATCTTCTTTCTCTGCCTAATTGCGCATTAACGTCGCCCAACAGAATTTTAACACCTACTTTGGGGATTTTTCTCATTGGTTTCTCAAGTTGGTCCCAGTACCGTTCGACTTCTTCTTTTTCCCTCTTGTTATCTTCGTTTACTGGTGCGTCTACGTTGACTATTGTATAGTACTTGTTAGCACATTTGAGCCTCATCGTCATCAGTCTGTTGTTTATTGGTTTGACTTCCGTTACTGAGTTGAGTATGTTCTTGTTGACAGCGAAGTCCATTCCCAGGAGCGGTGTTCCTTTACCTACCTACTTTCCTTTCTGTTTTGCTCTTGAATAACCTGTAGTTGCCGAAGTCTATCGTATTGTAATCTGTTATGTGCGTCTCTTGGATTCCTAGTATTTGAATCTTCTGTTCGTCTAGCATCTTTTCCAACTCTAGTAATTCCCCTGCTCTGATTAGTGTGTTGATATTCAATGTCTCTATGTACGTCTTTGTCTTGGTGGGAAGTTTGCCAGAGGTCTCCGACTCCCTCTGTTCTCGTGGTTAACCGGACTCCTCGGAATCAGATAAACCGGTTGCGATGCTACATTGAGCACCGGTGGATTGGTTACCACCTGAGGTATCGAAGTTATTCCTCTCACGATCCTTGTCTACGCTTGTTGACACTTGTGGATCCAGCTCTTGCTGGGTGGTTAGAACTGGAGTGGTTAGTTCCAGAACTTTGTTTCCAGCCGCACCAACTAGGTGAACAGATGCTGACTCCCTGCTGCTCGCTCCGAGTACAGACGCAGAAAGATTTGCTTCATTCAGTTCTTCCTTTCTCTCCACCGTTGGGAAATGGAACTTTTCTTCCGCCTTCTAGACCGTTGACTGTATTACCGCACAGTATTGCGAATAATAACAATAATAAATTATGCAATCTCTGTGTCCTAGGCAACGCTCTGAAGAACATACATTATTCGTGTCTTCTTCATGGTTTCCATGATAGTCTCGACAAATCGATCAATATGGCTGACATTTAGTGCAAAGATTATAAACGTGATATCAAGTTCCTTTCTTCGGAGTGTTATCTATGGATCAAGATTAGGCTAAAACAAAGGGCTACTACGTATGACACAAAAGAGATGAAATATTTTTGTGTCTAGAATCACTATTAAACTATCATATACTTACAAGATATTATTATTATTATTATTATTATTATTATTATTATTATTATTATTATTATTATTATTATTATTATTATTATTATTATTATTATTATTATTATTATTATTATTATTATTATTATTATTATTATATTTCCGTAGACATTTCAAGACATGCAAGATTTTTCTTGTACGATTGAGACGATTTGGAAGATTTCGGTACATTCGCACCTTTTAACTCCCTCTGGTTTAAGAGCTTGAGTTTTGTGAAACACACACGTTTGCGTTTTATATAGAGAGTCCATGAGGATCATTTCTTTGATATCAGATTAATTTTCAGTTGCTCAGTTTGTTATGCATGGGAGGCCTTTTAAGGCGCGTACACACTTGCGAGCTCGGCTCGCAAGATGCTCGCAACTGTGCACGGGGTACTGAGCGTAAAGCGGGCATGTTGTGAGCCGCCGCTCACTGCGAGCCGCCTGGAGTCCGTTTTCTAGGCGAGCACAAAGGGATGCTCGCGCTCAGTGCGGACGGCCAAGGAACGTGCTCGCAAGGGTGTACGGCAAAGTGAGCATCCCGCGAGCATGGCGGCCTGGTCGGATGAAGGTGTGCTTACGTTAATAGACACTTATCGGACACGTTCTGTTTCATCGGACCCGAAAAATAGCGATCACTTGACTAAGAATGTGAAAGAGGATGCATGGCGTGATATTGATACAACAATTGGACTACCCGCGGATGAATGTAAGAAGAAAATTATTTCTTTGTTGGGATCACACCGGAGGGAAAGGAGCAAAGAGAAAAGCAGTCGCACTACTGGAAAAGGTAAGTTATCGTGTTTAAATAAAATGAAGCTTCAACTTCCTTTTTCTACTTGATGTATTCATTTATTATCTTTTTAAAGCAACAATTGTTGTAAACAAGTAATGATATAATAACCAATAAATATCAAAAGTGAACACATGTTGCAATTTAATAGGTAGTACTTATACAATACCGTATTCAATCATACATATTTTGCACGATTTTTTTTTAAAGGAACTACGGAAATTTACAAAAACCGATGGTTTGCCTATGAAGCTTTGGTTCCTAAATGAAAGATATAAACCAAGACAGGCGCAAAACATAGGGAGTATTTTTCCTTTCCTTTTTCTTTTTCAAGCGTACGTATTTTGCCATGGTAGAGCTCCTTCTTCCGTGCAATAGTCAGCTATTTCATCTCTAATTTTGTTTACGTAAGCAGAAGATCTCTTAGGAAAATTTCGTAGCTGTCTCATGGAAGTCACCCCTTCATTGCGTCTCTATGTTCCGTCAATAATTTCTCCGTTCCCTTCATGGTCTAGTGAACCGGGTGTTGTGTATAAGTTAGTGGAATGAATCCTGAGGTAAGTATGAAAAACTACTACAGACATAACAATGATTTCGGCTGTAGGGGACTCCAAAAGCATTCGTTTTCTTAAAAATCGAAACACTGAACTTGATATACCAAAGCTGTTTTCCACTACTCGTCGAGCTCTGCTCAATCTATAGTTGAATATTATCTTGCAAGTTCCAGTGGCATGATCTCCCGGGTATGGCTTCATAACATTTTCGCTGAGTGCAAATGCACTATCACCTACGAAAATGTACGGCAACTTCGTTTGACGACCCGGAAGTTCTTCTGGTAACGGCAGACATCTTTGCATGGAATTCACAAACGGATCCTGCGAGCAAATGGCTCAAGAAGTGCTCGCGAGCCGCTCGGACGTTTAATGTTTTCCGTGAGCTCGCAAGATGCTCGCAAGTGTGTACGCACCTTAATATTCACCGCCATCTAGCACCACGCGTGACGTCACGCAAAGCCGAACATAGCCGACTCCGCTCCGACTCGGAAGAGTATACTCCAGCACCCGATAGAGGCCAGCGGTTGCGCGCGCAATGGGACTCGCATTGTCATAACTTAAGAAAATTCTGACATATATTTATACTTTCACTGTAGTACGCATTTTATAAATGATGAAATGAGATCATCCCCAGTAGTAATAATTATTGAAAATTGTTGAAAATAATTGGAAGTATATTTTAAAATTCGAAGTTTTTCTTCAGAAATATAAATACAAAGTACGCCTACACAGTAAATTTGATACTACTGTAAATATCACTTTGTCAGAAACATAATGCTGAACTTCAGCGGGATAGAAATATGCCATAAAATAATTTTATTCAGAACTGTTCTGTTAGTTTTGTGTCTTCAGTCTGAATCCTTGGAAAACTCTCTGTAAATAAAGAATATTTATTCATTTCTTGACAGCAAAACAGCAAAGGATATGTTTGAAATTCAGTGTAACTTTATTATTAAAGTAAAACGAATCTTTGGTTAGATATCAGTTCTCAGTAAATAATAAAATTTTACAAAGAAAATATACACAGTTTTTATTCGTGAATAGCTAGATATCTCCCTACAAATTATGTCTTTAGTTAATCTCCGTTAAAACCCAAACCTCATAATTATCTCTATTTCTGTTTATATCTCCATGACAGTGAGAAGGTGGTGGTGATTATTGCTTTAAGAGAAAATACAACTGGGCAAACATCAACGCATAAAAAACTGATCAAAGGAAGAAGTTAGATGCTTCAACAAATGAAGGAACCGGCCAAAGAAAGACAGGGGTCACAAAGGGCGTGAAAATGAGACTCCGTAGGATTCGCAGATGTGATACCGCCGGGGTCAGAAATGAACAAGAGTTGATCAAGAGAGGTTGGACAGGACTGATGAAAGTGTGGAGTCTGGCACAACTATGTGGAAGCAATGACAGGACTCAGCTAAGGGCCTCGTGGTGGCCAACCGACGCTCCCAAGCTGAAAGCCCCGACCCCTTTTAGCCACCCCTTACGACAAGCAGGGGATACCGCGGATATTATATTCTACAGACCCCGCAAACTCAGAGGGCTCCATGAAAGGCGTTATATATGACCAACAATAAGCCTGTACAGTACTTCAGAGAAACTTTTAATATTAAAGATTTCTAGATTGGATACTAATTCTGAATTTGGGAGATGACCTAGCTGTTAGGCCAATTTAAACAAACAAACAAACAAACAAGCAAACAAACAAACAAACAAACATTTCTGAATTTGTAAAAATAATGTGCATAACAGATGCAATAGGAAAGCAATAGTGCCATGGAATTTTCCGATTCTTCTTCCGTTTTTCCCACATCCTTGTGAAGTCGGATGCCAGCTGTGCAGCACATGTGGACTGGAGCATGCTTTACGACCGCACGCCCTTCCTAACGCCAAATATGTGAGGAGGGATGTATTCAACATTACGAGTACCAAGTTAGATGACCATGCGGTTAGGGTCACGTCGGCAGCCCTGAAAATGCGTTAATGCGGCGTTAAACCACTAGCAAAAATCCACCCAGTCCCCGAATTAAATTAACTAAATGCAGTTAAAAAGCGACCCGGCCGGGAATCGAACCTATGACGTTCTGAAATGGAGGTCTTGACGCTGACCATTAAGCTACGGAGCTAATAGCAGCGTAGAATAATATGTGTTAAATAGACATTTGTATGTGTTATAGTTTTGCATGTTATTTTTTAAAATTCAGAATTATATATCCAATATAGAAATCTTTAATATTAAATTTACACTGAAGTGCTGTATAGGCTTATTGTTGGTAATATATGACGGCTTTCATGTAGCCCTCTGAGTTTTTTTTACAATTTGCTTTCCGTCGCACCGACACAGATAGGTCTTATGACGACGATGGGAGAGGAAATGGCTAGAAATGGGAAGGAAGTGGCCGTGACCTTAATTAAGGTACAGCCCCAGCATTTGCCTGATATGAAAATGGGAAACCACGGAAAACCATATTCAGGGCTGCCGAGAGTGGGGTTCGAACCCACTATCTCCCGGATGCAAGCTCACAGCTACCCGCCCGTAACCGCACGGCCAACTCGTCCGGTACCATCTGAGGTTGCAGGGTCTGTAGAATATAATATCCACGGTATCCCCTGCGTGTACGAGGCAGCTGAAGGGAGTTCCTGGGGCTTTCAGCTTTGGAGCGTGCGTTGGCGACCACGAGGCCCTTAGCTGGGTCCTCTCGTTGCTTCCACTTACTTGCGCCAGGCTCCACACTTTCATCAGTCCTGTCCAACCTCTCTTGGGCAACTCTGGTTCATTTCCGACCCCGGCGGTATTACATCTGCGAATGCTACGAAGTCTTTCATTTTCACGCCCTTTTTGACCCTTGTCTTTCTTTGGCCGATTCGTTCATTTCTCGAAGTGTCGGACTTCTTCCTGTGATCACTTTAAGCATTGATGGTTGCCCAATTGTATTTTCTCTTAAAGCAATAATCACCACCACCTTCTCACTGTCATGGAGATGTAAACAGAAATAGAGATAATTACGAGGGTTGGGTTGAAACGGAGATTAACTAAAAATATCACTTCTAGGGAGATAACTAGCTCTTCACGAATAATAACTGTGTATTTTATTGTACAATTTTATTATTTATTGAAGACAGATATCTAAACGAATCTTCGTTTTACATCTTCTTCTATATAAATAAAATCGTAACGACCGTGTGTCTGTACATAGACTATTTTGCCGAATTTTCCGTACAGTTATCCGTTTCAGTGTAATATTGACCGTCTGCATAATTTTGAGCTTTGGTGTGGGTTTGTTTGTCTGTTTGTCTGTCCTTCTATAACTTTAAAACTACTGGATATATTTCCACCAAACTTCACATTTAGAATCCACCTGCCCTTGGGTAGGTTTTAGCGCAAATATTGTTTCTAAGTCCCTGAACTGAGTGGGGATTTTTACGAAACCGAAACCGTGATTTTGCACTCCCTCGAAGTATACACAACCGAAATTAATGGAAATCTACCTGCCTTTATGAAAATTAATTTCTAAACCTTTTCTTCTCATGTGCATCACTTCGATAACAGGATTAATAAGGGAGATAAGAATAACGGACCGTTTTTCGGTACAAGTCCCAGCGGACTTAATGCAAGAGCCGGTGCGTGTAAAGCGTATTTCTTACAACTTGAAAACTACTGAAGATATTTGAACAAAATTTTATATATAGCATCCATCTGTTCAAGGGTAGGTTTTTGGTGTCTGTTAGTTAGTTAGTTAGTTAGTTAGTTAGTTAGTTAGTTAGTTAGTTAGTTAGTTAGTTAGTTAGTTAGTTAGTTAGTTAGTTAGTTAGTTAGTTAGTTAGCTAGTTAGTTAGTTAGCTAGCCTGTCTGTCTGTCTGTCTGTCTGTCTGTCTGTCTGTCTGTCTGTCTGTCTGTCTATAACTTGAAACCTACTGGATATAGTTCCACCAAACTTCATATTTAGAATCCACCTGTCCGTGGGTAGGTTTTAGGGCAAATATTGTTTCTAAATCCCTGAACTGATTGGGGGTTTATACGAAACCGAAACCGTTATTTTGCACTCCCTCAAAATATATACAACCAAATTTAATGGAAATCTACCTGCCTTAATGAAAATTAATTTCTAAAGCTTTTTTTCCTCATGTGCATTATTTCGATACCAGGATTAATAACTGAGATATCATTAACGGACCGTTTTTCGGTACAAGTCCCACCGGACTTAACGCAAGAGCAGGTGCGCGTAAAGCGTATTTCTTACAACTTGAAAACTACTGAAGATATTTGAACCAAACTTTATATTTAGCATCCTCCTGTCCAAGGGTAGGTTTTAATGTCAACAACATTTAAAATTCCAGGAAATGACTGGGGTTTTACAGGGGACCGAAATGGTGACTATACTCTCCCACAATATATAAAGTACAAGACCAACCTAATTGGAAATCGATCAAACAATTTGGAAATCCAATTCTAATTTCTTTTTCTCATGTGCATTTTTCAACAGGAGGATTAATAAGGTAGATAACATGAAAGGTCGGTTTCTCAGGTTAAGTCTGGCGGACAAAGCCCAAAACGTGTTATACGTGGCGCAGATTCCTTATCTATCTACATGAATCACATCGTAACGACCATGTGTCTGTGCATAGACTATTTTCGCGAAATTTTCGTACAGCTTTCCGTTTAAGGGGTAATAATTACTGTACCGGGTGGTACACCCCCACGTCGCTAATTCAAACTTTGCGCCAGGTGGAATTCCCCTACTGGAGGAAGTCTGAACTTTATCTAATGTGTTAATTTTCAAGTTTCTCAGAAGATGTCACTACTTGGAAATTTTGAAGTTTCTGAACTGGGTTGTTTTCGATGTATTTTTATTTTGCCTGTAGTAAGAAGTGTGAACATTCTCTTCTAGAGGACACTACTGAAGAACTACAATGGTGCGCCCTAGTGCGAAGTGAAAGAACTGTTTTTTGGAGAAATTTTTATTTCAAAAGTTTGTTCCTTGTTAAATTTCTTTCTGTTATTGTTTAAGTTGGCTGTATACCCCTTTCTTTCCCCTTGTTTTGAATTTAGCCAATCCCGAATTTCTTTAATTAATTTATGACCAATCAGGTGTATCTTCCTCAACGGGGATATGCTGCCTAACCCTAGCCAATAAAGTTCTTGTGGGAGGGTGTTCTCATTCCTGAAACGCCTCGAACTTTCCGCGAGAGTATATAAACTGCTGATTTTCGGGTCTCCGCGCCACTTCACTAACATCTTTCAGTGTGTAAAGTACGTAGCAGGGGGCGGGAAGCGCCTCTTCTTCGGGCAGCAGTTCAACCACAAGGTAATGGCCTTTTAATAACTTATTTTCTTGCTAGCTCAGCCGTTTAACTCTCGGGGCAGGTCCGAAGCCTTTTCCATGTAACTTTCCTGTAAAAATGTAAAGACACTCGGTGTCAATTATTTCTGTTTTAACGACATATTGGAATAGAGAGTGCTTAACCCTCTCGAGCTCCCACTCATATTGCATTGAGGTGAACTTATTTTTCACAACGGTTTCTTCCTTAACGTAATGTAAATTGTTTCCTTTTATAAGTCACCTCTTTAGTATGGGATTAGCCCTTGCAAGAACGGCCTAGTGCCAAGTAGGTTTTAAACAAAATGTATTAGGAGTGCGGATCGCCTCCTCTCAAGTTGGTATTTTAGAGGCCACGTAATTAACCTTTCCTTACTTAATAGGCCTCAGTAGGTTGGGTAATTTACCCCTGTTTTCATGTCCTTCGAGGACAACTTGAAAGTGGAATTTGGTGTGGCCTTTGACAGGCTTAAATTTTGAGAGCGAGTTGCTCTTTCTTGGAAATTTTTATTTCCTGCGCGCCTCAAGGAGGCTTTACTGTGTAATTTGGAGCAAGTGCTCCTGGGTATGAATGGGGTTTTCTGCCCCTCTGTTGAAACTTGTTTTGGGGTAAAATTGGGCTAATTGCTCAAGAATTGTGATTTCGGGGCTCGAAGCCCAAATCTTGTAAATACTGTAATTGTACTTTGTTGCCTTGCTACTCTGTACCTGCCATGCTTGTTATTTCTTGATTTTGAAAAGAAAATATAACCTTGTTAAATTTTATCTTAACGTTAATTTCGTATTTTGAGGCCCGTTCACCCCCGCATCTTCTTTCACCTCTGCTGTTCCACAGATACCTCGGAACAATTACCATCTGCATATTTTTTAGCTATAGTGTCCTGGAAGTCAATAAATTTTACCCCCCTCTCTCAAAATCAAGATTGCCTCACAATCTGCCACACGAGCTGAAAAATTGAATTTAAGCAAAATTAGACGTTTTAGCCAGTCATACGGAAAACTTCCAAGATGTTTAAATATTTCACTTTTCATGCCGAAGAATATCGAGATATAGGCAATTTAATGACGGTGCAGACCTTCGTTTCGAGGTATTTCGCGGCTAAACGGTAAGTCCTATCACAAAACGGATGGCACAATCTCCGTTCAATTTCGAGTGATTTACAAGTTTGGTCCTGTGATATTTTGTCGTCTCTCTCTCTCTCCCTTATAGGGTAGATTTGGCTGTATATTTCGACTGTTCGTAAATTTTGTGCTTTTTACACGTCTGTTACTTAGATTGTCACACATGTAAGAAAGATAGTCATCGAATTTGGCACGCACATTGACACGACCAATGGCTATATGCGAACCAAATTTCATGATTCTAGCTTCCACATAATTAGTTGGAAAAATAATGTAAAATGATAAAAATGTACCCATATTTCACCCCACTCAAATATCGTAACTCAATCGAACCTATAAATATGTGAGACACAAGAAAATGTTTTAACACAAAACATATAGAGCGATAAAAGGGACGTCTGAGGATGCAAACCGTTTGTTGGTATGATGTACCGTTTAGGAGCAGTAAATCTCGAAATGAAGGTTTGCTGTTGCAAACGTGCCCATGCTTATCTGTCACCTAGGGATAAATATAATCGTAACGACCGTCTGTCTGTACATTGACCATTTTGGCGGAATTTCCGTACAGTTATCCGTTTCAGTTGTAATAGCGACCATCTGCATATTTCTTAGCTTTGGTGTCTGTTTGTCGGTTTGATTGCATGAGTCTTTATAACTTGAAAACTACTGAATATATTGCTACCAAATTTGATATTTAGAATCCACTTGTCCTTGTGTAGATTTTAGGGCCAATATTATTTCTGAATACCTAAATTTACTGGGGGTTTATCCGAAACCGGAACCATGATTTTGCACTTCCTCAAAATATGCACATCCGAAATTAATCGAAATCTACAATCCATAATGGAAATCCATTTCTAAAACTTTTCTCTCATGTGAATTGTTCGACAGGAGGATTAATAATTGAGATATCATGAACAGTTGGTTTTGCAGGTTAAGTCCAGCGGACGTAGCCAAAAGGTGAACGTGGAGCAGATTCCTTATCTATCTATATAAATGAAATCGTAACGACTGTGTGTGCCTGTACTTTGACTACTTTGGTGAAATTTTCGTACAGCTACTGTTTGAGGGAATAATCCTTAAAAAATTATTAAATAAAATAAGCGAGAATAGTGAAATAAAGATGAAGGTTCTTCCATGATCATCTGCATATTTTTTGGTTTAATTTCCTGAACGTCCTAATTTTTACCCCCACACCCAAAATCCAGATTGCAGCATAAACTGCCAGACCAGCAAGAAAATTGAAATTTGGCAACATTATACGTATCAGCCTGTAACGGACGAAAAACTTCCAAGAACTTTAAATTTTTCATTTTTTATCCCCGAAGAATATCGAAATATGGAGGCTATTTTAATGATAGTACAGACCTTCGGGAAGTCCTATCACACCACGGATTGCACAATCTCCGTTCAATCTGGAATGATCTACAACCTTGGTCTTATGACTTTTTGTCGTATCTGTATCGCTCATACGTTAGATTCGTCTCTATTTCTCGATTTTAAGTGAATTTGGACTTTTTACCTGCATAATTCATACTTTCAATCACTTACAGGAAAGATAGTATCATCAAACTCTACAGGAACATTGTCCCACCCAGTACCCATATGTGAGAAAAATTCTATGTCACATAATTATCCAAAAGTAATGTAATGTAAGATAATCTTACACAAATTTCAATCTATTCAACGTTTCTGACTCAATCTGCCCCATGAATAGATGAGATGCGAGAAAATATCATAGGACCAGCCATTTAGATCGCTAAATACTGCACCTTACGGTGCAATCCTTTGTCGATATGACGTATCGTTTAGCAGCAGTTATTCTGTAAATCAAGGTCTGCAATATGGTAAACATGCATATACTTTCGTATGTCCATCTATATATATTCATTGATGTCGATTTGTAGCGATAGAGAAAGGGTGTGTCTGCTATTGTAATCAGTACTCCCTACACCGACTTTGACTGGCAGTAGGAATGGGGTCCTTTTCCAACTCCTGTGTAACTGGCATTAGTAAGGAGGGCCTACCATTGTAATGAATAATTCACTTCTCGATTTATCTTGCAGAAGGCAAGGGAGCATGCAGTTTTGTTCAAAAGTCCCGTACCCTATTGTGTTTGGTTCTAGGCCCGGGTGCCCGCCATCATAAACAAATGTTCCAATCTAAAATGTGACTAGCATTAGGCATAGTGGCCTGCTAATTTCATGGAAACTCACTAATTCTGTGTGACTAGCAGTAAGCTGGCTGGCAGCAGGAAAAAGGGTCTGTCATTATAATGATAACTGCACAACTCAATTTTGACTGGTAGTAGGAAAGTTGCCTGCTATTATGATAAAAACTCCTCAATTCTAATCTGTCTGAAAGTAGGAAGGGGACCTGCCATTGTAACTAAAACTCTCCATATCGATTGTGAGCGCGCAGTAGGCAATGGGGCCTGCAATTATAATGTAAACTTGCCAACTCGATTGTGAATGGAGTAGGCAAGTAAGCTTGCCGTTATCATCACAACTCCGCAACCCACACTTTACATTGGAAACAACGTATGGGGACCTCTCCATGCTATTTCTCGGATAAGGCTGAGAGACATGCAATTTTAAAACAATCTCATTTACTGCACGCACAATATTTTCTTCGATATCCGTATACAACGAAGAATACCGTAACCAAGCACGGGTTCATTTGCTAGTCAATAATAAAGTTACACTGAATTTTAAACATATTGTTTGATGTCATGAAAATATTCTTTTTCTAACAGTGAATAAATATTCTTTATTTCCAGAGAATTTTCCAAGGATTCTGACTGAAGACATAAAACTAACAGTTCTGAATAAAATTATTTTATGATATATTCCTATCCTACTGAAGTTCAGCATTATGTTTCTGACAGAGTGATATTTAATATGGAATTTATTGTGTACTTTGGTTATATTTCTGAAAAGAAAAAAAATCTAATTTTAAAATATAGCCTATTTCAAGTTACTTTTAATAATGTCTACTGGGGATGATCTAATGTCATCGTGCGTACTAGAGTGAAAGTGTATATTTCAATATTTTCTTAAATGATTACACTAATGCGAGACCCAGTGCGCGCGCAGCCGGGTTGTACAGTAAACTGTTTCGGGTCGGAGCGGTGTCGGCTATGTTCAGCTTTGCGTGACGTCACGCGTGGTGCTAGATGAGGGTGAATCTTGGCCTCCTGTTATGCATTTTAACAAAGAGACGAAGTGATAACGTGATAACATTAGTTCAGCGAAAAATTGATAAACTCTACGTTAAGTTACAGTACGACTAATAACATTAAATGGAAGGGAATGTGTTAGCAGAACATTCCTACAACTGCGAAATCTTTCTGCGTGTCATATATCATTGGTTTCTGAAACATTTCACTGTCATAATCACAAGTGATAGCTGCCTCTGTGGATCAGAGGTAGTGTGTCGGCCTCTGGATCCCAAAATAGCAGGTTCAAACCCGACAGAGGTAGTCGGATTTTTGAAGGGCGGAAAAAAAAGGCCACTCGACACTCGATGTCGTACGATGTCGGCTTTTAAAAGATATCTGGTGACACATTTGGTGTTTACCCGGCAAACAAAACAAACCCCATGGCGCAACAGCCCCGAAGGGCCTTGGCCTACCAAGCGACCGCTGCTCAGCTCGAAGGCCTGCAGATTACGAGGTGGCGTGTGGTCAGCACGACGAATCCCCACGACCGGTATTCTTTGCTCGCTACACCGAGACCGCTATCTCACCGTCAGATAATTCCTCAATTGTAATAACGTAGGCTGAGTGGACCTCGAACCAGCCCTTTTATTTTTTTTTTATTTTTTATTTTTTGCTAGTTGCTTTACGTCGCACCGACACAGATAGGTCTTATGGCGGCGATGGGACAGGAAAGGGCTAGGAGTGGGAAGGAAGCGGCCGTGGCCTTAATAAAGGTACAGAACCAGCATTTGCCTGGGAAACCACGGAAAACGATTTTCAGGGCTGCCGACAGTGGGGTTCGAACCTACTGTCTCCCGAATACTGGATACTGGGCGCACTTAAGCGACTGCAGCTATCGAGCTCGGTGAACCAGCCCTCAGATCCAGGTAAAATTCCCTGACCTGGTCGGGAATCGAACCCGGGGCCTTCGTATAAGAGGCATGCATGCTACCCCTACACCACGCGGCCGGCCTGTTTACCCGACAGCATTCCTTAAATCTCAGCCATAGACATAGACGCCAAAGAGAGTTTCAGTTTACTCTGCCTGCCATCTAGCAGGCCTAGAAGTAAAACGGAACGTCGAAATTGCCGAGGAGACAGCCAGATGGACTTAAATGAAAATGTCTGCACACGGTAGCTGAAGCTATACGATTATTATTATTATTATTATTATTATTATTATTATTATTATTATTATTATTATTATTATTACAACTGACAGAGTAATTAATATCATCTCTCGTACTCAAGAGACTTGACGCAGTCGTTCGGTTGAAATCCGGAGAAAAAATAGCTGACGTTGCCCTTGACCTTGTTTCTTTCAGTGCTTGTGTTCCATGGGTGAGAGTAGAGATAACTGCGGAATTTTTCCTTAGGGTTTGAGTGACAGTTTGTGTGTCAACGGCTTCCGCTTACCAGACTGTTCGTACTTTCTTTTTGTTCTAACAAGGAAGTTGTTGGGGATGGACCAAACCGATTGCAATGAGACTTGAATGAGACTAGAACACTAAAACGTGCCTACCGTTGTTACATGGGCTGTCCATAGCATGACAAAATGAGCGATATTGAACAGAAATCCGGCAGTTTGCGCGTTTGTGTTCATATTTTTTCATGGTGTGTGGCACTCGGAGAGACTTAGTGCAGCACCCTACCTATATACTGTAAATGCTAATGCACAAACACCCAACCCTCGAGCCAACCAGTTAAGGTTGAAACCCCTGTCCCGGCCGGGAATCGAACCCAAGATCGTTTGGACCAAAGGCCAGCATGCCAACCATTTAGCCACACGGTCGGACGTTTATGCAAATGAAAGATTCTCTTATTAGGGGGAAGTGAAATGAAAACGTCTCACCTGCCAGAAATTATAGTAGAATATTTCGTCGCCTCGAAATTAACCTCCAGAACTGTTATGACTTTTTACTGACTGGGTGATGGGACGATTAATCCCATTCTTGTAAAACCTGGGGAGCTGTCGACAGTCAACATCTGTCCCTTGTCACGCATGCCGTCATCCAATGCAAACGAATGTCGTTCTTCAGCTCGAGCATGGGGCACTACAAATGCACAGTGCTATGAGGAAACGTTGCAGAAACTGTGGTGTACCATAAAGTCAAAACACTCGGGAATGCTATCAACAGCATTTTCCTTCTTCATGACAACACCCGCTCAACACTGCCAACTCTGTCAGGAATACGCTTCAGAGATTTGGATGGGAAATTCTTCAACAACCTCACTACACAGCCCCATGCGATTTTCACATCTTTGAGGAGATAAAGAAAGACATTCGTGGAGACTGGTTTGCATTGGACGATGACGTACGTGACTGCGTACAGATGTGGTTCGGTCGACAGCCCGTCAGCCTTTTCAACAATAAAATATGTTTCATAAATGTTACAAGTTTTCTCTACATGGCAGGAAAAATATTGTAAATTGTGAAACTTAAAGAACCTGTTTCATAAACGCGACAATTTTATGTCACATCTGAAATTTACTACGTTACATTCTCGATGGCTCAGAAATGTGATGTTGAACACAGAATGCGATGCACAAACGATCGTGTTATTTTGGAGAACATCAAAACCATTTTAAATACTGGACTGAATAAATTCGTTCCCAAAAGGATAATTAGGGAAAATTCAGATCCGCCGTATTACACCGTGACTATCAGGAAGCTTAAACGTAAGACTATGAGATAGTTCAACAGAAGAAACAATAACGATGCGTGCAACAAATGGAGAAATTAACAGTTTATCTGAGGTTAAAATGGGACTCTTCTGGAATGATATTTAAGGGGCAGCATGGTTTTAGGGAAGACTTCTCCTGAGAAAGTCAGCTCTGTTCCGTATGTCAAGATATATCGCATAAGCTCGACAGTAGGTCAAGGAATGACGCAATAGTAATTGATTTTGCTAAGGTATTCGATCTTATGCCACATGACATCCTCCATAACAAGTTAGCGCGTATGGGCATTGACATCCGAGTTGTGAAATGGATACGAGATTTCCTCAATGGCCAATGGCCAATTCTTTTCATACGTTTCATGAATGATATGCCTGACTCGATAAAATCGGAAGTGCGCCTCTTTGCCGATGATTGTGTCATATACCGGAAGATAAAGACAGAGGAGGACGAACTATTGCTTCAGCAGGATTTAGATAACATTGAAAAATGGGTGCGTGAAAATTGAATGAAAATCCACAGCGGAAAAGCAAGAAATCGTGTTTCAGTAAAAATAAAATGACAGGAAAGATGGATTACGAAATTGGAGGGGAAAGTGTTGTTGAAGATAGTTGTAAGTACGTCGGTGTTACTATTAGGAAAGACTTAAACTGGTCAGAGCAAGTGGAAAATGTAGTTAAGAAATCCTGGAGATCGTTACATTCTTTTATGCGGAATCTCAAGAGAGCTAATTCTGATGCCAAAAGTAAAGCTTATAAATGCTTGGTAAGACCGATTCACGAATATGGATCTGCATGCTGGGATCCGTACAGGGTGGGTTTAATAAATTCCCTAGAAAAAGTTCAAAGAAGAGCGATGCGTTTCGTAACCGGTGATAGGAGGAATACCATTAATGGGGATAGTCATGAAACTAGAAGAACTAGAGCTCGCCTGTGTGGTCTTTATAAGAGCTATACAGGAAGGGCTGCCCGGAGTAGTATTAGGAATAGGTCGGAACCTCCCTCATACTTACCGGGAAATGATCATAAGCATAAAATTACAGCCAAAAGACAGCATACGGACATGGGCAAGTTTTCCTTCGTAAACAGGGCCATAAAGGATTGGAATAAATTACCTGCAGCAGTCTTTGATAGATTCCTTTCCGGTATCAAGTCATTTTAGAAGACAATTAGTGCTAGTGTAAAGTGAAAAGTAGTTGTAAATTACGGACACTGACTTTGTGATTTTCTGCTTGGTTTAGATTGTGAAAATAGTAGTTTTTCTTGTGGTATTCTCTTTCCAGGGAAATGCTTGTTGTACTCATGTTGTTGTAGTTGTTGGGTAATTACCAACGTTTTTAACTTGACTTTATTATCACTTGTAATGTTAAGCTAGTAGTAAGCTCAACCTATAGTATTATAAGCCTTAGTGTTAAGCACTGGGAAATACTTAAGTTTTGTGTGAATTTGTATATGATGATGATGGATGTAGAATTTTAAACTTATACTAGTAGTATTTCTTGTAATATTTTCTTTGCAGGGATTTTCTTGTTGTACTCCTGTTGTTGTTGTTGTTGTTGTTGTTGTTGTTGTAGGGTAATTATGTTTTTAACATCACTGTATTATCATTGTAATATTAAGCTAGTAGTAAGCTCAACCTATAGTATTGTAGGCCGTAGTGTTAAGTGCTGGAAATACTTAAGTTGTGTGTGAATGTGTACATGTTGATGCTGGATTTAGAAAGTTAAGCTAGTAGTATTGTAACGGTTCAAATCCCGTTACAAGATGATATCTGTATTTTATTATTGTATCTATATTATTATTATTATTATTATTATTATTATTATTATTATTATTATGTCAGTATTATTATTTCATCTGTGAGATTACTATTATTTTGTTATAATTATTATTCAGTTCCATTACGCAAAGCTTGTCGCTTGCGTATTTGTAATTGAGTGTATGCATATATACGTATATGTAGATTAACATTAAATACCTGTACAGTGAGAGTTTCGATATCAGATGTTGAGTGCGACATCCTTACATTGTGCAATATTGCTGGCATTTCTGCCAAGTCATCGCTACGTCATGGCTACGTCATCGTATTTAGTTAGCACTGAGCTGACTTTCTTTGAGAAACCCAGCGAGCCGGCGGCGGTTTCACAACTGTATGTAATATTTGCCGCGTTGTGGGAGTATGTCATTGTTATTTCTGGAGATTACGCAGCTGTGTCAACCAACGTCTATAAAAGGTGGGTGCATAATGTAGCGTCAGTCATTATTTAAACGGAAGCTGAACAGTGAAGTAGTCTACTAGATGAAGAGGCCTCAGTCGGTCAGTCAACGAGTGTGAACGAGAGATGGAGAAGACTCAGTGAGCCATTAATTATTGGTCATTGAGAGAGTGAGGACAAAGTTGGTCCGTCACTGAGTTGAAGACACGGACGCAAGGGCTTACCATGGAGTAAAAGAGGGACACACTTGCATAGAAGTGATACCATATTGACTTACAAAGAAGTCAGATAATATGGAGAAGAAGCAGTCACAAGAATGTATCACCAAATGAGGCGTGACACATCTACAGTAAACACCAGATCAAAGGAATACGTCGTAATTACACTCAAAGTGTTGAAGGTACAGTCAAGTGAATCAGAGAGGGAAATATTTCGAATAAATTGTTAAATGTACGGTCAAGAAGAATTCAAATTCATGCCTAGTTTCTTTCAGTTGCAATGTCATAATTTCATATTCTCATCTGTTTTATCGCAACAAGACTCACTATTTTTTGATATATTATTTAAAGAATATATATTGTTCTATCAAACGAATTCATAGTTTTATTTCATTGACAGTAAAATATCTTAACCTCAAAATTAATGGGGAAACCGAACGCCAATCTCCTTTTCCCAGAACTTAGCTGGTATGTTGTCAAAAGTAAGCTTATTACCCCACACCCTAGAGATAGTCACGAGTCTCATTCTATTATTGCTGCACTGAGTGGCAGCTGGCGCCCTTCAAATAACGTATGTGTAAGTAAGCAGGTAACAAGTAAGTGTGAGTACAAGGTCCGACGAGTGTGTATTTTATTTAATGAATATTAATTTTCAGATTTTCCATTTTAAATGCAGATATTTCATATTTTTAAAGTTAAATGCACTTTTATATAATATTTGTAAAATTAGTCAGCGACTTAGGAAAGTCTCAGTATTCCTTGTAACATTTTCTTTCCATGGAATTGCTTGTTGTTCTCTTGTTGTTATTGTTGTTGTTGTTGTTGTTGTTGTTAATTATGGTTTAACCTTACTTTATTATAACTTGTAACGTTAAGCTAGTAGTAAGCTCAACCTATGGTATTGTAAGCCATAGTGTTAAGTACTGGAAATAATTAAGTTTTGTACGAAACTCAATACTATGATGCTGGATTTTGAATGTTAAACTATTAGTATTTCTTGTAATATGTTTTCCATAGAACTGCTTCTTGTGCTCGTGTTGTTGTAGTTGTTGGGTAGTTATGTTTTTAACTTTACTTTATTATCACTTGTAGTGTAAAGCTAGTAGTAAATTCAACCTATAGTATTGTAAGCCTTAGTGTTAAATACTGGAAATATTTAAGTTGTGTGCGAATTTGTATATCCCTTTCAGTCCCAATGTTGGTTTAGGTTAACATAATGTTCAGTACATACATGCACTAAGCTTATTATTTTCCCCCGAGTCCCAACGTTGCTGTGAATTAACTACAGGTGTAAGCTCCCATAATCAGTCAACAGATGATAGAAAAGTCGTATATAATTTCTCTTAGATTAAAAAAAAGTTGACAGTGGTGTACTGCATGGTCATGGAGGATTATATCTCTGTGTTTATATTCTGCATTTTACAAGTGAGAGTGTGTTGCATTAGGGGTGTATTTATTTTGTTTGGTGTAAAAAGATTTAAAAATACCATGTGCACCAGATAAATTAAAATTTAGAAATATTATTTTGTTATAAATAGGTTCGATGTTGTTGTTAATATAAAGCAAGTCTCAAGGGGTAAACTGTGTTACCCTATCCCTACCTCAAAACAATACTGTGCAAAATTAAGCATTTTGGAAGAGAACTGAAAGAAGCTTGTTGGCGGGACAATGTCTTATTCGAAGATAGTAATTCGACTGTTCGATAGGAAGGCAATCAACTTTATTTCTACATAATGTAGGTGCAGGTCCAGAAGATAAAAGATAACGATGGAGCCAGTCGGAAAAGAAAACTGTGGCAACAGACTGTCCCCAAGTGGTGAAATAATATAATCAGTTCATGGGGGAGTAGATCTATCAGATATGTTGCTTGAGCTATACAGAATAGACATTAGATTGCTCAAGTGATACATGGGAATTTTGTTTTGGTGTATTAGTGTTGCAGTAGTCAATGGTTGACTACTGTAACATAAACACAAAAGCAGCTAGGAGAAATATGCATGTATTCCCTTGTACAATTTCAGTTAGAAGTATCCCAAGCACTGACTAAGAGAGAAGGTTCTGAATCGGGAGCCTGGACGACCAAATGACAGTACAATTCCAGAACCCAGTTGAAAAAATTTGCTCCAAGACCAGTCGATGATGTCAGGTATGATGCATATGGACACTGGCCTCCGTATGAAACGAAGAAGCACTGGATATACTTAAGTTGTGTGTGAATTTGTATATGATGATGCTGGATTTAGAATGTTATTCTAGTAGTATTTCTTGTAATATTTTCTTTCTTTGGAATTTCTTGTTGTACTCTTGTTTGATTGTTTGTTTGTTGTTGTTGTTGTTGTTGTTGTTGTTGGGTAATTGTGTTAACTTTTCTCTATTATTACACTACTGCGAGTGACCATTGCCACCGGGATATTTCCCATTTGCGATGTATTTGTTAATAATAATAATAATAATAATAATAATAATAATAATAATAATAATAATAGAACTCAGCGTGGTCCCATTTCTGTTACTCTCACTACAGCTGTTACTAGTGTGTATTATCCACAAGGGAATTTTATATTTTCACGAAAATAAACTCTAAAGTTATTTACATATTAAAGGCTTCTCTAATGACAATTTTTGAAATGTTTAAATATGTCAAAAACTAATGACTAATGACATATATCTGTTTAATAACGCTAGGCTAAATACAGGCTCAGATTAAACAAATTTGTCTTTTCCTTACTTGTCTGTCAGTTCAAAAGTTTAATGAAAGAGAAATTTTTAAGTTCGTCATACAAATATACGAAATTGTCATCACAATTTTGTAAACTTGTAAGCTTTTACGAAGCTCAAAATTGTCAATATGTAAACCAGGTTGTCACCTGTAAAATTGTAACTTTTTTGAAGTGGGGTCCAGATTGCTGGTCATGCTTCTAACGCTCAAAGCCATACAGAAGAGTACGACGGATGATAGACATCTACGCCTTGCCGGCATCTGCCAGTCACACATGACTCCACTTAATACACGCTATTTCATTCAACCAGCGTTAATGAGATCTTTATCATCGGCATCTAAAGTGGCATGGCTGTGACGACGAATCCTAGATATTTACATGTCTATGTCATCGTTGCTGTTTTTTCATCAAGACAGTATACTATGGTCGAGCTTGTTCGGGGTCCGCAAAGTTACACCACATGTACTCTGTCCTCTTTCGATTGATTCTCAGCCCATTTGTTTTCAGTGCTGTTCGTCATCTCTCCAAAACTGCCTCGACCTCTTCTCGACTCTCGTCCATTAAGACCCTGTCATCCTCACACAGCACGTCCAAGTCACGGCTGACATTAAATTTTCTGCCGACTAACTGACAGTACTGAACAGTAGTAGGCTGAGTAATGATCCTTGATGCACGCCTGCTTCAACAGGGAAACTTTTCGAGGTCCCAGATGCGCTTCGGGCTCTAGTTGTTGGGTGATGACAGTCCTTTTGTGTTATTTGGATGCGATTATATCCGGAGATTATAGTAACTCAAGTCTTGCATGATCCTCACCTACATCTCTAATTTTTGACCACACTCCAGAATTCTACTACCTCAACTGAACTTTATGATCATGAGTTGGACATTCTACTTTTGATCCACCGTGGGAGCTATTGACAGTTGTGCCTTTTTGAACGTCCTTAGTTGGTTGAAACATAGTATCACATGACAAATTCTACATTGAAAATTTCAAGATCGAGTGTTCAGTGTTATTATCAGGGGGATTTATATGTACAGTACTAATGATTTGTGAAATACATATATGTTTAGTCATTCTTATTGATGAAAGTACATATGGACTTGAAATTATTAAAAAAACTATATTCAGTAATAAAGTTCAATAGTTCCTGCGTGAATCAGGCGTCAGCGCGCCGCCCTCCCACCGATGGTTTCCGTCGTTTAAATCCCGGTCATTCCATGTGAGATTTCAGCTGGACAAACCGGAGGCGGGACAGGTTTTCCTCCGGGTACTCCGGTTTCCCCCACCATCTTTCATTCCAGCAGCACTCTCATTTGTCAGTCATTATCATTGCCTCAGAGGAGTGCGACTGGCTTCGGCAGCCGAACATTTCCTTCCTATACTCGCCATTAGATGGGGCCTCATTCCATTCCTTTTTCATTTTGGGTTATTTGTTTTACGTCGCATCGACACAGATAAGATAGGTCTTATGGCGACGATGGGATTCGATGGCCTTAATTAATGTACAGCCCCAGCATTTGCCTGGTGTGAAAATGGGAAACCACGGGAAACCATTTTCATGTCTGCCGACAGTGGGATTCCAACCCACTATCTCCCGGATGCGAGCTCACAGTCGCGCGCTCCTAACCGCACGGCCAGCTCGCTCGGTCATTCCATTCCTGATCCGGTCGAATGACTCGAAACAGGCTACGGCTTCTCATTTCATTTAATTTAGTTCAATGAAGTTAAACAAAGTAGGTGTATATAAAACATAATGCTGCACTTCATATTTCAATATGAATCTCGAAGACCACGATATTTGATACTCTGTTACCAAAAATGGATTTAAAATGTTTTAAGTGCTGGAAAATGGAATCTTCTTCTATTGTATCTGAGGGCAGATTTATGTTGACTGAAAACGTGTAGGCCTACAATATCAGAAGAAGTAATGGTGGCACGTTTGAAATTCGCAATATCTGCTGGGGTTAAGTCCAGCGTTAACTTCACACTTAAATATCCACACAACATGGTAGTAACCTTTCCAATTTCTTCATATCCAGGATTCTTTGAAAGTACAGTATCCATCTTCATTCTTGTTGTATCTGAATCCACGATTCAGTTGCTCCACAATATTATTCACAATTTCGAAACGTTCAGAATATGACAGATGCGACTTTCGAGCCTTTTGAGTGCTTTTGTGATGCATGAAAAATTATTGTGAACGTAAATTAAGTCACTTGTGTCACCGACAACTGATTTTGCAGCTTTAGTTGAGGCTGGATCTGCAGAGTCCATGGCATGCAGAACGTTCTCAATAGAGTTTGTATATTCACCGTAATATTTAACTGCTTGAAACCACGTACCCCACCTAAGTGGCAAGTTTGGTACGGTTTGAGGCTTACGATTTTATGGATGCTGTATGATTATGTTTGATTTGATCTTATTAATGTGTGTTTTCGAAGTTCTTTTTTAAGTTTATCTTTTACATTAGCTGTGATTTGGTTGAGTTCTTCTGCGTTCTGTGGCAATTTTTATATATATTTGCGGTCCAACATGTTTGATTATATTATAACCAATTATCGACATGATGGCTTAGGTTATGTATCGAGGCTATAAGAGTCGAAATTATCTCCCATGGTATTAATATTATTATTATTATTATTATTATTATTATTATTATTATTATTATTATTATTATTATTTGTGTCGCAACTTCTAACCTATCAGCGATATAATACATTCCTACAATGACCGTTCATCCTTGACCTTTTTTAGGTTATTACTCAAGAGTGAAACTAATGCTCCAATTCCTAATAAAGGCACAATTATGGATGAGAATTAAAATATTAACCTCAAACCTACTGGTTTAGAGAATCTTACACAAAGCGACCTAGTTGAAGAAAAAATGAAATTCAAGCAGTGTGGACGTTATTTTCAAGGTGCCAGGGGTTTGGGCGTACACATCAGAAAAGCACATCCGGAGGTCCAGAGACAAATTATTGTCGATCGACAAACGAAGGATAAAATTCTACTCGGTAACACATGGTCCTCAGACGACGTATCGAATGGTGTATCACCCACTCAATGTATGTAAAATGACATGGACTTGTGCACATTCAAGACTGTTGTGCAAAACTGGAAAAAGCTATTCCAGGATAATTTTAATAATTACACGTTTTCGAATTTGGTAAATGACTTCTCCGACAATCATGTGAAAGCGATTGATGTCTTCCCTGGACCTAAACATCCTGCCAGAAAGTTGAGGGAAAAAACAACTACACATCCAGAGAAATTATGCAAAATCGTCAGATCCCGAAAGACAGTCTAAAAGAGATAGGGCAAAGAGACAAGTTTGCCTATTAGCTAACACAATTTCAATACTACAAACAGAGAATAAAATCAGTCTGCAGAGTTCCAGGAAACAATGGAAAACAATGCAAAATTCCTATTCGTGACGTTGAAAACCATTTCTCTTCCCTCTGTTCAATTAGGAACGATTGCATACGAAATGATTATCCAAGTTCATTGCCCGAATCAGAACGAATCACCTTGGACGACACCCATCAACTCAACATCTCTAAGGAAAAGGCCATGTTCGCAGTGAATGGAATAGCTCTTGACCCATCGCCAGGAGCAGATCATGTGTTGATGAGGGTTGTGAAAGATGATTCCGTGCGTGATATTATTGCTATATACCAACGAAAATGTTAATAATGTCCCATGTCCCTCCATGTTTTCAAAAGGCAAGAACTGTATTGATTTACAAGTCAGGATATGAGAAAGTTGCGTCAAATTGGAGGCGCATTTCCATCTGTTCAGGTTTATGTAGGGTTATCGAGAGAGTTATAGATCGACGGTTGAAAAAATTTGTGACAATGATAATAAGAGGGGATTCATTGCCTCACCCAGCACGGTAACTAAAACTCTCTTGCTACAGTCGATTCTGACGAAGGCAAATAACGAAAACACTGATGTAACCATAGTCTTCCTCGACATCCAAAAGTCATTTAATAACATTTATGTACCTTAATTAAGGCCACGGCCTTCCGTCCCATTTCTAGGCCTTTCCTATCACATCGTCGCCATAAGACCTATCTGTGTCGGTGCGACGTATGCCAGAATAGCAAAAACAAAAACAAAAAATCTGATGACCTAATGTCTGTCTTCGGTGGAGATATGAAAGCGATGTCGTGATATGAGACCATCAGATATCTTGGAGTGAAAATTCTAAACCTTTGAAACACACAGAACGATGCAGGATCTACATCTCAAATTGTAGTCACTATCATCTCCTCTCCTTCAGGCATACCAAAAGTTTACCGTCATAAATTCTTCCATATGCCCAACATTGATTTATCCATTTCAGACAGTTGCGCTGAATTGTATTCCTCTAACATTTCTGGAAGACAGCGACAAAATGATAAAATGCACGCTGAAAGGAGTCCTCCAGCTTCCTGCCGACACACCTGACGGTATGATATATATATACCGGAAGTTCAAAGGTCTAAGACTTTTCAGTTCACAGTGGGAAGATGTCCTGCAACAGATTAGCGCCCCTGTTACCCTACAAATAAATAACAACCCTTACTTTTTGGGAAGTAGGCATCTCTCTGAGGAGAGTAACAAATGCCTACAAAACCTGCACATTTCACCTTGAGCCAGCTTATTAAATTCCAAAAATGGTCTTCTGGATTCCAAGGAAATCAGGCAATTACTGGGAGATCAGGAATTCCAAAAATGGTGTCAGGTTCCTCAAAAGGGAAAAGGTGTTATCTTATTTAAAGAAAACCTTTCAGCGAACAGTTGAATAACTCACCATGATATCCTGTCTAGCAGTGACTGGCGTGATGCTGTAAAGGTGACCGCTAACGTCGTAGTCGTTCGAGCCGTGCCAGGCAGGTCCCAGGACCGTTGTCAGCATTGCCACAACGAGATATAAACCCTTTCTCATGTCCTGGAATACTGCCCCTCCGGCGAAATCCTGAGACTTACTAGACACCATGCGGTACGAAACTCCATCGCTCAGTCATTGCGAGACGCTGGTTACACACTGCACGAAGAGGTCCATGAATTGTCGGCAGTTCAGTTTATGAAATAATCTGGTATGATATTAAACAATTGAACTTCAACCTTTTTAGAATTCCCTCGCGGGCGCCCATGTGACGGGAGCGTCTCAGAGTGAAGGTGGCCGAGTACCATGAGGCGAGTTCCGCGGTGTTGAAGCCTAGCCGAGCTCATCACTGCCCCAGTGGTGAAAAATGATTTGGAACTCATGGTCTTCGAGATTCGTGAATTTGTATAGAAGTAACAAATACAGTTTCAAAAAAATAATAAGTACGCTCTGCTTGGCTGAGTGATTAGTGTGGTGGCCGTCTTAATGGGCCCCGGGTTCGATTCCCAACCGGGCGGAGAATTTTAATCTTGGTTAAATCTTCTAGCTCGAGGTTGGGTGTTTGTGGTCGATGTTGTAGTGCGATGTTAAACACGTAGGAAAAAAATTAAATCGTTACTGAATAATTACCCTCGGGTTAAGGACAGAGGAGGTGTTCCTCACAGGATGTTATTGTACTGTAAAAAAGCACTTTCTTCCTCAATAACGTAACAATTACAAACTATGTTTCTGTCTGGATTGTAGAGTGCTTCAGAGCGCTGATTAAATACATACGTTCAAGTACAATGTGGTCGCGAATTCTTAGAATAATATGTTTTTCCTGTCTTCACGAAATTCAAGTGGAGTTCCACTTGCGTGTCTAGGTCCACATGCAACTTATTCTCTACAGCTGTTGCTATGAGACAATGAGACAAGACATTAGCGACAGACATTTCCGCTAGAGCAGCAATTCCTATCCGTCATTTCTTCCAGGTAATGCGTGTAACCAATCTCCTTGTCTCTCCCAAAGAATGTGCAGCGTGTGCACCGAGAAAGGGGAATCAATCAATCAATCAATCAGTCAATCAATCAATCAATCAGTCAATCAATGTCAGTAAATCAATCAATCAACAAACACTGATCTGCATTTAGGGCAGTCACCCATCTGTCGTTTTCCTAGTCTTTTCTTAAATGATTGCAAAGAATTGGGAAAATTATTGAGCATTTCCCTTGGTAAATTATTCCAGTCCCTAACTCCCCTGCCTATAAAAGAAAATTTGCCTCAATTTTTTATCTTGAATTCCAACTTTATCTGTACTATGAGAACAAAACGCACGTGGGCTGAAAGGATCTATCACTTTGTTGGCTCTTCCATGTTATCAGTTTTTCAATAACGAGGTTGAGGCTGAGTGAAAAGGTATGTGTAGTGTGGCCTAGTATTTCCCGCTGCCTTCTTCATTTCAGCGCGGATAAAGCAGATCGAGGTACTGAAAATCCTTCTCCGCCAGCATTGCCAATGTCATCAGTTTCTCACCAAATGTAATTTGTCCACAGCTGTAAGCGGTAAATCGCGAAGTTATTGAGTGTTTAACGGTGACTTTATGTTATAGATTCAGCTCTTGAAAGAGTATACCCACCACAACAAAGACCTTCAACAGTTTTCTTCTCGTAGCAGTGAAATTTCTCTTAACATGTTTACAGCATCTAGCAGTTACTGGAGCTGAGCGTGGCAGCTACCTAGTCCTGTCGTTCGTTATGGAGGTGAGAAGAACACTGATCCATCTATCACTTGCATCCAGCATTCTCAAATTAACTTTCTACAAACAATCCCCCATATAGAATTTTCTAGTGAAAATGTTGGCAAAATTTAAAATCAGAGCAGTAAACTGGTGTTAGTTGAGTCTTCTTCTTTTCTAGTTTGGGAAACAAGTGTTTTTCTGGTTAGTCTTTCTTTCTCCTCCCAGAATTTCTTCATTCTTTAGGTGAAATTCCTCCTTTCCTCCGACCATACGATCTTAGCCTTCAGCGTTTGTTTTTCCAGGAATTGTCAATTTTAGTTCGAAATATATTTTTACTCCATAACACTTTCGGATCAATCGCAACTTTCTCCATGGTCGTCAACCCATTTTGTGGTCGCTTTTATCTCCGCTTAGTCGTACCGGCATTGTACATGGCACATAATTGTGTGATTTTTCCCTCTAGTTTCCACCCAAGTTTCTCTGTAATTTTCGTCTAGGATTAAAACCACTAAGTACGAACCTTGTAGCCTTTAATAGCATCATTTCTAGTCCATTGATGAGCCCTGTTCGGTATAGGTCCCATGCGGCTCCTCCATATTCCAGGAATGGCTTCACAAACGGTAAATATTCCAGCGCCTTTGCCTGGTAACTGCTGCCATTTGGCACCCCCATCACGTAATGTGAGAAATTGTACGCTCTAGTAATTCCTACGTGTATCTCCTACGTTAGGTTTTTTCTTTACCTGGACTCGTACGTATTTGCATAAGCCACGATCCAACTGAAAGTCATCTTGCCTTTTCTTACTCGCCATTCGTATGAGACTGGATTTCGACGAATTTTTAATTTTGTTGTCGAGTGCCCACTTGTGCAGTACTTTAAAATCTAATAACCTAGTATCTACAGAGTTTCGGACATTTTTTGTACATTATACAATCGTCTTCAAACAATCTGCAGTCACTTTGCATTTCACTCGGGAGATCGTTGATAAAGGACAGGTACAGTAACACTACCCGATACGACTCCTGACCTTATAGCAACTTAGTCAGAGCATATACTTCACAATCTTACCCTTTGTATGAGGTCAGTCAAAAATTCTCGTGCCGGGCTGAATGGTGCAGACGGTTAAGGCGCTGGCCTTCTGTACCTAACTTGGCAGGTTCGACCCTGGCTCAGTCTGGTGATATTTGAAGGGGCTCAAATACGTCAGCCTCGGTTCGGTAGTTTTACTGACACGTAAAAGCACTACGAGACTAAATTCCGGCACTTGGGCGTCTCCGAAAAGCGTAAAAGTAGTTAATAAGACGTAAATAAAATAACATTATCTACATAAATAAAATCGTAACGGCCGTGTGTCTGTACATTGACTATTTGGGCGAAATTTCCGTATAGTTATCCGTTTCAGGTGTAATAATGACCATCTGCATGTTGTTTAGCTTTGGTGTCTGTCTGTTTGTTTGTCTGTTTGCCTACAACTTGAAAACTGCTGGATATATTTCTACCAAACTTCATGTTTAGAATCCACCTGTACTTGGGTAGGTTTAAGGGTCAGTATTGTTTCTAGATCTCTGAACTGACTGGGGGTTTATACGAAACCGAAACCGTGATTTTGCACTTCCACAAAATATACCTGCCATAATGGAAATTAATCTCTAAACTCTTTTCTCATGTGCATCTTTTCGATACGAGGATTAATAAGGGAGATATCATTAACGGACCGTTTTTCGGTACAAATCCCACCGGACTTAACTCAAGAGCGGGTGCGTGTAAAGCGAATTTCTTAGAACTTCAAAAGTACTGAAGAGATTTCAACCAAACTTCATATTTAACATCCACCTGTCCAAAGGTACGTTTTAAGGTCCATACCATTTCAAATTCGAGGAATGGACTGGGGGTTTATAGGGAACCGAAACAGTGAATTCACTCTCCCACAATATGTACAAGACTAACCTGACCAACCTTGGTGGAAAATCTTTTTTTTTTTTTTTTTTGCTAGTGGCTTTACGTCGCACCGACACAGACAGGTCTTAAGGCGACGGTGGGACAGGAAAGAGCTAGGAGTGGCGAGGAAGCGGCCGTGGCCTTAATTAATTTGCCTAGTTTGAAAATGGGAAACCACGGAAAACAATCTTCAGGGCTGCCGACAGTGGGATTCAAACCCACTATCTACCGGATGAAACAATTTCTAAAATTCTTTTTTCTCATGTGCATTCTTTTAGACACGAGGATTAATAATGGAGATATCATGAACGGTCGGTTTTGCAGGCTAAGTCCAGCGGACATAGCCCAGAAGGTGTTACACGTAGAGCAGATTCCTCATCTATATAAATAAAAAATCGTAACGACCATGTGTCTGTACTATTTTGGCAGATTTTTCGTACAGTTATGCGTTTCAAGTGTAATAATGACCATCTGCATATTTGTTAGCTTTACTTTCCTGAAAGTCATTTTGAACCCCCTCCCCCAAAGCAAGATTGAGGCACAATCTTCCAGTCGAGCTAGAAAATTCAAATTTGTCAATATTATACGTCTTATCCTGTAATCGACGGAAAGCTTCCAAGATCTTTAAATATTTCATTTTTTTACCCCAGAAAAATATCGGAGTATGAGGCAATTTTAATGTCGTTGCAGACCTTTGTTTAGAGGTATTCCGCGGCTAAACGTAAGTCGTATCACAAAACGGATGGTACAATCTCAGTTCAATTTGGAGTGATCTACAACTTTGGTCCTATGACGTGTCGTCGTATCTCTATTCTTTATATGTTCAATTCGTCTGTATTTCTCGATTATACCTACATTTTGCTCTTTTTTGCACACGTATAATTCGTAGTTCGAATCACTTATACGAAAGGTAGAATCATCTAATCCTTCACGAATATTGGCCCTCCCAATATGCATACGTGAGCCAAATTCTATGTTTTAGCTGTCATATTAGTACACAAAATGACCGAGCTCGATAGCTGCAGTTGCTTAATTGCGGCCAGTATCCAGTATTCGGGAGATAGTGGGTTCGAACCCCACTGTCGGCAGCCCTGAAGATGGTTTTCCATGGTTTCCCATTTTCACACCAGGCAAATGCTGGGGCTGTACCTTAATTAAGGCCACGGCCGCTTCCTTCCCAGTCCTAGCCCTTTCCTGTCCCATCGTCGCCATAAGACCTATCTATGTCGGTGCGACGTAAAGCCAATAGCAAAAATAAAAGTACACAAATGTAATGCACTGTGAGAGAGCCTTACCCAAATTTCACCCTATTCAACGTTTCTAACTCAATTTTACCCATAAATAGGTGAGACAGGAGGAAATATCTTAAGACCAGCCATTTAGACCGCTAAATGAGGCATCTTAGGCAGCTCGTCCACTGGAAGTGACTATACGCGATTACGAGATGAGGCGACTACAGGGGACTTTCATTCAAGCGACTGCACGTGACTGGAGTCGTCCACTGCAAGCGACTTCGCACGGCTGTCAGTTGGCATCTGTACCCCGCACAGTTCTGTGTGTGTTTCCGTAGTAGAAGTTGTCAAATTATTAAACGTATTAAATAGTCGGTGAGATGGATGATGATGATTTAGTGTACATACTGGAGAGTCCCTACCTGACGAGGCGTCGGAGAAAAAACTATGAATTTCATTATACTGACTATTTAATCATTTCAGTTCTATAAAGGAGCTAAAATAAAGATTCAAAACATAACCGTAACGTGACGGTAATATTTGTAGGGTGGTCAAATTGTTAAATACGTGGTCATGCTTTGAAATTTGAGCAAGGAGATAGACATTCTGGAGTGCACTGTTTATTTGTTTCCAAGAATGTTGTTACTGTATTATCAATTGTGATTGTGATCAGTGAGTCTGTTAATTAACGTGTGTTCATATGCCATTGCAGTGCAGCTAATTAATTAATGTAGTGAAAGCAGATTTATATTCAGCCGGTGTCATCGGATTATTGTTATTATTCATCTAAAAGTATCCTGGTATTGGTCAGTGAAAACTGGACCGATTGGGAGGGGAAAGAGATGGCGGCACAGCCCTGCCAGGGTAAAATGTCACGAACCGCCACTGCTTGAAATACCACACGAATGAGCCAGGATCGAAGCTGTCAAGCTGGACTCAGAAGGCCAGCGCTCTACAGTCTGAGCTACTCAGTCCAGCATATTATATAAACAAATCAATTAATTAATTAAATAATTTTATTACAGTACTTACCATTATCAACACCCACTTTCTCTGCAACCTTCGACCATAGTTTGCGTTGTATATCTCGAGCATGAGAGCGTTTATCTTTCATATTCCATAGTGGTGTTCTTTCACGAACCCCACTTATCAACTTTTCACTATCTACATCCATGACTAATGTAGTAATGATAAAAATAATGTTGCATATGACGACGACAGACAAACGGATGCTTGCACGAACCGTGGAGTACAGGCGACTACACGCGGCAAATCCCATTCGAGTGGGATCCATCGCTTGTCGCCTGTTACCGCCTATAATCGCGTGAGTCGGCCGCTCGAGATCGCTTGTGGACGCGGATCCGTTACAATCTTCGCTTTGGGATCAGTCGCGCTAGAACGCACGTAGTCGCCTGATCTCGTAATCGCGCGTAGTCGCTTCCAGTGGACGAGCAGCCTTATGGTACAATCCGTTTGTCGATATGATGCATCGTTCAACAGCTGTTAATCTGTAAATAATGAAGGTTTGCAATATAGTAAACATGCATATACTTCGTATGTCGATCTATATATATTCATTGAAGTCGATTTGTAGCGATGTAGAAAGGGTGTGTTTGCCTTCTCGATTTGACTGGCAGAAATCAAGGGAGCATGCAATTTTGTTCAAAACTCCCCTAACTGTTTGTGTTGGGGAATAGGCAAGTGTGCTCGCCATTATAAACAAATTTACCCATCTAAAATGTGACTGGCATTAGGCATAGTGGCCTTGCTATTATAATGGAAACTCACCAACTCGGCGTGACTGTCATTAAGAAAACGGGCTTGTCATTATAATGATAACAGCACAACTCAAATTTGACTGGCAGTAGGGAAGGTGTCTGCTATTATAACAAAACTCCTCATCTTTAATCTGTCTGGAAGTAGGAAATGGCGCCTGTGACCGCGGTGTAGGTAATGAGGCCACCCATTATAATGAAAACTTGCCTACTCGATTATGAATGGTAGCAGGCAAGTGAGCCTGCCGTTATCATCACAACTCCGCAACTCCCACTTATATTGGAAACAACGTATAGGAACCTCGCCCTGCTGTTTCTGGATAACGCTAAGAGACATTCGATTTTTATAAATCTTATTCACTGCACATACAGTAATTTACTTCGATATCCGCTTACAATGTAGAATACCGTGACGAAGCACGGGCATATTTGCTAGTTATTATTAAAACTACTCGTTTCGGCTGAACCACCCTTTCAACATTGTTTCCGCCAGTTTTTGGGTCGGAATATTGTGTTACTATAAATGCTTCATCATCATCATCATCATCATCATCATCTAAAGGCAAGGCGTTATCTGCAAACATATCTGACGGTCCACTCCAATCCCCTTCATATTCTTACTTCACCGGAATTTATTATTTCCTTGGTCGTCCGCAAGGTCTCTTCCCCTGAACTTTACCTTCAATTGACTGGAGAAGAGTGTTGTGCCTGAGCATGTGATCAACGAACTACGTTTTTCTTTTATTGATCGCCTACAGTAGACATCGTTCTTTCTTTTTTTTTTAACGATGGCATTTGACTTTCTGCCCTCCATCTTGTTGTTGTCATTCATCTCCAGAAACACATTTCCCCAGCCTCCAGTCTTGCTTCTTCTAGGCTCCAGGTTTCACATCCGTCCTTCAGCACACTCCAAACAAAGATCTTGAGGAACGTCCTTATTGTATCCAAACTGATATGTTCATTTACATTTAGTAACAAATTCATCTTGTTTTGGAAGACTTGCTTCGCCATCACTATTTTTTTCTTAATTTCTGATAGGCATTTGCGAAACCTATTACAAGAGCGTCAATCTGAGCCAGTGTTGCCAACTTAACGGATTTTCCGCTAAATTTGGCGGAATTCGAAGACTGTCAGCGGAGAAATATATCATTTAACGGACAGCGGATATTTTGGCGGAATTCTAGATTTATTATAGCGGAATTTAGTGTTTTGTCCATTTTATGTTTTTTTAAATTTGTACTCCAGTCTACCTCCAAGCTATTCCGTATTTCTTATCAGGAGCTACCAGTCACATAATAAAAACATGTTATTTGGATTTGATGTTATGAAATCAAGGTATCATAAATTTGTAATGCGTGGGGAAAGGGTACTTATCTCTTAGTTGACGAATGACGACAGATAATGAAACTGTGAGAGAGTAGCATTTATATTTATGCTATGAAGGAAGAACGTTTATTAACACCTTGAGTGCCACGTGAGACCAACGTTGACTCACAGAGCTTAATGCCATTCGGGCCGCGTGAGACCGCCGTGGACTCACGCGCACTCTCAAAGTCTCAGGCCCCGTGGTGCCATACTGTCATCACATTTGACATGTAAACGTATGTTAAATGAAAGTAGGTGGCCAGTACGTCATGAATCTATTCTTGGCCTGTCCATTTGCGAGTCCGATGTGGCACCTCGTAGCCTGTACGTCACTGTAATATATCACCCACAATAAATGAATTATGACATTATTTATTGTTTTCTGATCGTGTCATGTGTACAAATAACAAAATATTGTACTGTATAGTGTACTCATTGTCTCATATCAGGGTCTATAGACAAATTGAAAACATAGGACAAAAAAAAATTACATGAACTTTCTAGAAAAAGTATTTGTAACTTTGTCTCATTCGCAATCACATCACAAAATTGGTACACTTTTTGCATATGAATTTAAAGTATAAAGAATGAGACTTTCTAAAGAAATATGATTTAAACTGTGTTTTACAATCACAATCACACTACAAATCTGTGCACTTTGAAGAAACAGTCCAAACAGAAGAAATTTTCACAGGTTGGTCATTTGAACTTAGACTATAGTCTTCCTCATGGCATATGGCCTTCTTGATTCCTGATGGATCTCTTCATAACAATTACTGCATCTCTGTCTTCCCTGCCGGCCTACATCCTCCAGTCGGTGGGGTAATACCTGTTTCTTTGGTACTTGTGAGGGAATGTGAAAATTTTTGATACTGGTACCTGTTAACTTTTCAACAATGTCCTCTTTGAACTGGGTAACAGATATACTCTCATTCCCAAGTCGATTGGAAATATAGATGGCATTTACTATACTTGTGCCGATCAATATCTCTATAGCTATTTTTTGTACTATTTTACTCGGTCTCAGGGAAGTACTATAGCTCTTTTTATGATCTGATAAATCAATGTACGGTTTGTATTTGTTATACTCTATAACACTCCGTGGTTTTTGCTCTTCACCATCCCTCCTCTGAATAGTGACCATCTCACCAGTGTGTTTAGTTGTCAAAATTAAGACGTCTCTTTTATCGTGCTATTTCTGAACCACCACATCAGTATTACTTTCCCGGGCTCTTGTTTTTCCTCTTGCTAACTTCCTTTTAGTAACATCGGTTGGATTATACTTCCGATTAGATTTCAGTGTTCGAAAGATAAGAGTTTTATTCTTTAGTAGTTCATGAGCTAATGAGACAGACGTATACCAGTGTGTCAGGAATGTGAGAACTGTGCTAGGATACGTGGTGACACATTGGTCTCACGCGGCCTATACAGCTGGAAGGTAGTGTCAGTGGCCGCGTGAGACCAATGTGTCACCACAATTTCAACAAAATGTTATGACTACAATTTTGGCCCAAGGTGACTAAAAGGTACATTTTTGTAATAAGGTGCACCATTTCATACTTTATAGTAAAAAAAGAAAGATTGGCCTGCATGGAAATTTTTTTTACTGCATACGTGGCACTTAAGGTGTTTGAACTGTCCAGCTCCGTGTGTGGCCCTTGAGGTAGGGAATTCACCTAGTTTGCACCCGACAGTAAAACGCCAACAAGTATTAGCGCGCCGCCTTGCAGGCAGGGGGTTAATTCCAGTGAAAATCACAGATCAGGTGAGTGCAGACATTTATTATTATTATTATTATTATTATTATTATTATTATTATTATTATTATTATTATTATTATTATTATTATTGCTCATTTTTATTGCTCATTGTTTGAGATAGAATTTTTCGGCGGAATTTTAGCGGATTTTAGTAGTATTTAGCGGATCTTGAAAATATAAGTTGGCAACACTGATCTGAGCTCTATGGTTGGGTGACTCGCTAATGTTCTGAAAGAGCGATAACATCTGGCTCTCACAGGAAAAGAAATTTCTAAAGGGAAAAAATAATAGCATATCATTTTGTACCGAAGTGTAATAAGATAAACATTCTAGTGGAAGCGCCCCGCTGTTGCTTATTTCTCGATAGATGAATTACTTTTGTATCTGTCCTTTGATACAGACCAGAACAGAATGTAGCTTCCACCGAAGTCTCAGTCTCATTTGTGGCCTTGACAGTATGGAAGTTTCTGAAGAGTGCGTGTGTGATATATGCGGCTGGATGTTAGAAAAGATACTATTCATACGGGCGGTCATGCAAAAATAGCGCTTTTGGTCCAGTAAAGAAAGCAATGGCAAATTACCTCATTCTTCGTCATGCCTTGCATGCCTCATCCTAGCGTCACCATCTCGTTTTGCGGTTTCTCGATAACCGCATGACCTTTTATGGTTCTACTGAGTATCCATCCAGCCTCCATATGAAGTGATCTGTAACCCGCTTATGTGATAAGCCCAATGAAGATATTTCCTTATACCTAGGTACTTAGAGTGATCCCCATGAGAAACTTTTACCCCATCAACACAGTATATAGAAGTGAGAGGACTTTCCCTCTTTGTGAAACTCACAACCTGACTTTTCATCCTGTTTACCATCATAGCATTGCCTGATGTCCATATCACAACGTTGTCCAGACCTTTCTGGTCTTATTATTTTTCCTTTCAACATCAGTCATTTTTATATCTCGCTTTCATACAGTAGCACACTTCAAAAAACATCCTTCCTAAACACATCTCCTAGTTTGAGCATTTTTAGAATAATAATACTAATAATGTTAGTATTTGCTTTACGTCCCATTAACTATGTTCTTCGGTTTTTGGAGACGCCGAGGTGCCGCAATTTAGTTCCACAGGATTTCTTTTACGTGCCAGTAAATTTACCGACACGAGGTTGCCAAATTTGAGCACCTTAAAATATCATCGGGATGAGTTAAAATATCATCGGGATGAGCCAGGATCGATCCTGCCAGTTTGAGTTCAGAAAGCCAGCACTCCACCGTCTGAGCTACACAGCCCGGTTTTACCGGCATTAATTATTCTGGTATCGAAATAGTAACATAGTATTCACATATTTCGTCTCAGAGCAAATTTCCTAATCTGATGGTTTGTGCAATAATTTGTCTTCATTCGATTACATTCTATTACATATCCATTATACTTCATTTAATATTAATAACTGCCAATTTATCCTCCTCGTATGATTTGAAGAGTTAAACTGTCTACGTGGCCACTTCAGTGTTATACATTAACAGTAACCGTGAATCATTGCGAAACATACAGCTTACATCCTGTGAAAATTCTCGTGGCGATGAGAGTAGCCTCAAGATTTCCGCACCGGATGTGTTGACCAATGTCGTAAATACGGATGAGCAACATGCTCTATCCTCATCGTATTTCTTTGCACCTTGTTGAAACCCGCTGGATTAATACATTAATGGGCCGATGACCCAGATGTTAGACCCCTTTAAACAACAAGCATCATCACCATAATCATGAACACATTAATTCCTTTTCCCTATTAAATCCGAGGCGGAAAGAACCTTAAATTCTCCATATTTCTATAATTACTTCAATTCTCTTACCTATATTCTCAACGCTAAACACAGAATACGATGTAAATTGCTATTTGGCAGCCTATGACCGCGAGTTCAGTTGTGACATGCCGTCTAGTTGTCTGGATATTTCATAACCGTGACCAACTCACGGTAAGGAACGTTCGAGAACAGTCAAGAGGAACGTGCAATTTGTTAAACAGCTCATATCCCTGAACTGTTTACTTACAACAAAAGAGTAGTTTAATATTCCAGTATGAAAGTTGTTGATTTGATGTCAAGTTTGTTTAAAGAATAAAAATAACTTATTAAATTCAACACTTAAAGAAGGATAGTAAATGAAATAACTTCGTTTCAAGAAAATAGGCTACTGATAAGCATGTAAAGACTCGTCTAGAGGTAAGGAATAGAGACGTGCTAATTGGCAAGTTTGCTGCATACCTCAAGTCCGATGACAAATTATTATGGAGCGTTACTGTAAAGAAATACACAAAAAAATAGAAAGACCTAGAGAAGATCGAAATCGCCTTCGCATTGGCCCAAACATATCACTTTGAGTAATCGTTATTTCAATCCGGGATGCAATGGTTAAAGGTCGACAGCTATCTACCCTACACTAATAAATGGAAGTCGAAATGTAATGATTAAAAGGTAGGAGTAAAAATAAAAGTTGATATGAAGTACGGTAAGAGAACATACAGGAAAAAAATCATTTATAAACATACCTTGTTGAATAGGTTTGGCTCCTTAAATTTGAACAAAAAATCCCGATGTATCTCATACGCTGGCCCCGCTGTCTAGTGGTAGCGTGCCTCTTACGTGGAGCGCCCAGGTTTTATTCCAGACCAGGTCACGAATTTTTTACCTGTAACTGAAGACTGGTTCGACGTCCTCTTATTCTACATGAGAATAATGGTGTAGCTATCCGACGGTGAGATAGCTGCCCCTGTCTAGGAATCCAAGAAAAACGGCTGAGAGGAATCGATGCGCTGATCACGCGTCACCTCATAATCTACAAGTCATCGGGTTAAGCAGCGGTCGTTTGGTAGGTTAAAACTCATCAAGGCTATGGCTCCATGGGGTTTGATTGATTGATTGATTGATTGATTGATTGATTGATTGATTGATTGATTGATTGATTGATTGATTGATTGATTGATTGATTGATTGATTGATTGATTGATTGATTGATTGATTGATTGATTGATTGATTGATTGATTGATTGATTGATTGATTGATTGATTGATTGATTGATATTAAACACACCTCATTGCATTGTTAATATGCATTTTTGAGTTATGTTTTGCTTTTTGCGATTTTATGTGTATCGAAGTGAACGAGTACTGTTAATAAAGCGATATATGCATCGATCTTAAGCCTCACTTAGACCGGGTGAGATTACTACCTTCTCGGCTGCAGGAAAAGTCGTGTGAGTATATAGATTACCCACTCAGTGGTAGTATTTATTCCTGAATGGTACAGCATTCTAATGATTGTTCTATTGGTCATCGTCATATTTCCTTGAAATGGAGTACAGTCGATGGTTAACCATATTGTTGATTTTTTAATGGTTCTATAACATCAGGCATCTTCTTTTTTCATTATTATTATTATTATTATTATTATTATTATTATTATTATTATTATTATTATTATTATTATCCCTTTAGTCATGGGGTCTCTCCTTTTTAGCGTTTTGAGATGGTTAGGTAAGGCCTGAAGCAGATGTACCTGTACGCAGCCTGGGAGAGAGAATTATCATGCTTTATCAAAATTCGAGGGATCCTTTCTGGTTAACTCTGGCGCTCATTCTACGGATATTTCGATACATTATTTTTTGATGCATACATACATACATACATACATACATACATACATACATACATACATACATACATACATACATACATACATATATCATGATTATAGACCGTTAAGCCTTTCAGCGTTCAGTCTGCAATCCTCTGTATATTTACTAAATGTCACCACAATCCTCTATTTGTAACTAGTCCTGTGGCCTTATTTAGTTCTTACCACTTATTTTTAAATCGTTAGAAAGTGGGTCTAACCATCGTCGCCTTGCTCTCTCTCTCTACTTCTCTTACCCTCCATAACAGAGTCCATTATTCTCCTATGTAACTTATCCTCCTCCATTCGCCTCATATGACCCCACCACCAAAGCCGGTTTATGCGTACAGCTTCATCCATCGAGTTCATTCTTAACTTTACCTTTATATCCTCATTACGAGTACACTCCTGCCATTGTTCCCATATGTTTGTACCAGCAATCATTCTCGCTACTTTCATGTCTATTTCTAACTTATGAATAAGATATCCTGATTCCACCCATCTTTCGCTCCTGTAAAACAGTGGCGTCTGGTGGTATCTGAAGCTGGGTGTTGCACCAAAGTTTTCAGTGTCACATTTTTATAGCTTACGGAAATAACGAGAAACTCTATTATCGTTAAGTAATGAACTACAGTACATTCCTACTAAAACTGAAATATATTTGGCAATTACAACCCAGGAATTAAGAGGATAATTATACACTATAACTACAGTTATTCTTAATAATAATGACGTCCGGCTAACTACATTTTTACGGTTTTCGGAGACGCCGAGGCTGACGTATTGTGGGTGGTCTGATATGGCGTGGATAAGAAATTGCCGAGCGAGTTGGCCGTGCGGTAAGGGTTGCGAAGTTGTGAGCTTGCATTCGGGAGATAGTGGGTTCCAACACCACTATCAGAAGGCCTGAAAATGGCTTTCTGCGTTTTCCCATTTTCACACAGGCAAATGCTGTGGCTGTGCCTTAATTAAAACCACGGTCGCTTCCTTCCCACTCCTAGTCCTTTCCTATCCCATCGTCACCCTAAGACCTATCTGCGTCTGTGCAACATCAAGCAAAAATTGTAAATTAAAAAATGGAAATGAAATTACCTTTGTGATAGGAGAGAAAGCAGGAATTAAGTAATCTCCGCAGAGTGGCGCAGTCTAACTGGGACGTTTGGAACTGTTTCTCGTAAGGGGACTTGCTAGTCTCGTGCAACTCCCTGAGACCGATACTGGCGAGCATGCTACCTGATGCTATACAGGCTTAGGCTCGTCCCTGCTGATATATACTGCGCCGCGCTGTCCGTCAGGGAGTTATCATAGGAAAGCAAACCCCCTGAGTTTGATTCGAAGCCGGGAGCGTATATTGGTCCGTTACGAAACATTAGTACAGCGAAGGACAAAAGATGCTTGATTGCAATATGTTTTAGAATAAATGTTAAGTTTATTAAACTAAAAAATTAGAAGAAAAGACGGCAAATGGGTGTAAAATTATTGGGAGTTGTGCAACACTGCAGCAATACCACGCACCGCCCCTGCTGTAAAGCAAAGTTGGTCTGTAAGCAGATCGATATAAAGAAAGTTTCGTACGGAGCTGACTTCCCCCTTACAGAATACTGTTGATCGCAATTGCGAGCTCCTTGCATTAGCTTTACTGCACCTTGATTGTCTCACTTACTGTATTACCATCGTGGGAGAAAAACAAAAACAAAACATCTTCCTATCACATATCACAACAGTAGAGGTCGGGAAAATTTGAGAACAGTCCGTCTCCTGATCGGTGAACCACCATGGCGAGTGAAATGTGAATAACAACAAGAATAATAATAACTTCATCATCGTCATCATTGGTTTCTACCGCGCGGAGAGCATAGAGAGAAAGCCTCTGTCAACGAGTCCTGTTCGAAGCGACGATCTCGATATCGTCTCACATGATGTTAACTGTTCGTAGGTCCCCTTTGAATGTTTGGCGCCAAATTTTGCGTGGTCTTCCCGACTTCGGCCTGCCTCCTGGTGGCATGCCGTTCTTCATGTATAATTTGCCTAGTAAGCGAAGAATATGACCGGCTAGATGCATTCGACCTTCCGCCCCAGTATCTTGTAATTTTCTGGTGCCCTTCTCTTGCAGAATGTCTTCCATGCTGACTTGGACGCTTCAAGTGCCAACCAAAATTTTGCGTAAGCAATGTAGGTGGAACGCGTTGAGCTTCCGTCCTGTTTGCGCCGTAATTTTCCGTTTCAATGGCGTTGATGATGTTTGTATGCATACGTACAGACAACGGGAAGGCACGGCTATGAGGTCACCGATTTCGTTCGAACTTCAGGATGATATACGATCAAACTAAACATATACTTGTGTAATTTTTACTTTTCTCCCTTTTTCATTTTCATATTCCCTTTATTTGATTTTTTATCTATGCAGATTAAGTATAAGATGTATCATAAGCTCGTTTACTACGGTCCCGTCTTGCCACGAACATTTCTCAAACCCTCACTTTCTCTGCTGCAGCTTTAAGCCATGGTGAAATGGTGGAACACTTTACGTCCTACAACAAGAAAATCAGTAGACGTAAAAAATAAAGCACTCGTGCTATGAAATATTATTTTCAATGTCAATTGTATAAACCGGTCCATCGGTCTGTGGGTAGCATGCCTCCCTCTCTCCCGGAGTCCCCGAGTTCGATTCCTGAACAGATCAGGGATTTTTATCTGGACTTGAGGCTTAGTTCGAGGTTCATTTAGCCTACTTGCTTACAATTGAGGAGCCATCTGTTGGCAACCCCGGTCTAGGAAACCAAGAATAATGGCCGAAAGAATTCGCCACACTGAACATGCGTCACCTCGGAATCTGCAGGCCTTTGGACTGAGCAGTGGTCGCTTGCTAGCCCAAGGTCCATCAGGGCTATAGAGCCATGGGGTTTGGTTAATTATATAAGTTTGCCTTATATTTCCTTGTCAGTTTCATGATACATTTTAATTTGTCGTAGAATAAGTATAAATAAGTAGATAAATAATAATAATAATAATAATAATAATAATAATAATAATAATAATAATAATAATAATAATAACGGCATGTGGCCTCCGAAAACGCCTGGTGCAGGTCTTTCGATTTGATACCCAGTAGGCGACTTGCTCGTGTGTGAGGATGTGATCCTACCTAAGATGAATACTAATGTTGAAATGGACACAAACACCTAATCACCGAGCTCGATAGCTGCAGTCGCTTAAGTGCGGCCGGTATCCAGTATTTGGGAGATAGTAGGTTCGAACCCCACTGTCGGCAGCCCTGAAGATGGTTTTCCATGGTTTCCCATTTTCACACCAGGCAAATGCTGGGGCTGTACCTTAATTAAGGCCACGGCCGCTTCCTTCCTAGTCATAGCCCTTTCCTGTCCCACCGTCGCCATAAGACATATCCGTGTCGGTGCGACGTTAAGCCAATAGCAAAACAAAAAAGCACCTAGTCCGGAGCCGGAGGAATGAACCAAAAAAGAACGAAATTTGAAAAGTGCTACGAGGGCTGGAACGGGAGGTCAACTTAGTAGAGGGGGTTCGATTCGCACCTCAGCCATCCTCGAAGTGGTTTTCCGTGGTTTCCCACTTCTCCTCCAGGCAAATGCCGGGTTGGTACCTAACTTAAGGCCACGGTCGCTTCCTTCCCTCTTCCTTGTCCGATCTTCCCATCTCCCCCACAAGGCCCCTATTCATCATAGCAGGCGAGACAGCCTGGGTGAGGTACTGGTCCTCCTTCCCTGTTGTATCCACAGGCCCGAAGTCTCCCGCTCCAGGACACTGCCCTTGATGCGGAAGAGATGGGATCCGTCGCTGTGTCCGAGTGAAAAACCAACCCTGGAGGGTAAACGAATTAGGAAAGAAGGAAACAAAGAAAGAAAAAAATGATTACAAGTAAAACTTAGTAAAAGGTTTTCGTTACAGGTAATTCAATTACTTTTACACATTTAATCCTCATTTCTAAATAAATAAATAAATAAATAAATAAATAAATAAATAAATAAATAATTGATTTTTATTTAGGACTGTCTCCTGGGTTATTCCATTCTCTACTTCCTCTTCCTATAAATGAATACGCAGTATTCGGGAGATAGTAGGTTCGAACCCCACTGTCGGCAGCCCTGAAAATGGTTTTCCGTGGTTTCCCATTTTCCCACCAGGCAAATGCTGGGGCTGTACCTTAATTAAGGCCACGGCCACTTCCTTCCCACTCCTAGCCCTTCCCTGTCCCATCGTCGCCATAAAACCTATCTGTGTCGGTGCGACGTAAAGCAAGTAGCAAAAAAAAAATGCAAAAAAAAATGAATACTTACCCCAGTTTGTCCTCTTGAATTCTAACTTCATTTTCATGTCATGATCCATCCTACGTTTAAAAGCTACTCAAGCTTATTCGTCTGCTAACGTCATTCCAGGCCATCTCTCCACTGGCAGGTAGGAACAGCTCTCTTGTCGAGAAGCTCGTCGCCTTACTCCCAAGTCTTAACGAGCTCAAAGTTTGCAACATTTCCGTAACACAGCTCTTTTGTCAGAAATCACCCAAAAGAAACTGTGCTGCTTTCCTTAACACAGCTCTTTTGTCAGAAATCACCCAAAAGAAACTGTGCTGCTTTCCTTTCGATCTCTTCCAGTTCTCGTATCAAGTAAACCTGGTGTGGGTCCCAAACACTGAACCCTATTCTAACTGGGATCTTACCAGGGACTAATACGCCCTCTCCTTTAGGCCTATATCCCATTTTTTACTAGTTTAATAATAATGTTATTTGATTTACGTCCCACGAATTACTTTTACGGCTTTTCGGAGACACCGAGGTGCCGGAATTTTGTCTCGCAAGAGTTCTTTTACGTGCCAGTAAATCTACCGACACGAGGCTGACGTATTGGAGCACCTTCAAATACCTCCGGACTGAGCCAGGATCGAACCTGCCTAGTTGGGGTCAGAAGGCCAGCGCCTCGACCTTCTGAGCCACTCAGCCCGGCTGCTAGTGGTTTAACTTCACACTAACACATTGAAGGCTTTCGGCGACGCAAGGTTTGGAAAGGGCTAGGGCTGGGAAGGTAGCAGCCATGGACTTAATGAAGGTAGAGCTCCAGCATTTGTCTGGTGTTAAAATGGGAAAGTAAGAAGATCATCTTCAGGGCTGCCGACGGTACGATTCAAATTCACCACGACCCGAATGCAAGCTCACAGCCACGCGATCCTAACCGCACAGCCAACTCGCTCGATTTTACGTCCTTACTACAACCCCTAAATACTCTCATAACCATATGCAGAGATGTTTTTTTGTTAGTGGAGTATAATAACACTTAATTTGTAACAAAAATTTGCACTCGTCAGTTAATATCAATGTTCATTTAATTAATTTAAAAAGAGAAGAAGTGGAAATAGAGGGGCTGGCTCGAACACGAGATTCCCGTATTGGAGTCATAGATGCTCACCACTTAACCAGTGACATCGCGCGAACTGTCAATATGTATGCAGGTTGTTGAATTCAGAGAGCCATTTTTTTCGTTAAATAAGGGCCAATGGCATAAATCCCAGGACACGTATCAGTTTATTTTTGACAAAGATGATCAACATTCCAAAGTTTGAAGGAAGTAGGTGACCTCAAGCTGTGGCCTCCCCTTCTCAGTAACATACGTGAATAGGTCTATGTGTTCAATTAATTCCCTCTCTTCAAGTGTGCACATCAAATTCTCTCTGCTGTCAGTAAGAAGGTCAATCTACAACATCATATTTTGTGGATGGGGTCAAAGGCCACGGTGTAGACATAACAATCAACTTGTATTGTGCTACTGTACTGACAGGGGGGCAGGCAACATTGAGCCACGTGGCTGTGTCAGCCTGGAGAGAGACAAAAATAAGAGAAAGTTGGCCTTCGGAGGAGGTTCATTGAAAATGAGCAATACACAAAACTGTTATTCAAGGTTGTCATCCATAAAAATATCCTGGTTCAGTCTAATAGATTGCAGAGACAGTTCTTATTCTGAAGGTTTACGACCACTTTCTCCATCAAATTCGTGTACATCCATTCAATGAACCGACTTTTATAGGGAAAATTAGCATGTGAAATAAAAGCGTAATAAAACTGTTCCACTAACACAACGTTTGCCACTCATTTTATTACTCCACTTAACTAGGGAGTTTAGAACTTGGAACAACTATTTGCATCCTACTCGCCCTTGTATTAGTATTCTATTGTTGTTAAGCTGATTGCTTCCATGGACTGACCATTTGTCCTAACAAAATTCTTGAGAGCTACTTTGATATGTCTTGATTCAATGGTAAAAGCTCATCTGCCACGCAGACGACCCGGTTTCGTTTCCCGGTCGGTGCAACTCATTTCGGAGTCACATACATGATAGGAAATATGGAACTCATTCGCATGGATGAAGTGAATGGTCATAGGAGTGACTATTACTAACTGTGATGGACTCTCAGTATACAAGCACATTGATTACGTGACAAGTTAAGCATTCATGCTTCTTGTCAAAAGCATTACATACCGGGCGATATGGCCGTGCGGTCAGGGGCACGCGGTTGTGAGCTTGCATCCGGGAGATAGTGGGTTTGAATCCCACTGTCGGCAGCCCTGAAGATGGTTTTCCGTGGTTTCCCATTTTCACGCCAGGCAAGTGGTGGGGCTGTACCTTAATTAAGGCCACGGCCCCTTCCTTCTAACTCCTAGGCCTTTCCTATCCCATCGTCGCCATAAAACCTATATGTGTCGGTGCGACGTAAAACAACTAGCAAAAAACCATTACATTAACGAAGGAAACTTCTTAGGAAAATTATCAACTAAGTTAATACAACCCATAAAATTAATATAATTAATAAATAAATAAATAAATAAATAAATAAATAAATAAATAAATAAATAAATAAATAAATAACTTCATCCATTGTGCATGGGAATATATTCCAATTAGTACACAAGGGGAACCTGAGCCCTTCAGAGCGCGTCCCCGGGGGGCGGATAGGGATGATCTTCGGATCCGCGAACCAACAAGTAGCTCAATTCCTGGGGGCTTTACAATGCTGGGACACCCTCTCTCCAGGTGCCATAAATATGGAGGGCCCAACTTTGGGTTATGAGTGAAGTCCACAACGGTAACTACGGTGGAGAAGCTGGAATTCGGAACAGCGTGGTTGGCGGAAGTGGCGTCCTATTACTCGGTTTCGATAAGAGAAAAACCCTAAACCCATTAGTGTCTATTCTGGCATCCAGCGGCTAATAGTCAGAATCTGTTCACCATGTGGGTGCGGCTGTTACAAATATCTCTTGATCTGAACAAACAAGTCTTTATTAATTGTGATCTCCAACATCAATCACCACAATCACCTTCAGCTTGAAGAAATTATGATGGAACAACAAGAAAGATATCCACTACCCCAGGCCGCACTAAATATACTGGAATTTCCTGCTCATCGGATTCTGGGGGACCAAGAACATTATGAAAAGGAGCCGAGTCGGAGCTTCTCAAAACCTCTTCGCAAACACTATATTGGCACACTCAACACAAATACGCTGGTCAAAATAGGAAAACTTAAACAGCTGATAGATTTACTATAAAAATTTAAAATCGAAATCCGTGCTATACAAGAAACATCTTTCACAGATGAAAACCACTTGAGCACAGAAAATTACAGGATATACCAGGTGGCTCTCGAACGCCGTAGCCTACTTTCTATTTATAAATGCCCCGCATGCACAAATGATGAATGGGATATCTACCAACTGATTTTCACGGGAGAACTATTGCCAGCGGGCAGGTTACGTCAGAATATGAAGAGATAAGAAAAGGAGTGTCGCTCTCATCATGTTACTCAGCGCGACTGGTCTAATGCACCCCTTGCATTAGCAAACATCGTCATCGACCGCATAGTTCTAGGCTGGTGTATGGTGCAGCCGCATTATATTTGCTATGTGCATATCAGCAATGGCTAGTGTGATCAGCAGCGACGAATACACAGACATTAATCTGGATAATCTGGTCGGAATGCAACAGAAGCTCCAAACAGACGTATGCCTGTATTAGTTTTTGTATTAGTTTCTGTTTCATACAAGCAACTCCTCCATCGAGTGGAATATCTACACGTGTATAAATTAATAAGTTATTAGATTTACTTTTCTGCATCTTTGGCGTGTCTACAAACAGTAGCGGCGATTAGAGGATGGGGCGAGGAGGGACAGTCGCCACACCCACCCCCCACTTTGTGGAATAAACATTACATTTTTATTCCACTTTAGCCAGCTAGAACTAGGAATTATTTTTAAAAAGCTGTTTGTACAAACCTTATCTTATCTGCTAATTCCTTTGTTTATTTGCTTTAATTACTAACATAATTATTGACGGAAATACGCAAAAAATGCTGTTCGTCGCGGCTAACCAATTTGTATAGCACTACGGCAAGTAGTGGAGACTTTGCATGTGCTGTGAGGAAGGGTAGTAGGGGTAAATACTTTTTTTTTTTTGCCGAGGTCGTGGCCACTGAGTTATAATTCACCCACTTGCCGCGCGCATTCAGCAGTCTAGCAGTCTCTGTAGTGACTGTTAGTTTCTTAGTGAATATTCAAATCCTAAATTATTTTAATTGCATAATCATGCCGTACTTCTATTTAATAAGGAACATGCATGATCCGGGGTTTTAATTAAAAATATGCTAATCAGATTCAAAATGTCATGCAGAATTCAAAAATGTGATCAGAATGTACAAATACTTACTCCAAACGTGATAAAAATCTAAATTAAAGTACGAAAGTGTCACGTGACGTAAGTACGCGATCTCATTGGTCTGACGTCATCGTACAGGTTGACTGAATTAGCAGACGAAATAACACATAGTGTGCTGTGAGAAGAAGGATACACTTTGTGTATTTCTACTTTATGTTAGTGTCTGGTATAGTTAAATTCGAGGTCTATACATTGGATAATAATCTGAGTGGTATATTTTAGACTCAAAATGAATCCTGCGCAGACAGTGAGGCAGAAAAATTATAAATGGTGTATAGTTCCGGTGTGCAATAGAACATCGCATACCATCCCAAACAAATTGTTTATAAATGTTCCAAAGACGCTAAAACTAGGGAGAAATGGATTTTGGCGAGCCGGCGAAATGCTGGTGATATATCGGAAAAGTCTACAGTTTATTTTTTGAAGATCATTTTAACGTAAGATGAATTTGTTTGAATTTTCAATCACTTTTCCATGTCAGCTGTTCTAGCGGTAAAACTTTAAATTTTAATGTATGATGCTTTAATTAAATGCTTCAATTACATCTTGGAATATGCAAGTAATAAACAGTGCATTAATTAATGCTGATTATTAAAGTATTCTCCAAACCTAACCTATGTTTTGGGTGATCCATGTCAAGGTAATAAACCAAAGGGGTCCATTTTGGCTGCTCTAATTATACCAATTTATCTTGGCATGCGACAGTTATTTATGTCTTTATTGAAGAGCTTACATTTGTAAAGAAACTTAGGCTATAGCTAAATACTATATAATATAAGAAAAAATAGGCGTGTACATTATGAAAGAAAACAACGTGAATTTAACTAATGTATATTTCTACACAAAACCAATGCTTGTCTGTTGGGGTCTTATAAGTTAACAATGCTCAATTATAATAATTATCATAATATTAATGAAATAACATAATTGCACACAGGTGAAAATAGTGATGTTGTTGTTTAAAATATTATCCAACTTAGCCCAAGTTTTAGGTTATACAGGCCAAGTCAATAAACCAAAGGGTAAAAATACCGGGCGAGTGGCCGTGCGGTTAGGAGCGCGCAGCTGTGAGCTCGCATCTGGGAGATAGTGGGTTCGAACTCCACTTTCGGCAGCCCTGAAGATGCTTCTCCGTGGTTTCCCATTTCACACCAGGTAAATACTGGGGATGTACCTTATTAAGGCCATGACCGCTTCCTTCCCATTCCTAGGCCTTTCCTGTCCCATCGTCACCATAAGACCTATCTGTGACGGTGCGACGTAAAGCAAATAGAAAAAAAAGTAAAAGTCGCAGCACCCAAAGACATTCCTGTATTGAACGACTAAAATGTCACCAAGGCACTTTTCTTGCGTGATATGCTCAGCTTGTTAAAAGCCAAATGTAATTAATGTTATTGGCTTTACGCCCCGCTGACTACTTCTACGGTTTTCGGAGACGCCGATGTGCAGGAATTTAGTCCTGCAGGAGTTCTTTTACGTGCCAGTAAATCTACTGACACGAGGCTGACGTATTTGAGCACCTTCAACTACCACCGGACTGAACCAGGATCGAACTTGCCAAGTTGGGGTCAGAAGGCCAGCACTTCAACGTCTGAATCACTCAGCCCGACTTGTGAAAACTAGATGAAGTCATCTTTATAATGTTTAACTTTTTCCCTCCACCAAGATATTTAATGTTTCTCTTTCATGGGCCCCGGAAGTGGGTAGGCCAGTTGCCCCAACCATAAATATATATTTTTCAGGAATATAGACCTATAGTAGGATCTTTCTTTCTTAGTCAGTTTATTCTTCAGGGTTGTTTTTCCTTCGGACTCAGCGAGGGATTTCACCTCTACCGCTTCTAGGGCAGTGTCCTGTAACGTGAGACTTTGGGTATGGTGATACAACTGGTGAGGATGGCCATTACCTCGCCCAGGCGGCCTCACCTGCTATGCTCAACAGGGGCCTTGTTGGAGGATGGGAAGATCGGAAGGGATAGACAAGGAAGAGGGAAGGAAACTGCCGTGGCCTTAGGTGCCTGGAGGAGAAGTGGGAAAATACGAAAAACCGCTTCGAGGATGGCTGAGGTGGGATTCGAAACCCCTCTACTCAGTTGACCTTCCGAGGCTGAGTAGACCCCGTTCAAGTCCTCGTACTATTTTTCAACTTTCATGGCAGAGCCAGGAATCGAAACTGGGCCTCCAGGGGTGGCTGCTAATCACATTAACCACTACACTACAGATGTGGACTAGTACTATAATGCTACCTATATGTTTATGTTAGAGCTGAAATCCGATTTCTTACTTTACTAATGCTGAAAGCCCGAAAATGTAATGTTATTCTTTAATATGGGAATCAGTCTAGAAGGAAATGTTGAAAGTGATGTGATTTCTATCCAGGTTCGTTTTTATCCTAATACTATGAGTTACAGTACATTGCACGTATATAAAAGATGCCACTTACAAACTTGCTTTTCATCCGCGAATTTCTGCGGCCACAAAAGTCACTATTTTTCAAGAATGATGACATCTACACATGGTAGATTGTCTGACTATGTTGTTTTGAACCTTTTTTCTGTCGTTTTGAAGTTATTCGCGATCACGAATAATAAACAATCGGCTTTTAGTAACGGCTGATGCACAATGGCTGGTAGAGCTGCATGCGGTACTGGATCGTGACGTCACAGCGCGCCGCTTACGTCAGAGGCCGTTTCACTCGCCTTGCGGAAAGGCACTATTAAATATTTTTTTAATGGTAGAAAACAAGGCAACTTACCACAATGTAATACGTTTACGTACTATTTCATTCGTGTACTTTTCAAAAAAAAAATTTTGAAAATTATGCATGTTCCTTATTATACCGGGCGAGCTGGCCATGGGTTACGGGAGCGCAGCTCTGAGCTTGCGCTCGGGAGATAGTAGTTTCGAATCCCACTGTCAGCAGCCCTGAAGATGGTTTACCGTGGTTTCCCATTTTCACACCAGGCAAGTGCTGGGGCTGTACCTTATTTAAGGCCACGGTCGCTTCCTTTCCACGCGTAGACATTTCCTGTCTCATCGTCGCCATAAATCCTATCTATGTCGGTGCGACGTAAAGCCAATTGTAAAAAAAAATATTCAGTTGTAATCGTATTTCAATGGGAGCTAATACCAACGTTCCTGAATTATTTCTTTGTGTTATGCTTGTCCCGGTGGGGATACGTTTTAAGCCTTTCCCTTCAAGATTTTAGACCTGGGCAATTCGCCATTGAAATGTGTATCACTTTGGAATCTCATTACTACCCTGTTTTTTTTTGTTTTTTTTTTCGGTACGACTTAGGCCGCTAATTGTAACCGCCATCGTTTACATATGATGTGTCCTACTATTTATTTTCTGGTCCCATGACTCTAGAGTAATGGTCTAATGGCGCGCCAACTAGAGAGCGAGCCCGTATGGTCCGCTGGCTATCCTATTCTTTGTTGCGGTACATCGCCTTACTGGCGTGAGTTTTATTCGGTTGTCGAGCTTCAAGATGGCTAGTAGGTTAGCGCGTGGGCTCTCTAAAAGAGCCTCTTGTCATCGGGACAAACCTCGATAAAGTGTGAAGGATGTGCGGCTAACGCTCAGAAGAGTTTGATCTTTTAATATTTTCTTAATTCTAGCACCTCGTGGGGACGCCTGTTTCTCAACTTTACTTAATTCGACCTCTCCAAGTCTGTAAGTAATAGACAGCTCAAACTGATGCCATGGGTTTTCTACTGATGCTGGAAAAGTAAGTTTATTTAACAGATATTTATATTTGGCTTTTCTACGGGAGTTGGATTTCGTCGTCTCAAAAAAACTTGGCTAAACTAGTGGATCTGTTCTACGATTTCTGGTTGACCTTAATCTGAAATGAACTTGAAAAATTTAATCAACATGGAAAAACTTACGGCCTATTGACTGTACCGCTTAAATCAACTATGTGTACAAGTATTTTTTCTTTGGGTGAAATGTTAGAGGTTAGAGGGACTTGTGAATTAATTTGTTTTGGGTTAAGTTAAAAAATAATATGTAAGGCTTTTCGTGTATATTACTCGAGTGTGCGGCTTCGGCTTCGAGTGACTTTCTGTGCTTGTTATTTAATTTCTAGTTGTGTCTATCGTGATCCTGTTCGCCAGAGAAACTCGCGGTCTCATTTTAACGCATTTTCTTCTTAGGTACAATTATTTCTGAGGAGAGAATTTTGATTATATTATTATTATCCAAGCAAATCTTTGTAAGTTTGTGGTAACTACTCGGACTCATCTGGGGAACCAGTAAAATTTAACGCATGGACTTTAATCCAAATAAGTATTTGTAAGTGATCTGGTTCAAGTTGATCTTTATTTTCTTAGATAAGAGGGCGTACCTGGTTTTAAGGTATCTTTGTTATCAATTAAATTTCATTTAATTGTTATTAGTTGTGTTAATTCAAAGTTTATGTTTTTAATCAATCTAATCGTATGGGTTTCGTGTAGGTGCACCTGCCAATTTTAATCGTTTGTTTTCACTGTCATATGTAAAATACCCTTTATCAAGGTAATTAAATTTAGTTATTTTTTAAAAGAAATCAAGCAGTGTTTTTCTTTCATTCTTCTAATATTTACCACCGTGAAAAACGCTAGGTTACGATCCGAGTTGCCTCTATTTAATGGGCTTTCACTTTAATGTTTTTCTTTGATTTTTTCTGTCTCATTTCCTTGTTTGCTTGTGCCAGTAATGCCGGTACGACTGGTACATGTTATTTATTATGTAAATGCCCCGTAGTATGTTTGTGAGACCTGGTGAAAATTTTATTATACAGCGTTGAATCAAAATCTCACAATTATGAATAATCAACGGGGCAGATTAATTACATTTACATATAAAATAACATAATACAAACGAAATAATTTAGTCCGGTGAAAGTAAAGTTGGTATTCCCTAGCGTTGAAATTACAATTACAGTTATATGTATCTTTTTTTTACAATTGACTTTACGTCGCACCGTTACAGATACAACTCATGGGAAGGAAGCGGCCTTAATTAAGGTGCAGCCTCAACATTTGCCTGGTATGAAAATGGGAAACCACGGAAACCATCTTCAGGGCTGTCGACAGTGGAATTCGAAACCACTATCTCCCGAGTGCAAGCTCACAGCTACGCGCCCGTATCCCCACGGCCAGCTCGTCCGGTACAATTACATAGATGTACGGCATGATTATGCAATTAAAAATCATTTAGTATTTGAATACACACTAAGAAGCTAACAGACAATAAAGAGACTGACAGACTGGCGAACGCGCGCGGCAAGCGGGTGAATTATAACTCAGTGGCCACGACCTCGGCAAAAAATGATGTACCCCTACTACGCTTCCTCACAGCACATGCAAAAACTACACTACTTGCCGTAGCGCTATACAATAAAGGAAAGATTTAACATATAAGACAACAAGGCTTGTACAAATAGCTTTTTTAAATAATTCCTAGTTCCGGCTGGCTGAAGTGGAATAAAATGTAATATTTACTCTACAAAGTGGGGGTGGGAGCGACTGTCCCTCCACCCCAGCCCCTAACCGGCGCTACTGTTCGTAGACACGCCAAAGATGCAGTAAATGAAATCTAATAACTTATTAATTTATACACGCGTAGACATTCAAATCGATAAAAGAGTTGATTGTACGAAAAAAAACAAATACTGTTCGGCGAAATATGTGTATAGAAGGCGTACGTCTGTTTGGAGCTTCTGTTGCACTCCGACCAGTTTGTTCTACTTAAAATAATGTCTGTGTATTTACCGCTTCTGATCACACTAGCCATTGCTGATATGCACATAGCATACACCAGCCTAGAACTGTACGATGTTTACCAATGTAAGGGGTGCATTAGACCAGTCGGGCTGAGTAGCATGCTGCGAGCGACACTCCGTTTCTTATCTCTTCATATTCTGACGTAACCTGCCCGCTGGCAGTAGTTCCCCTGTGAAAATCAGTTGGTAGATATCCCATTCATCATTTGTGCATGCGGGGCATTTATAAGTAGAAAGTACGGCATTTGAGAGCCACCTGGTGTAAAGGAAAACCTGCTGTCCGACGGGGAATGCCGACAATGTTTGGCACAGGAATTGCAGTGTATAAATCATTCATTTAGAACACCTTAGATTTCAATTCAATGTCGGAGAGGATATCTACAATAACCTTCAAATCAGGAAACAAAAGATATACAATCGTCAATGCACATGCACTGATAAAGGAGCTCAATGGAAAGAATCCGCAAGATGTAGAAGACTTTTGGGAAGATATGGAAGAAATAACAAACAAAATACTAGAAAGACATGTTTAAAACAATTGTGTTGGTAGACTTCAATGCACAACTAGGCACGGAGAAAAGTACAAACAACCCTAATAATTACAGAGGTCTCTCAATATTGCTGGTCATTTACAAAATTCTGTCCAAGGCATTATTTAACAGACTAGAAACACAAATTGATACAAATATAGTTGAATACTAAAGAGGATTCAGAAAAGGAAGATCATGTGTTGAACAGATTTGGAACCTGCGAACAATCCTGAAGATCAGACAGACGAACAACACTGTAGTCACATTCGTGGACTTTAGGAAGGCCTACGATTCAATAGACAGACAGGCTCTCTTTGACACTCTGGAAGAATATGAAGTAGACAGTAAAATTAAGGCATTCGTACAAGAGGCACTCACAGACACCACATCCAAAACAAAATTTTTGGGTGAAATCTCAGAATCATTCTAGATACGACAGGGGTCGGACAAGGAGATGGGCTCTCACCGCTTTTATTCAACTTGATTTTGGACAAAATTATCAAACAATGGGAACAAGTAGTAAAAGGAATTCAGTTAGGAAGAACGTGTGCAAACAGAACAATTATAAAATGTTTGGCCTTAGAGGGACGTAAAGCAAATAACATTATTATTATTATTATTATTATTATTATTATTATTATTATTATTATTATTATTATTATTATTACTATTATTATTATTATTATTATTATTATTATTATTGTTGTTAAAATGTTTGGCATTTGCAGATGACCTGGCAATACTTAGTAACAATAGACAAGAATCACTGGAATACTTACGTGGAATTTCTGTCAAAACAGATCTACAGATAACATATGAGAAGACACAGTATGTGGAAAGATAATATATACAAGCCATGCACACAAAACCTGGAAAGATCACAAGAGTAGGAAAAATTCAAGTATCTAGAGGAATATATACAAACAGGAGGATTAAATTAGGCATCCAACACAGACAGAACAGACGAACTCCAGAGAGCGTACAAACTCACATGGACACATTACAATAAAAAAAACATATCAAGACAGGCCAAACTCAGGCACTGCAATATAGTTGTACTATCAGAAGCACTTTACTCTTCAGAAACAACCACAATTGGAAAATCAGGTATCACAGGGACATAAAAAGAAGAACTTAAAATCCTCAGAATGATTTTTGGAGCAATACACAGAGATGGTATGTGGATGAAAAGACCAACTAAAGAACTATACGATTACAAAGATAGACTCGCATACATGATCAGAAAACGTGGACTAATGTTATATGGGCATCTACATAGAATGGACAGCAGCAGACTCACAAAGAGGATTTTTGATATAGCTAAAAGCACAATAAAGAAAAACAATTGGCTGAAAGAAATAGAAGATCTACAACAAGCAGGTATCGACAAGGCAATGATAAATGAAAAAAACCTGTTCAGAAATAAAGTTATAAATGTAACATTTGAAGCAAAAGAGAGTAAAAACGGGGAAAGTATGGACTGAACAAAGGAAACAAGAACACAGCCAAAGAATGAAGAGAATTTGGGAAGAAAACAAACAAAACGAAATTGTATATAATCACGTAACATTCAAGTTCAACCACTGTCTTAATGCTAATAATAATAATAATAATAATAATAATAATAATAATTTATGTATATATAGGAGGATTTACAATTTCGCTCACAAACTGAAGTACAGTAACCTTCGACTAGGAACGTGCAGTCAAGAAAAACCTGGGAATGCCAGGAACGCAATAAGGGGCAATTCATTTTTTTCAAAAGTACTGTACATTCTTAAACGAAGCAGAACTGATAATCAATGAAGTGATAGTTGTTTGCGCACATAGTGATGTTAGATACTAGGTCCTGAATATTGTTTACAAAAGCTATTGTCCATTATGTCACTCCCGACATTCCCAGGCTTGGCCTTACGCAGAATTTCGATCCGATGCGAAAGTTGTACTTCGACCCCTGAGGGGGCTACTTCAGATTATACGCAACATTTTGAATTACACTGTGTGTATAGTCTACCTAAAACAACATAATCAGTCTGAATTAAACAATTATGGCCTAATAGTGGGTGACGTTGATGGCCATAGGATTTGCTTCCCATAGATCTATCAGTGTACATGATGTAGTGCAGATGTTGATGTTTCTTGGTACAGAAGCATCACAATAATAAATTTATAAAAAGGGAACTATTGAGAATTTACATCAATTGTATCAATTGAAACTCTGTGTGTGTCCAACCCTTGTCCCGTATGAAGTGAGACGATTCTTCCTCGCCAGTTATTCAACCGGTTGCCCTTCCTGACGCCTACTTCATGAGTGGAGTTGACGGGCTGTAATGGACGACGTGACATATGATAGTAGAACTGGAGAGGGTGAAACTCAGTGCTGACACAGAACCCACTCCTATCCAATAGGACCAGAGGGTCTGCTCGGAGCTTAGCGTTTCCATCCGACGGTCGAATCACCATCAACAGCTTCATATGTGCTCAATCCATACGAACACTGAGGGGAGGTTTAGAATTTAAACCAGGCTTTTCACACGAAATCTAGTGATTAGAAATTGTATGTCGTCATCTCTCCTACCCTGCTGACTAACATTCTGTTGGCCAATTATTGTTTTCACCAATGGGACTTGAACGGGCTAACCACGCTGTCAGACTACGTAGACTATGAATATAGTAGAATTTTTGGTGCGAGTCGGATGTGTCGGCGGCGTCATGAACATTCTTCGAAAAATCGTACCACCTAGAAGTGCTCGACTTCCTTTCTGAAAATATCGGCGCCCGCCAGGGCTTCAGCGATGAAAGATTGCCTTCTAGACAAGCTAAGAATATGAAAACTGCTGTCGTGGGTCTTCTGTCGCCAACATGGCATTCACGGCCGTCCAAGAATTGAGAAACAACAGTTCTCTTCTCGGGACATTCCTCTCCTCACATCTGTAATATCCTATTTCAACTTTAGAATCGCAGTATCACAAAAAGAGACTGGAAACAATTTCTTCTTCTTCTTCTTCTTCTTCTTCTTCTTCTTCTTCCTCTTCTCCTCCTCCTTCTTCTTCTTCTTCTTCTTCTCACAGAAGGTTTGTGAACATCAAGGAGTAATTATCCCAGTTTTGTGTTTCGTGTGTCAGGGTTACCGTATCAAGGATGCTGTACCACTGTCGGAGGTTCAGTGCCCAGTTCTCCGCCACATCCACGATTCCATCCTATCTAGCATTTTATGATCGCTTGTATTATACTGCATTTGCCGTTTCAAAAGATGCGACCGAAATAGGCCGTTTTTCTACCTTTTTGCGAAGGTAAAATGGTGCTATTGAGCTATCCAAGGCTTTTGATAGGGTAACTTATGGGATACTGCTGACAAAAATGAGGGCAGTTGAATTAGAATGGATGGTTACAGGGTAAATAGATTAGACAAAAGAGCGACTGAGTGGTTACGTGCCAGAAGCGACCGTGCCGGATGCGACCCGGCCATTATCGTGCCAATAGCGACCGAGCGGATAAGCATCGTGCCGCATGCGACCCATCAATCACTTACAATTGATCTGCATTTAGGGCTGTCACCAAGTGGCAGATTGCTTATCAGTTACTAACTTAGTCTTTTCTAAAATAAAGGTCTCATGCCGTGGTTAGCCGGTTCGAGTGTCGTTGGACGAAAAAGTAATTATAATAATGTTGCTAGCTTTACGTTCCAGTAACTATGTTTCTTGTTTAAGGAAACGCCGAGGTGCCGGAATTTAGTCAAGCAGAAGTTATTTTACGTGCCAGTGAAACCACCGACACGAAGCTGACGTATTTAAGCACCTTCAAACATCAACTGGACTGAGCCAGGATCGAACCTGCCAAGTTGGAGTCGGAAGACCAGCACATCAACCGTCTGAACCACTTAGCCTGGATGAAAAAAATGTTCACTGTCAGAATGTAGGCCGGCAGGGTAGCAAAGTTTGTGGTATACAATTTGTAATCACTAGATTGCATACCAAAAGGCTGGATTCAAATCCAAACCTCTTCGCATTTTTGAAATGGAGAGAGGCAATATGATGCTGATGATGATGATTCGTCCGTCGGATGACGCCGTAAAAATTTGAACAGACCCCTTGGTGTTATTCGAGAGGAGTAGGCTACGTGCCGACACCGGGTTTCAATCTCTTCCTACCTCATTATCACAATCTCACATCCAGAAGCGCAAGCCGCCCGAGGACATCAGGTAGAAAGACCTGCACCAGGCGAGCCGAACACGTCCTCGGAACAGAACAAAGACAATTTCATTCCTTATAGTAATACCTAGGTACTTACAGTGAACCCCATTAAGTAATTTCACCCCATGAATAGTAATTAAAAGTGAGATGACTTTTCCTCCTGATCAAACCCACAACCAGACTTTTCACCTCGTTCACCATCTTACCATTGTCTGCTGCCCACCTCACAGCATTGTCGAGGTATTTTTAACGACGTTTTATGTTCTAAGTTAAAATCTCACTTTGCTGACTCCTATTGTTAAGCTCATAACTTTAGTTATCTTTCTAGTTTCTAGTTTTACCATCTACCTCATCATCATTATCTTCCGTAACATCACTACCATTATGTATAAATACAGTACTAATGCAGCTTCAAAGCAGTTCGTAAATCATTTTACTTGTAATAATTTAAATAACTTTGGGGTAATCACATAGAAGGTACTGTTTATAAAGGTTACAGAACTCTTCATGTGGTTATGAGGGTATTCAGGGATTGTAGTAATGATGTGAAGGAGAGGGCGTACAAGTCACGGGTAAGACCACAATTATTTATTTATTTATTTAATTTATTGTGCTTCAGACAGGTACAAACCTATTGATGTGAAACACATATACTATTACATTAGATGAAAACAAATATTAAATTATATTACAATATCTCTTATGAAAGTCCTTATAAAATAAAGTCATAAATGAAATAAAAGTACACTTTTCTTCAGTAACATAATATTAAAAATATTCATTTACATATCCACATTAAAAAGTTATTTAAATTATTACAAGTAAAATGATTTACGAACTGCTTTGAAGCTGCATTAGTACTGTAATTATACATGATGGTAGTGATGTTCCGGAAGATAATAATGATGATGATAAAGATGGTAAAACTAGAAACTAGAAAGATAACTAAAGTTATGAGCTTAACAATAGGAGTCAGCAAAGTGGGATTTTAACCTAGAACATAAAACAATTAAGTTATTCGTTTACATTGTTTTACTATGGATGTGTATGTAGTTGCAAATATATCTAGTCTGTACTCATTGCTATATTTATTAAATCTTTTCATTGAGTTTAACACTGGTGAATTACTATGTTGTTGGGTTCTTGATCTAGAGCACTAAAAAGTAACATGTTTCGGGCGTGTAGATGGATTAGAGACAGACAAGTTGAACAGAGAGAGCAAGTTAGAGCTACCAATAAGATTGTAAAATAATTTGTAGACAAATAGAAGAACTGCAATTACTCGTCTTTTTGCTAAGGACTTATAGCCAAGTTGTTTCATTAAGTCATCATACGAATCAAATTTAGGGTAATTATTAGTTATTTTGTACGTAAGGTATCTAAGAAATTTGTTTTGCACCATTTCAACTTTGTTTTCACATAGTTTAAAGGTGGGATTCCAAATGGTCGATGCATATTCTAGCCGAATTCTTACAATGGAGTTGTATAATAGCTTTATTGCCTCGGGATTTGTGAAGTCACGTGTGCATCTCTAAATAAATACTAATATTGTGTAAGCATCTGCAACGATTTCTTTCATGTGTAGAGAGAACGTCAATTTAACGTCAAAATGCACACCAAGATCCTTGATAAAATTCACTGATGACAAACTAGTATTCAAAATATTATACGAGTGACTAATTTTATTTTTATTCCTGGAAAATATCATTACATGACACTTGTTAACGTTAAAATCCAACTTGTTGATAACGCTCCAATGTGATATGCTATTGAGGTCTTTCTGAAGAAATCTACAGTCCACCTGTGAACGAATGGTTTTGAAAATTTTTACATCGTCTGCGAATAGCAATATGTTTGAATACTGTATGCATTTAGGAAGATCATTTATAAGTAGTAAGAAGAGTAATGGTCCAAGATTTGAGGCCTGTGGGACACCAGATCGAGTATTGTAATACTCAGATTGAAATCCTTTATAAGACACAAATTGTTGTCTATCAGAGAGATATGATGCAAACAATTTTATTAAGCTGTAAGAGAGTCCATAATAAGCTCATTTATTTAAAAGTACATCGTGATCAACTTTATCGAATGCTTTTCTAAAATCTGTGTAAACTACATCAACTTGGCCTCCTGTATCCATGGCTGTCGACACTTCATGAGTGAACTCCAACAAATTTGTCGTTGTCGATTTCCCCGGTCTGAAGCCATGTTGGGTGTCACTGACGATAATTTCTACATGTTCGAACACATGCCAATATAGAGTTTGTTCGTAGACTTTTGCTAATGCGGAAGAAATTGCAACGGGTCTGTAGTTATTAATTACTGACCTATCTCCGGATTTGTGAAGCGGACTAACTCGCGTTATCTTCCACTTTGTAGGAAAAGTTCCAGTTTTTAGCGAAATTTTAAAAATAATTGAGAGAGGGTGTAATAAAATATCTCCACAGCCTTTAATTATATACGGATGTATTAGATCTGGGCCTGCGGCTTTTTTAGGTTTCATCTTGCACATTGCGTTTTGAATTTCGGTAGTACTAATTTCATTAACATTTAGTACATTCATCAATGGATATATTTCCGTATTCTCATATTTCGGTAAATCATACCGCGCCCGTTTCTCTGAGTATACAGATGAGAAATAGCCTGCAAAGCGTTCGGCAACAGATTTGTCGCTTAATAGTTCTTTTCCTTTGTATTTCATTACACTTACATAGGGGTTCTTTTGCTTACTTTTAACGAATGCCCAAAAGTTGTTAGTATCTACATCTATTTCATGCTCTACCTGCCCGATATAGGCTTTATACGCGAGGTTTATAACTTTATTAACACTTCTTCTCAATTCTTTGAATTTCAAGAAATGGGAAGTCTGATTTTTCTGCTCTTCGTGCATTTTCCTGTGATGGTATGCTTTCCGGCTAATATTTCTTATTATCTCTTGCTTAAACCAACAAGGGTATCGTTTCTTTTTCCTCACGGTTGCCGGAACACAGGAATTTATAACAGAATAAAATTTAGAATAAAATATATCTAGTGCCTGGTTAACATACATACATACATACATACATACATACATACATACATTCATTATCATTATAGACTGTCATGCCTTTCAGCGTTCAGTCTGCAAGCCTCTGAGAATTTACTAAACGTCGCCACAATCCTCGATTTGCAACTAGTGTTGTGGCCTCATTTAGTTCTATACCTCTTATCTTTAAATCGTTAGAAACCGAGTATAACCAACTCTCGCATTGAAATCGCCCATTAGCACTATTCTATCCTTGCTGTTGACCCTGACCACGATGTCACTCAATGCTTCATAAAACTTGTCAACTTCATCCTCATCTGCACCCTCACATGGTGAATACACGGACACAATTATTGTCCTAATTCCTCCCACTGACAAATCTACCCACATCATTCGCTCATTTACGTGCCTAACAGAAACTATGTTGCGTGCAATGGTATTCCTGATTAAGGGCCCTACCCCAGACTCTGCCCTTCCCTTTCTAACACCCTAATCTCCTATCTCTTCCTCATTATCTCCCCTTACCCGAACACCACTTACTCCTAGCACATCCAGATGCATCCTCTTTGCTGACTCAGCCAGTTCTACCTTCTTTCTTCCATAAGCCCCATTAATATTGACAGCTCCCCATCGAATTCCATTTCGTTCGCCAAATTGTTTCCAAGGAGTCCCTCGCCTGTCAAATGGGAATGGGACTCCATTACTCCCATAGGTCCGAGGCTTGCTTAAAGTGTTCTGAGCTCGGTAAATTCATGAAGCAGGATGCTACCCTACTTGCACATAGTCCAAGTGAGGATCTCTCCTCTAACGGGTTATGGACCACCGGTGAATTGTATAGTCCTAGCCGCCTGAGCACAAGGAGGGCCACGACTCAGAATATGTCTGAGATGCCCACTCCCATTCCATAGCAACTGGTATCCTGACTATCAGGACCACTTACTAGGCCACTCAGCCGTTGCCCATGGTTTACGAACTAGGACGTGACTACAGTAACCCACAAACATGAACCAGTAATTTTCCAGAAAGCTCCAATCTATGTGTGAAAGTCCTCTGTACAACAATTCAAAATCTGCCTTGTTATAATTGTATACAATTTTATTTCCTGCATCATTACATTTTTCTCCCTTTGTTTGGTAACAAAAAGTAATGTTTAAGGCCGGATGATGTTTGTCCTCTGGTACGAGAGGATGGAAGTTTTTGTCGACATTAATGGGAGTGATATTCGACAATACTAGGTCAAGCACTCTGCCATTGTTTATAACAACGCCGTTAACATTTCTTAATCCCATGAATTGTAAGAAATTATTCGTGCGTACGGATGTACACGTTAGATCGTTTTCTGCAATAATTTGTGGTAAACTTAAGTCTCGTAATATTACTAACTGTTTACTATTTAAAATAGGACTGGCTTCAATACCTTCGTAAAATTCATTATATGCAGCCAGTTTAGTACTAGGCGGAAAGTATACCACACAAATAAAGATACTATCAAGATTTTCCCTCAGAAGTTTAACACATACATGCTCAGAGTGAGGTTCCAGTCTATGGGACTGTCAGCATCATTACTTGATTCCAGAACTGGAAAAAATCCAATGCAAAGCAGCACGATCGATTTATTCTGGGTGATTTCCGAAGAAAATGTTGCAAACGTTGGGCTGGGAGGTTTTGGGAGTAAGGAGACGAGCTGCTCGACTAAGCGGTATGTTCCAAGCTGTCAGTAGAAAGAAGGCGTGGAATGACATTACTAGACGAATGCATGTGAATATTGTTTTTAAAAGTAGGAAAGATCACAATATGAAGATTGGAATTCGAGAGGACAAATTAGGGCAAATACTGGTTTATAGCAAGAGAAATTAGGGACTGGAATAATTTACCAAACGAGATGTTCGATAAATTTTCAACTTTTAAAATTAGTGTATTTAGTGTATTTATTTATGAACAAACAGGCTTCCAGCCCCAATACATGTTCAAAAAGCAATAAGTCTATTGAAAATAATATTAATAATTATAGTAATAATAATAATATTAATAATAATAAAATTATGATAATAATAATAATAATAATAATAATAATAATAATAATAATAATAATAATAATAATAATAATAATAGGCATGCATAATAACAATAATAATAATAACAGTTAGCTGTAGCAGTCACCGACTCATGGTTCCAGCAAACTCATCACGTGTCCTTATGCGCTCAGCACTTGCGTCACATTCATTGTTCCCTGACCTACTCCCGATCAATACCAAAACAACGACAGTCAGATATTATATTCCAACCAGCTATATCACAAACAAAAAGGCCCTACCTTTATGAAATCACATATCATTTACCCACCTCCACCCACTTAACTATGTACTCAACACAATACTCCCCTTCCCATTAATTTTATCATACTACCTCCGTCCATTGCATATCATCCGATTATTAAACACGCTTACCATAGACATACATCACTATTCCAAACACGTACCCCCTTGTCCACGCTGTAACTCTTCCTATTTCATTCTGCTCTCACAGGACTTTTTACCGCACATAAATACCTGTTCAACTCGCCCCCGGTTTCCCACTGCTTTATAATCCAGCTTAAAATAGACTGCTCACCCCCTCTTCCCAACAGTATATCTTATATCTTATCTTACTCGTTTCTTCACAGTCACTTAATAAGTGAAAATCGTCATTCACTGCCCCGCAAAGTATACACATTGTCCTGTCCCACCCTTGTAACCATCCTTTATTCCTATGCAATCCCATAAACCACCACATCATCCCATACCTTTTTGACCTGTCAACGTATCTAACATTTATACCTGCTACCTCCTCTATTTTAATAAACACATTCAGCGAATTTCTCAGTCTACTTTCCCCGAATAATTTCTGCCTATGAATGCCTCTAATCCTCCTTACAAGCATCCTCGTCCCTCTAACTTCTGTCTTCGTCCAAATCTCCCTCCATAGATGCCCTAATCCTATCATCTCCAAATAACCCTTAATTTTTCTAGCCATCTGCCCTTATACATGCTCTTACGTTGCTGTTCATACGCCGCCTGTGAAACCCTCCCACCTTCCTGTCTTCTTAAAATCATCCAGTATCTAACTATTCTTTTCACACCCTCCGATTCCAATTCCTCCCCACACATTAATTCCGCCCCTGCATTTGCCGTGCACCCCGGCAGACCCATTACTATCTTACCAAAACTACTAATAATACGTCTTAATTCCCCTCTTTTCTCATCCAACCCCCAAACTTCTGCGCCATACAATACCCTCCCGAAAATCACCGATATTAACACTAGCCTCAAGGCTTTATAACTAATACCCGGGTATTTAGCTGTCACGTTTCTGACTGAGGTAAGGGCTGTTAATCCTCTGTTTTTCACCCTATTAATCTGATCGTTCCAGGTTCCTTTACTGTTAATACTAACTCCTAAATATTCCAACTTCCTTACTTGTTCCAACCTTTCTCCCTGCAAGACCCATTTCCCTTCTATTTTTCTTCCTTTATTTACCTGGGCTACTAATATTTTAGATTTATTCCCATTAATCCTCAATCCCCATTTCCTCTAAAACAGCGACACTGCATTTAACGCTCTCTGCATCCCTCCTGAAGTTAAAGTCATCAATATCACGTCATCAGCAAATATCAGTCCCGGTACCTCCAGGCCATTAATTACCGGCACGGCCCAATTGCTTGCCCCGTGCCCCTCCAAAATATCGTTAATAAATAAAATAAACAATATTGGCGATAAATTGCACCCTTGCTTTAAACCCACCTTAGACTCTAAGGGTCTACTCAGTCTCTCGTCTCCCAATTTTACACAAAACCTGTCAACCCTATATATTCCCTCCACTGCCCTCAGCATCTTTTCCGAAACCTCCAGCCTGCCCAATTTCTCTAATAGAGCCTCTCTATTCACCTTATCAAACGCTTTTTTCAAAATCTATTGCTGCCACATAAACTGTACTTCTAGCCAGGCTCTTATACTTTTCTAAAACTGTCTTTACTATCATTATATTATCCACTGTTCTTTTCTTTTTCCTAAGTCCCCCTTGGAAATCTGTCAATATTTCATTTTCTTCAGCCCACTCGCTTAACCTGTTCGCCAACGCCCCAGTGTATATTTTACTTAAGGAGTCTAACAGAGATTTTCCTCTATAATTGTTCAAACTGTTCCTACTACCCTTATATATTGGACATACAATTCCTATTTCCCATTCCTTCGGGTACTTACCTCCCTCATAGATCTTATTGAATAGTTTAACTATGCCCTCTATCATTGTCTCATTTTTGCTAATTTCTTTCCAAAACTTATTATTTATCCCATTACATCCCCCGGCCGACTTTCCCCTAACTCTGTTTATCACACTGAAGATTTCTTCCCTTGTAATTCCCTTGTCCAATTCATAAATTGCCACTCTCCTATTCCTCCAAATTACTTCTTCCCCCGTCCCTCTCCATCTTTCTTCCCCATTCTCCCCTAGTAATTCACCAAAGTACCTCACCCATTGAACTTCCGCAACGCTCGTTCTCTCTATATTCCTTCCACCCTTAATTATTCTATTAATCTTTTCCCATACTTTCTCAATGTTGTTAGTCTTACAATACTTGTTTATAGCTTCAATTTGTTGCTCTAACCACGCCTTTTTTACCTCACAAATATCCTTTTTATACTCCTTCCTCAATTTGCAGAAAATCTCCCTTTCTGTGCTCCCACCTTTCTTTCTGTACTCTCCTAACGCACCCAGCACCCTCCTCCGCACTCCTTCACACACTCTATTAAACCATTCTTCACCTTCTTATTTCTCTTTCTACATTCTGCCTTCTGCGCTATCATCTTTATTGGATGTAGCAGCAATTCCAAGGCTTTATCAATATTATTCTCCTCTATCGCATCTTCCCACCCATATTTCAGAAATTGTACTTCCTCTTTTGCTACCCTATTCCAATCCCGTCCCACTTTATCTGCCCATTTATACTTATTATATCCACTCCCTTGTTTATCCTTCGTCTCAGCTTCCTTCCTTATACACTTCTCTTCCCCCCATTTTCAACATAACCCACACTGGGAAATGGTGTGATTCAATCCAGTCTCCTATTTCCATTCTTACAATATCCTCCATCACTCCTTCCGAGCTTAAAACCATATCTATCACACTACCTCCCTTCTCAGTAACATATGTCAATTTCCCCGTACTGTCACCCTCCATCCATCCATTCAGAATATACAGATTCTCCGCAGCGCACATCTCTAGGAGCTCTCGCCATAATTGTTTATAATTTTATCCTCACTCCTTCTACTTTTCAGCATACACATTCCATCCTCCCTATTATATACTGGGCTCTGTTCCCCTATTCTCGCGTTCCAATCTCCGAATAACAACATATCCTCTTCTCCTGCAAACTTTCCTCTTATCCTACTAATATCCACCAATAACTCTTCAAAAAATACTTATTTGCATATGCTAAACTACTAGGATGGCAATAAACGAAAGCTAGATTTATTTTCTTCCTCCTTGCTTCAACCCCTCCCATATTCATTCTCAACCATATAGTTTCTTTCATATCTGTCTCTATATCCTCTACCATTTCACTCATTTCTTCCCTAATTAATACTATCATCCCTCCTGGTGAGCGTCCCTTATTCCTCTCCTTTCTTCTATATTTATATTTTATCACAAACCCCTTCCATGAGATCTCCCTCCCTGTTTCCAGCCACGTCTCCAAGAGTGCCACAACATCGAAACTTTCTATTACTTCCCGAACTTTCTTATTTCCTAATTTGTTCATTAGTCCCTCAATATTCACACATCCTATTTTCCAATATAGTTATAACTTTTCCTCCCTCCCTTCTAAGTCTTCTCTTCTATTCTTGCTCCTTGTAGTTATCGACCTCTCATCCCTTGTCTCCATTCCTCCTTTTTTAGCCAACCTATACCGTTCCATGTCCTCCGTATCCTCCATCCCTTTACGTACTTTTCCCCAGAGGTCCTTTAAACTCCTACTTCTTCCTTTACTCATAATTGCTTTACCTTCCTGTCGATCAGTCTTCTCGTTTCCTTTCTTGCTCACTGAACCACTACACTCTGCTCTCACCGTTTCTTGCTGCTCACCCTCACTCACCCCTTCACTATTTTGATTTTCTGTATCCACACTACACTGTCTGTTCTCTTCTGAGATGATCTCCTCTCCTTCCACGTCTCCCCTCTTCTTTGTTACTTCACATTTAAAATTATTTAAGAATAGACAAGGTAAATAACATAGAGAATCTGCCACATGGACTGCTGCCTTAATTTCAGATCACTGTGTTGGGAAGGAATGTTAAATTTACTCCCACAAATATAGTTGTAAATTGAATTTTTAATCATTTAGGGTTTAATGTTAGTCTTGTAAATAATGGATATCATTGAATAAATCCAGCTATAATTGCAAATACTGTTCCTATAGATAAAACATAGTGGAAATGGGCAACGACATAATATGTGTCGTGTAAAATAATGTCAATAGAGTACTTTCTCGTTGGTAATGCGGACCCCAATGGGATCTTCAACATTATGCGGTACATCTACATTGTAAAAGTCTATACTCGGTGCACTGACCGCAAAGTATTCTTTAAAAGATAGGAGACGACACACTTTTGTGTCGCTCGCATCTGCATGCATGTGTGTACATTTCCCCTCATAAATTGAGTTTTTTCTTACCTTTAAACCTTTCACTGAGATTCAGTGTTAATACCGTTGTGAGAAAAAGCGCATCCATGACTTACCATGTGTTGTATTCATTTCTACCAGTTTGTTTAAAGAGGCCTGTCCGTTTCATCTTTCTTGTTCCAGAGACTTACGAGGACTGACGCCTTAACCTTTCCTGTTCCAGAGCCTTTGGTCAAATCATGTTTACATCCTTCTCTTAGAGGAGGATTAGAAAGGATAAATTCAATTTCACAATTCTATAGACATCTGAGACCCCTGTCTCTTGTGAAGGATCGACGTTCGACACTCGCTTTAGTCTGATCACTTTGACCGGTTCGACCTTACCAGCTAAAATACCCGTCGTTGACAGGATAATTACTTAACATGTGTATGATTACATTTGTTTTACGTTGCACGGGACACAAATAGGTCTTATGGTGACGATGAGACATGAAAGGCCCAAGAGTGGGAAGGAAGCGACCGTGGCCTTACTTAAGATACAGCCCCAGCATTTGCTTGGTGTGAAAATGGGAAACCATGGAAAACCATCTTCAGGGTTGCCGACAGTGGGGCTAGTACCCACTATCTCCCGGATGCAAGCTCACAGCTGCGCGTCCCTAACCGCACGGCCAACTCGCCCGGTCCCCAGATCCTGAGGCGCATAAGTGGACATGCCTCTACCTGTTAGCGGCTTGTCGTGAGGTACTCACTTCCTTGCTCTCTGTGGTCCTTTGCACATACTGTTTTGTATTATTGTTGATCTTTATTTGATCTCTTGTTTCCAGTATAAAAGAAAGCCAATATCGTGTTCCGATATTGTACGCCTTCACATCTCATTTTCTTTTGACTGCGATATATTAGAGCATCCAATGTAAAGGGAGTCCTTCTTCCTCCTTTTATTACGTTCCTTCACGACTTTTTCTCATTCCGGTTGTCTTAACAAATTTCCTTGCTGTAGTAGCCGTCGTGACATCATGTAGCATGTGCAAAGTTATCTAACTCCACAGCTACTTTCCACCAATATTCAGGCATGTTGTTTTACTCGAGACGCAGCAGTAATCCCATCTATCGGATATATATGGAAGCAGAAAAGACAAATCACATCACAACAATGTCAATGTAATGTTATTGTTGATCAGTATATGTGTTCAAAATAACACTCCAAATTTGTTTTTATTAGGCTAGTTGGACTTTTGTGTTGCTGTAGTCGATGATGATTGTACTTGTGATTGATGTTTCAAGGGTCCAAACATCGAGGTCATAAGCTCCTGCTTTTGTTGAGGACAGCAGCTGCGATTAGGGAGGGCGAGGTGCGGCGAGCAGCTATTTTACCCGACTGAAAATAGGAACGTCCGCCTCTGTGGTGTAGTGGTTAGCGCGATTAGCTGCCACCCTCGGAGGCACGGGTTCGATTCCCGGCTCTGCCACGAAATTTGAAAAGTGGTATGAGGGCTGGAACGGGGTCCACTCAGCCTCGGGAGGTCAACTGAGTAGAAGTGGGTTCGATTCCCACCTCAGCCATCCTGGAAGTGGTTTTCCGTGGTTTCCCACTTCTCCTCCAGGCGAATGCCGGGATGGTACCTAACATAAGGCGACGGCCGCTTCCTTCCCTCTTCCTCGCCTATCCCTTCCAATCTTCCCATCCCTCCACAAGGCCCCTGTTCAGCATAGCAGGTGAGGCCGCCTGGGAGAGGTACTGGTCATTTTCCCCAGTTGTATCCCCAACCAAGAGTCTGAAGCTCCAGGACACTGCCCTTGAGGCGGTAGAGGTGGGATCCCTCGCTGTGTCCGAGGGAAAAGCCGACCCTGGAGGGTAAACAGATGATGATGATGATGATGATGATGAAAATAGGAACTATAGAAATTAATTAAGAAGCAATTTGTACAAGCCCTGTTGTCTTATCAACTAATTCTTTCCTTTAATTGTTAATAAAATTGTTACCGTGAATACGCACAAAATGTCGTTCGTTGCTGCTAACGGATCTGTATAGCTCCACAGCATGTAGTAGAGACTTTGCATGTGCTGTGAGGAAGGGTAGCAAGGGTATGTATATATACAGGGTGAAGCGAATTTCGCGCACTCGGGCGTCGCAGCGCGACTCCTCGCATGCCAGCAATAAAAAAATATGTCTCACAAAAGTTCGTCCTGCGAGTATATCCGGCAGAAAAAGAATGTTGAAGAGTGGCAATCTGACAACACTGTAACCACATGTAGGGTAACTATCTGTGTCAGCACATACTAGTCGTGATGTACAGTTGATGCAGTGGGTAGAGTTTCAGGTTGGCATGCAGGGCCTACGACGTGGAAAAGGCATCATTCAAAGCTGACCAATGAAAACGAATGTTCGTGCCTTTCCAGGATCGTAGTATGTAAGTGCAAATGGTTTCTAGAGGACCCGCTGCAATCGCTGTTGACGATTAAGATGCTAGATACCATACCACTTGGACTATATTTACGAAATAAAAAACATACGCCTCAAACCAGGATCGACCCCTCGACCTCCTGCATGCTAACCCAAAACTCTATCCACTGCACCAACTGTACAACACAGTTAATACGTGCTGACAGAGGTAGTTACCCTACATATGGTTACAGTGTTGCCAGACTGCCACTTTCAACGTCCTTTTTCTCCCGGATATACTCGCAGGACGAACTTTCGTGCGAGAAATGTTTTATTGCTGGCATGTGAGGAGTCGCACTACGACGCCCGAGTGCGCGAATTTCGCTTCACCCTGAATGTTTGTCACGGTCATGGACAAGGAGGTATGATTCACTCCCTTGTCGCGCGCATTCGTCAGTCTGGCAGTCTCTTTAGTATCTGCTAGTTTTTTAGTGTGTAGTCAAATACTAAATGGTTTTTAATTGTTTAATCACGCCGTACTTCTATTTAATTGTAATACATGTGTAATAGTGTTCCTTTGGTGAAAATGTTGCTGTATAGTATTGAATCAAAATCTCAGGAAAACGATTATTATCACACTTACGTTGGTAAACGCCGCCTCTGTGGTGTAGTGGTTAGCGTGATTAGCTGCCACCCCTGGAGGTCCGGGTTCGATTCCCGGCTCTGCCACGAAATTTGAAAAGTGGTACGAGAGCTGGAACGGGGTCCACTCAGCCTCGGGAGGTCAACTGAGTAGAGGCGGGTTCGATTCCCACCTCAGCCATCCTCGAAGTGGTTTTCCGTGGTTTCCCACTTCACCTCCAGGCAAATGCCGGGATGGTACCTATCTTAAGGCCACGGCCGCTTCCTTCCCTCATCCTTGCCTATCCCTTCCAATCTTCCCATCCCCCTACTAGGCCCCTCTTCATTACAGCAGGTGAGGTCGCCTGGGCGAGGTACTGGTCATACTCCCCAGTTGTATCCCCCGACCAAGAGTCTGAAGCTCCAGGACACTGCCCTTGAGGCGGTAGAGGTGGGATCCCTTGCTCAGTCCGAGGGAAAAGCCGAACCTGGAGGGTAAACAGATGATGATGATGATGATGATGACGTTGGTAAACTGTCAATCTTTACCTCTCAGTCGAAATTCGCTCAGAGAGCATAAAATACCATTTTGTAGCTTTTTTTTTCAGTTTTGATGTTTATACACTCCTCCCCCCTCCCCCAAATCCGGGCACTTATTGTTGTCTGTACATTTTCTCCCCCCCCCCCTCTTCTAATTTCCAATCGTCGCTTCTGGTGGAGGGGATTCTGAAGGATGCAAGAATGACTTATAGCTCTGCACCATGCCGGCATTCAAGGGAAACGTATCTTAGGGTTTCTGAGATTGGATTGAAATACAATTCTCTTCCCGGTTTTTCTCACCATGCTAAATGTACCCTATTCCAATTATAATCTTCTTCTTCTTTTTCTTCTTCGTTTTGCCTCATGACTGAGGCGTCTTGACTATCATAATATTCAACCCTTTAGCCGATGAACCATACTCCGCCATTCTTCCCTACCTAAAGCTTTCAATGTGGTTACTCTGAGAGAACTCTGTAGGGGGCCGTTCACCATGTCAATCCATCGCGTTGGTACTCGTCCTCGTTGTCTGGTTCCCTGGACTTTGCCCTCAACAATCATCCTTTGAAGGCTACCATCTCGGCGCATTATATGTCCAAAGTAGCGTACAATTCGCAGAGAGACCTTTCACGATAGACAAACTTTTATTTGAAGTTGGTTCAGAATTGACGTGTTCGTGCGATGTGCTGTCGAAGGAATCCTTAACATTTTCCTCCGGCACCACATTTCAAAGCTTTCTATCCGTTCACGATCACGTTTGAGGATGGTCCACGTCTCTGCGCCATACAAGATTTAAATCGCGCTCACAAGAGCTGGGATTTTAAAATGTTACCCTTCAGTTCCGTTAGTCCATTTCCTTGAGCAAATTTTTTCATACTGCCCGTATAAGTAATTTCATCTTACAGAGTAAAATTACTACATACTCTATGCCTGATATTTGGAAACTAAATAGCCTTCAGAGAATGACATGCATAGCCATAACTGGGGCAATTAAAACTACGCCGACAGAAGCCTTGAACACTCTGCTAAATCTCCCTCAGCTAAGTAACTTTGTAGAGCGACAGGCTAGAATGAGCTCATATCGATTGGAGCAAAATGGATGCTGGAAGGCTCAAAGGCCCAATCTTGGTCACTATAAAATTAACAGAATAATAACAGGGGAAGTTTTACACATGCCAGCTGATTAGGTGATTCCAAAGTACAATATATCTTTCAGAAACCATTTGAGACGCAGATAACTAAAAAGGAAGACTGGGACATTAACAGATGGAAAATGATAGGAAAGATATTGTGTGGTGGACAGATGGCTTAAGGACTGAGAAGGGAACAGGAGGAGGAATCAACGGGGAAAGACCTGAGAGACCAATCCAAATGAGCCTAGGCAAACACACTACAGTTTTCCAAGCTGAAGTGGTAGCCATCATTACAAGCCTTGAGGAAAACCTGAAAATGAACTACAGAGATAGGGACATTTTCATATTTACAGTAGCCAAGCAGACATTAGGGCACTTGAAGCTGTCCGGGTTACATCCAAAATTGTTTGGTATTGTCATACATTTCTCCTGAAGCTCTCAGAGTACAATGCTGTTAAAATAATATGGGTATATGGGCACGCAGGCATAGAAGATAATGAGAAAGCAGATAAACTGGCAAGAAAAGTATCAGAAATACCTTTTGTGGGCCCAGAACCAGTGTGTGGGATCTATTAAAGACAAGCCCGCCTCTACATAGGTAAATGTGTACAAAAGAAACAAATTGGAAACTAGAAAAAATCTCCAGGATAAAGGCTTGCGAAAGAACTAATAAAGAGCTCAAACAAGAAGCATACTAAGGACCTGCTGGAACACAGAAAGAAAATATAAGATGGGCAGTAGGACTGCTGACTGGTCACTGCCGTCTTGAAAAGCACCTACATAGAATTGGAGTAATAAGAGACAATGTATGTAGGAAATGCAACGATGCGGAAGAACCAGCTGAACACATACTCTTTGAATATGACGCGTTGGGAAGAATTAGGTCTCCACACTGGGATTACCTGGTGAAGAGAGAAGAAACATCCGAGAAGACCCAGTAAGGAGGACCTGCAACTTTTTGAAGGGAACAGGTATAATTAGGTGGGGATGAAGAAAAACACATGGTAGCAAATGATCTTCGAAGTCGACGCTAAAAAGGAGAGACCCCATGAGTAAAGGGATAATAATAATAATAATAATAATAATAATAATAATAATCTCCTGTCTGAAACATCCGACTGAGCTCAAGTGGGTAGAGAGTGGGTTAGGTTGTCGAGGGTAGAAATAAAGCCGAAGTTCAAACTTACATCTAAGTACAGTGACAGAAATAATGGAGGAATGTCGAATGAGAAATACATTTAAGGGGTAATATGGGTTTACTACAGAAAAATAAACGATCCAAACTATCATAAAGAAGAATTAAAATAGAAATAACATCAAATCGGCTCCAAAATAATGATCCGCACAAAATAACAATCATGAAATAAATAAAAAATAATTACAGGCAAATTATCAAACAAAGTTGGATAACGTCCCAAAATTAATTACACAATTAAATGAAAATCAAAATAACATCTCAAATAAAAATGAACAAAATCAAAGTTCTTGGTTTACATGGAGTCACGGTGAAAACTGAGTTTAAGGAGTTATACGGTTGTGATACTGCATCGGTTAAGTGAGATGTCAAGTGGCCTAACCACCATTGAATGTGCTTAACATGAGTTTATGATATACTATCAAATACTAGTGAAGTTAAACTATCCTATATGTACATCCGTTAATACGGTGATAACAATCAAATAATATATACTTATATATAACTTATCTCTAAACAAAGACTCTACATGTAAACTCAGGTTCACAACAAAGATCTAGGCAGAACTAGAAAAACATTAATCATCAAACAGCTTACGGGCTGTATCCTCAATGCAACAACAAGACAACATAAATTTCAACACACATCATAAAAAACTATCCTGAAAATAAAACAAAGCAAATAATATCACAATGCACAATAAAAAGGCAACGGGCAATATTCCCGTCTCATCCAGCTGCATATGAGCGTAACACAACGCCCACCGTCGTCTCTCCTTTTCATGCCACCTGGTTGGCTAACAGCCGTAAATGTCAAAAATCAAATCTACTCACTAGACTTGGTTTGCTGCTTGAGGCTCAGTCTTATTACGGAAGCGACCTTTCATTTCACAACAGGGCTAATATTTCTCTGAGCTGAATGCATTGCTCGATAGCGTGCTTATCCATGAACAGCCTCTCTCTCGGGCTCATATTAACACACACTACGGGGAGATTAACATCTTTCTCAAATACACATAATATTCTTATTGCCCGACACATCATTCGAGGCTTCCTTTAGCATTTCAATAATATCTATCCCCGTGCAATTACTAGGCTCACTCTGCCTTTCATATTAAATAACAACATCGTCAAACGTGCACTTCGCACGTGCCCTTAAATTCACTTATAAATCAGCATGCACTTCATTCTCATCCAACGTGCAAAATCATAAGCACTTCTATAAGTATCCACGGTTCAACTTCCCGCTCAACCTTTTCCCCAAAAAGCCTCCAATCTCTTTCAATGGCCCAGTTTTAACACAACTACGTGCATGCAACACATTCCTTCTTTTAGACACTGAAAACACATGCAAATAAAGCATCTTAACTGAATCTACTTTCCGTAATTACGAAATGTCATTAATATCAACGCAGCAAGCGTATAACTCTTAAATATTCTGATGATTGCGGTTATATAAACCTTCACACGCAGAACTCAGAAATAAAAATAAAGCAATGCATAAAAACACAGAAAATATACAAAATGAACCTACAGTTCCCTCGGATCCCAACTATCTAGCTATATACAGACAATCAAAGAAAGCATGCAGCCCAACCCTGTCCATATTTACAATTAATAAAATACAAAGTATGTAAATGCCATCTGGCTGAAAATTACATTAAAATCCCTAACCAAATTCTCACCAGCATTTAATTCGTATCATAAATCATGCAATTATAAAGACATCATGCCACTTAACTTCAGCAGCTCACCTGACGCCGCCAGCGAGTCACATGGCTGCTGCTTCTAGACTCCTCACTCCATGATCAACACACGTGGCACGTAAATCAGTCCTTGGTTCTTCTCTTGGTGAAGCCATCTTCTTCCAAACACGTCCCTGTAGAATAGCCAAGTATATAGACTGTTAGTTCCTCTTCGCCGCTAGGCATCCTCGGTGCACAGCATCGAACAACACAGGCTATAAAATAACAAAGTCTTAATACGAAAAATAATCTTAGCATATCGTACAATTTTTAAGATATAAATATCTTAGGTTCAACGCTAATCCTTGGTAGACACACAACTTTTCACGAAACGCACTCGTACAGTTTATCACGCGTTCGCGTCCCGACCGATGATAATAGTCATAAGCGACCCTCGTGTTTTATTATCAGGTTGCAGTAAAATAATTACTGATTTACACAGTTAATACACGAAATAATGCCATCCTGAACTTGACAGAGGAATGCAGTTAATATACAGCAAAACACTGTTTCACTTGTGCAAAATTATACTGTTACCGGTCTGCCTGACCACACGAAGAAAGTTCTGCCCACGTCTCAACCGTCTCTCACGATACGTACAATTCTTACCAAGCACAGCACAAGAAAGGGGGACGCTTCACCCTGCGGCGAGCTTAAATATTCTTCACCAAGTTCGTTAGCTCAGTGGGAATCCCGTAGCGTTTGAACAGGTAACCAATCATCGGTCTAGCCCTGGTTAACGGCTCTGTATATCAATGAAATAATTAGCAAAAGCGCTCAAGTACTCGGTTTAAATCTTCAGTTATATACCATAATTTTCTCTCAGAAATGTCACACTCAGACCTGTGGAATAGCTACAAATAACGGACTTAAATACCACATTACGACGATCACACACAATGAAGTTGGTCATTCTGGATTCTTCGTCTTGGGCTTCCTTGTATTCAAATCAGCCACGCCCCTAGCTTCTCATTGGCTAGATTCAACTGGTAGTGTGATGTCGCCTTACACGTGCGTACCGATCCTAGCTTGCTCCAAAATTTCTAGCATCATGCGGCTACTGGAAAAATACCGGCGAGACTCTCACACTTTTCACTCCGTCTGACTTCCGGTCTCGACTCCAACTTGCTACGTTTGAACCATCAGACTGCAGTCCACGTTAAATATACGATTAAAAGTATCAAATGAGGCGTCTGGGTACGGCGCAATATGATACGTCGGTATTGATCCTAGCCATCCAATCATGAGTGGAAGATCCTCTTGCCATACCGAAATCACGCCCCGAACCTCTTCCGGGTCCCAATACAACAGCAACCAGGCCGCGTCATCGAATTCTGGGCTGCCCGTATGACACACAACTTTCCGATTTGTAAATAGCACTGTTTTCTCATCCGTTTGTACAAAACAAATTACTCATTTCACATATGGATACCTTCCAGCTTAGAATAGTAAGAATAAATGTACAAATGTAATAATAATGATAATAATACGACATAAATCCAGATGAATTAAAGGCCACTTTACTAGAGAAATAGTTAGTACCTACCCTCAAATTATACAAACAACAATACTCTTGAATCTATTCTAGTACCACAACGGCCTTTATTCAAATTTTGTAAAGTAAATGAAGCTGATGTGAGGAGAAAACGAACGTCAGTCAAATCACAAGCAATCGGCGTGGACAATATCCCTATATCCTTCGTCGTTACCTTGATAGATGTAGAATTGCCAATTCTAACCCACATATGTAGCTCGTGTCTTTCGGAAGGCTACTTCCCAACTATTTGGAAGGATGCTTTAATTTTGCCAGTACCAAAACAATCTCTATCAAATTCCCCATTTGACTATCGGCCTGTTTGTATACCTTCTTCACTTTCGAATGTCTTAGAAAAACTCATGCATGAACAAATGCTCCAGTATTTGAAGCAGCATTCGTTACTTGACCACTTGCAATCTGGATTTTAGAAAAGGACATACTGGAGTACATCTACTGCTCTTATAAAAATTACGGATGACGTAAGGAAAGCAATGGATGAACGTAAAGTGACCGTACTCATTCTCCTTGACTTCAGCAGTGCTTTTGACACTATCAGTACGGAGATATTAATAGCGAAGTTGCATTCCTTCCATCTTGGCCACGCTGCACTCAAATTATTCGCTTCCTACCTTCATAACCTACGACAGCGTGGTGTCGTGAATGAGAAGAGAACGGAGTGGAAGTACAAAGTTAATGGTGTGCCACAAGGTTCTATACTCTGACCCTAGTTATTTATTTTATATTTAAATGACAGATCTTCTGAGGTGGAAAACTGCGACTACAATCTCCATGCCGACGACCTTCAAATTTACTGCCACACAAAAGTGAATGACATAAATGCGGCTATTGAAAATATGAACCTTAGAGCAGATCAGCTTTTATGCAACTGAGAATTATCTCTCCATCAAACCAACGGAAACACAAGCTACCATTCTAAGGCAGAGAAAACTGCTTGCTCATTTACACAGTCTACAACTTCCAGTCATTCAACTAAATTGCGTTGCTATCCCATTCCGTAAATCAGTAAAATGCCTTGCAGTCACTATAAATGAAACATTAAACTGAGATGAAGATATTACTAATGTATGTAGGAAAGTTCATCCATCAATTCATCCCCTTAAGATTTACCAGATCGTGTTACCTCTCAACTTAAGATAAGACTGGTTCAAACATTGATACATCCAGTTTTTAACTATTGTGATGTTGTGTTGCTGGATGCTACCAGTGAACAAAATAATAAACTGCAGAGAGCTTTAAACTCCTGCATTAGTTTTACTTTTTCATGGAACTTTACCTCACATGTATCCCCTTTTTATGCACAAATTTCTTGGTTAAAAGTAGAGCAGCAGAGAAATCAGCATGTAATAACCCTTATCTATCGACTATTGACTGAAAATATACCTGAATTTCTCTCCAGTAATTTCCGTTTTCTATCTTCGTTTCACGACCGTGACACGCGATCTGGGTCAAAAATTACAATACCTCCACAGCATACATCTGCCTTCAGTAATTATTTCTTTGTGTCGGGCGCTAGAATATGGAATGTTTTACCCACTGAAGTTATAAATTGTTCCTCACTAATTGCCTTCAAAAGACAGTCTAAAGATTTCCTCCTGAATATGTAAGGTATATTATGTAGTTATATGTGAATGTGTGAGTGACTGTCTCGAGTAAATAGTTCCCAAATGTTTTCACAAATTACTGTTATATTATATGGATTTCACGTAGAGTAGTTAATATAGAATTTATTTTGCTCATTTGTACTTAGGACGTAGATCTTTTAGTTTTAGTCTATATTAGGTTATATTATTGTATTTTATACAGTATGTTAAGTTTGTACGTATATATTGTACTCACTATCAAGCCGCACAATGTGGTTAAGTGTCAGAGAGGACCAAGAGCCCTAACTTCGCCATAAATGTTATCAATAAATAAATACGGTAAATAAATAAATAAATAAATAAATAAATATAATATCTCTTACTTCTGAGTACAGGGCAAGGGTGTGATATACGTACTATCACAGTATCTTCCAAAAAATGGTACTATTATTCTTTCACCAGTAACTGCACTCCGCATTCTTATTCATTTTGTCGTTAAGGGGTTTCTCATACAGCATGTTAGATTATAAAAGACTTCAGTATCGCGTGTTAACATAATCATGTAAGTGAAACCAAGCTTCATCAGAAAATAAACTTTATTTATTTTATGAAATACTTCCTCTGATGTAGAGCCTGTCCTGCGACAAAGTTTAATTTTGCATTCAGTTTTAGAAAAGAAATAGATACAATTTTGAGAAATTGTAACAATATTGTTTAGAATTATTAATAAACCCCTTAAGGCAATGATGGCAAGTTCCTCTAACGTTGTCAGTGGTAGAAAATCGGTGAATAACTTTAGGAGATTTGAGATGTTGAACAAACGAATATTTACATGTTTATTTATATAGATTTAGAGAATCAAATATGAATGTATGTGACCAGTAAAAGCCGCGTCCACAAAGGCTAGAAATGTGTTAAATTTAACTTAGGTGTTTAAAAAGAGACCAGGATATAAATATGCCATTCATAGAAACCGTAGTCCTATTCAAACCTGTTATTCATTATTTATAAGTGCAATTCAACCCTCTACAACCACTAAGGCCACTGTGATCATAAGTTTCTCATCCAGCTTACAGAACTATGGAAACCTGGCTGTTGTAGTGCCTCTCGCTCCAAAGATAAGGCGAATTCCTTTTATAGATGCTTTTCTCTAAAGGATGGAAGCATTAGTTTGTAAGAGTCACACATTTCTTTATGAACGTCCACTGGTTGGACTTCAAAAGCTTCTTTTTTCCTTGTTCCTAGTGGTTTAACGTCGCACTAACACATCGAAGGTTTTCGGCAACGCAAGGATGGGAAAGGACTAGTATTAGGAAGGTGGCGGCAGTGTTCTTGATTAGAGTACATCCGCAGCAGCATTTGCCTGGTGTGAAAATGGGAAACCACGGAAATCAATCTTCATGGCTGTGGACGCTGGGATTCGAATGCAAACTCACAACTACGTGACCCTAACCGCACGGCCAACTCGCTCGGTTCGAAAGCTTCGATTCTAACGATATGGTCTCTTAAAAATTCACGAGTCGAGTATATTGAAATGGCTTTCGTTCCAATTTATCAGGAGGATCCATTAAGCGTAAGTCGATGCACCTTCTCCTATACTTTGTGATGAAATTCACTCAATGTATCAAGGATCATTGCTCAAATATGGTGATAGCGGGCTGTTCTAGGGCTTTCAGCATGTTTTTCTCGAGGTGTGCAAGAATTTCTATCTCTCAATGGCAACGGCAACGGTGGTTTCCATCTTGAAACCTACATGGTAGTTCCCGGACTGGATAGACGTTAGCAATGATTCTGAGTATTTGTGTTTCTTCCACTAAAGAGCGTACGCCATTTCACTGAACGTATTACTTGGAGCCATATGATGCAAAATTTAAAACTTTACGTTTGTTTTTCATGAATAGACCTACATAGAAGTAGCCTATATGTGAATTTGAAACCAAGGCATTACTTTCTTTTTGCTATTTGCTTTACGTCGCACCGACACAGATATGTCTTATGGCTACGATGGGACAGGAAAGGCCTAGGACTGGCAAGGAAGCGGCCGTGAAAATGGGAAACTACGGAAAATCATCTTCACGGCTGCCGATAGTGGGGTTCGAACCTACTGTCTCCCGAATACTGGAAGGACATTACTATTAAGATATTTTTTCACGTTGTTGAGTTATAGCCTACGGCTATTATTACTATTATTATTTTAATAATCTATTGTTCACAAATAATCTTTTCTTCAAAAGAGTAAAACATATTTACATTAGCAAAACTCGCATTAAGGAGCAAGACATTGATTATAACAGAAGCTAATTTTTAGACGTTTTTAAAGAATTTAGTGTTTATTGACACTAAGTGCAAGCAGTAGCATACCAGGCTATATCTACGTGGCCATTACGCTCGTATCAGATATATCAAAAAACCGGGAAATACATAATCATAGGCTTAAGGAGAAATCACAAATGCAACTGCACTTTGTATATCAATGTCAAATAATCTCCGATTCAGTTTATAACAAAGGTAAGAATTTGTACACTGTACTAATTTTAACATCTTGGTCCAAACTTGATTGAGAGCGTTCGTCAAACGAGCAGGTGCCCTTACACCACTATATCTGAGTGGGAGCCTGCTATTAAAATCGATGTCTCTATGCGGTATCATTGACTCTATCATTTACATATAATAAGATATTAATCATTTTTATTACAGCATTTGCATATAAACGACCTTAAGAAAGAGACAGAGAATTTGACCCTAATAAGAGGCCTCCATAGTTGCGACTGTCACATGAAATTCAGTATTCCTTATTGCAATGAAACATAATTTAGGTTTAGCAACTAGTCACTGCCTCCTTCCCAGCCATAAATATAGTACCGGTACTTCGGGATTTGCAGTCGATCAGTACATGATAAATTTACGAATTAATCCTCTAGAAGGTTACATGGCAAACGATGAAATTCACTCTAGACAAAGAGTTAGATAATAGGCTTAATATCTGAACTGATCAAATTATATCAGAGTGTATTCTTTTGAGAAGAATTTTTGCAATTGCCAAACCAAAGCGTAATCAATGGAGGAAAATAATTTTGTAAAACTGATTGAAGGACAAATGTGGTATACCGGTGGATCAAAACCTAGTAGTGGAGTTAGCATTGGAATATATGAATGTGGAGGAAACAAGACTATTTCGAGTGTTGCTCAGTGTGATAAAGTTCCCCAAACTGTGCAGTTTTGGCAAGTATTGGGAGAGCATTAAGAAAGGCCATCATACAAGGATCCGCAGCAATAATGTAAGTTGTAAGTATTTGAGGAGTGAAATTTTATTGTACACAGACAATTCATAGACCATTATACTAAATTTTGCAACTAAGTCTTCACTGTTGTATAACTTACATACGGTACAGTATATGTAACTCTTAACTTGGCCGATAGATGGTACAAGTTAGCAGCGGAAAAAGAAGGAATACTACAACGCAATGAAAGTGATCAATCAATCAATCAATCAATCAATCAATCAATCAATCAATCAATCGATCGATCAATCAATCAATCAATCAATCAATCAATCGATCGATCAGTCAATCAATCAATCGATCAGTCAACCAATCAAGCAATCAATCAAGCAATCAATCACTACTGATCTGCATTTAGGGCAGTCGCCCAGGTGGTAGATTCACTATCTGTTGTTTTCCTAGCATTTTCTTAAATGATTGCAAAGAAATTGGAAATTTATTGAACATCTCCCTTGCTAAGGTATTCCAATCCCTAACTCCCCTTCCTATAAACAAATATTTGCCCCAATTTGTCGTCTTGAATTCCAACTTTATCTTCATATTGTGATCTTTCCTACTTTTAAAGACACTATCCAAACTTATACGTCTACTTATGTCCTCCCACGCCATCTCTCCACTGACAGCTCGGAACATACCACTTAGTCAAGCAGCTCGTCTCCTTTCTGTCAAGTCTTTCCAGCCCAAACTTTGCAACATTCTTGCAACGCTACTCTTTTGTCGGAAATCGCCCAGAACAAATCGAGCTGCTTTTCTTTGTATTTTTTCCACTTCCTGAATCAAGTAATCCTGGTAAGGGTCCCATACACTGTAACCATACTCTAGTTGTGGTCTCACCAGAGACAAATATGCCCTCTCATTTACATCCTTACTACAGCCCCTAAATACTCTCATAACCATGTGCAGAGATCTGTACCCGTTATTTACAATTCCATTTATATGATTACCCCAATGAAGATCTTTCCTTATATTAATACCTAGGTATTTACAATGATCCCCAAAGGGAACTTTCACCCCATCAACGCAGTAATTAAAACTGAGAGGACTTTTCCTATTTGTGAACCTCACAACCTGACTTTTATCCCCGTTTATCATCATACCATTGCCTACTCTCCATCTCACAACATTATCGAAGTCATTTTGTAGTTGCTCACAATCTTGTAACTTATTTATTACTCCGTACAGAATAACATCATCTGCAAAAAGCCTTATGTCTGATTCAACTTCTTTACACAGGGACAGATTAAGCTTCGCCTACTCTAATTCTCTGAGTTGTATTTTCTAGAAACAGACCAACCCATTCAGTCACTCTTTTGTCAAGTCCAATTGTACTCATTTTTGCCAGTAGTCTCACATGATCTACCCTATCAAATGCCTTAGACAGGTCAATTGTAATACAGTCCAATTGACCTCCTGAATCCAGGATATCTGCTATATCTTGCTGGAATCCTACAAGTTGGGCTTCAGTGGAATAACCTTTCCTAAACCCAAACTGCCTTCTATCAAACCAGTTATAAATTTTGCAAATATGTCTAATATAATCAGAAAGAATGCTTTCCCAAAGCTTTCATAAAATGCATGCCAAACTGACTGGCCTGTAATTTTCAGCTTTATGTCTATCACCCTCTCCTTTATATACAGGAGCTACTATAGCAACTCTCCATTCATTTGGTTAAGTTCCTTCATGCAAACAATAATCAAATAAGTACTTCAGATATGGTACTATATCCCAACCCATTGTCTTTAGTATATCCCCCGATACCTTATCAATTCCAGCTGCTTTTCTAGTTTTCAACGTTTGTATCTTACTGTAAATGTCATTGCTGTCATAGGTAAATTTTAATACCTCTTTAGTATTAGTCACTTCATCTATCTGGACATTATCCTTGTAACCAACAATCTTTACATACTATTGGCTGAATACTTCTGCCTTTTGAAGATCCTCACATACACACTCCACTTGTTCATTAATGATTCCTGGAATGTCCATCTTTGAACCTGTTTCTACACGTACTCCTCCATTTTTCACTAAAATGAGTATGCCCACCAATTATGCTTGCCATCATGTTATCCTTAGCTAACTTCTTTGCTAGAGTCAATTTCCTAGTAGGTTCCTCCAATTTCTCCTTACTTCCACAGCCATTTCTAACTCTATTTCTTTCCAACCTGCACCTCCTTTTTAGACTCTTTACTTCCCTGTTATAATATAGTGGATCTTTACCATTTCTTACCACCTTTAAAGGTACAAACCTATTTTCACATTCCTCAGCAATTGCTTTAAACCCATCCCAGAGTCTGTTTACATTTTTATTTACCGTTTTCCACCGATCATAGTTACTTATTAAAAACTCCATCATGCCTGTTTTATTAGCCATATGGTACTGCCTAACAGTCCTAATTTTAATCTCTTCCTTTCTTTCACATTTATTTTTAATGACCACAAAAACAGCTTCGTGATCACTAATACCCTCTATTACTTCGGTTTCTCCATAGAGCTCATCTGGTTTTACCAGCACCACATCCAGAACATTCTTCCCTCTAGTTGGTTCCATCACTTTCTGAATCAGGTGCCCTTCCCATATTAACTTATTTGCCATTTGTTGATCATGCTTCCTGTCGTTCGCATCACCTTCCCAATTGACATTTGGTAAATAGAGACCACCCGCTACAATCACGCTCCTTTCCTTATCGTTTCCCACATAGCTGATTATCTCATCAAATAATTCTGAATCAGCATCTGCGCTACCCTTTCCTGGTCTGTACACTCCAAAGACATCAAGTTGCCTATTATCTTTAGAGATGAGCCTTACCCCTAGAACTACGTGTTTGTCATCTTTAACTTTTACGTAGCTTACAAATTCTTCTATCACGAGAATGAATACTCCCCCTCCTACCATTTCTATCCTATATCTACGATACACCCTCCAGTTCCGTGAGAAAATTTCTGCATCCATTATATCATTTCTCAGCCACGATTCAACTCCTATCACAATATCTGGTATGTATCTATTAAATTAATTCTATACCTTTCTTTACAATACTTCTACAGTTGAGCACTAACAGTTTTATGTCATCCCTACTTGATTTACAGTTCCCTATTCCATTAACACCGCTCCCTAGGCCACCCTGTTTCCCTGAATGTACCTCCCTGTAACCCTTCTAAACAAATTTCCTAACTTATATGTGTATCTTATATGTATATTATTTAATTGTGAGATACGTGGAATTGCTAGTACCCACACTTAGACCATATTTTCCGCCTCTGGTTGAGAAATGAAATGAAATAAAATGGCGTATGGCTTTTAGTGCTGGGAGTGTCTGCGGACATGTTCGGCTCGCCAAGTGCAGGTCTTTTAATTTGACACCCGTAGGTTACCTGCGCATAGTGATTAGGATGAAATGATGATGAAGACGACACATACACCCAGCCCCCGTGCCAGCGGATTTATGTGGTTGAGAAAATCTCGTGGATGAGAAATTCCTACTTTGAAACTGAATATGAACTGTCCTCCCTTGAGGAAAACCATCTAGCCGAAGTATCTTGGTAGAGAGAAAAAGAATTGGAGTATGGTATGGGTGGAGATTCAGATGGAGTGGCATGTTTAGCTCCAGGAAGTTCCATGAATGTATCAAAACTCAATGTCTTTGATCGACAGATTTTTGGGTCCATGACATCCCCTATACCCTACAATTTCTAGAAATGAATTACTGGGTTTAATGCCTTTCATTCAACATGCTTTCCTGCTCTAACACAAATGAAAACGAAGTACAGAAACAGAGCTAATGTAGAGGGTGATCTTCAGTTCGAATGACTACGCTTGTAAAATCCTTGGTCTTTCGAAAACAGCACCATCCGTGCTGTTGATCCAACAACCGCAAAAAGTGATTTTTTTAAGTAAGCTTCCAGATTCTGACTCTTGTAAATACTGTATTAACCAAATGTCACATCGTTTTATAATTTCAGTGCATTTATAAAGTATCTTTGTGTACTGTACATGAAGTTAAACTTTCAAAGAAAGTAAATATTAGTCCTAAATATTGTATGAGTCCGGCTCTGTGATGTAGTGGTTAGTGTGATTAGCTGCCACCCCCGGAGGCTCGGGTTCGATTCCCGGCTCTGCCACGAAATTTGAAAAGTGGTACGAGGGCTGGAACAGGGTCCACTCAGCCTCGGGAAGTCAACTGAGTAGACGGGGGTCCGATTCCCTCCTCAGCCATCTTCGAAGTGGTTTCCTGTGGTTTCCCACTTCTCCTCCAGGCAAATGCCGGGATGGTACCTAAGTTAAAGCCACGGGCGCTTCCTTTCCTTTTCCTTGTCTATCCCTTCCAATCTTCCCATCCCCTGCAAGCCCCCTGTTCAGCATAGCAGGTAAGGCTGCCTGGGCGATGCACTCGTCTTCCTCCCAAGTTGTATTCCCCGACTCAAAATCTCAAGCTCCAGGACACTGCCCTTGAGGCGGTAGAGGTGGGATCCCTCGCTGTAAGGAAAAGCCAACCCTGGAGGGTAAACAGAATAAGAAATAAAGAATGTTGTATGAATAAAATCAAACATAGTATCATTAAAAAATTCAGCTTTTTTTTTATTTTTTATTTTTTTTTACTAAATGCAAAGTAATGTTCTGTAACTAAGGGATCCTTGAACAAGCACGCCATATGCTCAGGGGGCCTCGCAGACAAAACCCTGCTCTAAGGTTCAGTGTAAACACTCAAGAAACTGGTTAAATATAATTCAGTGAAGATGATGTTGGTGCCGGGCGTGAGGGATTCAGGGCAATGAAAGGGCTGAAGGGTTAGCCAAAGAGGACTCTCGGAGCTTGCTCATGGGAGTCTGTATTTCTTTCCTATGGACCTAAAATAAAAACAAAAACTCGAAATCAGTAGAAGGATGCAAAAGCTGTAACATACGAGTGGGGCTAATAAACTACTACACATACGCAGAAAAATTCGTAAGTGGACAATTGTTCTGTTCACTGATTATTGTGAATTAAGAGGACATCTATTCAAGATTGACATTGAAATCCAGTTGAAGAGATGTTAGGTACATGACAATAAAGACCAACGGGACACCATTGGGATCTGAACCCACAATTTCACGTCGGTTGCTCTACCAGTTTAGGTAGGATGGCCTAGATCATATTTGTTCTGTTGGAAAGGATCTAAGCTACAGGTCTGCCACTACTGCCATCACACTGTAGAGTGCGTAAAAGTCGCCCGTTATGGGCCAAATCATTGAATATTTAACTTTCACGACCGCATTGTAATCGAAATCGACTTTCAACCTATTAGGTCGTGTATTACGTACATAGTACATCTTGAAGATATGTTAAATACAGAACAAAAGTGGCCACCGGACACTAGTGTGATCCGAACACAAAAGTTTATGTTATATATTCATATATTTATGTTTAACATAAACTCTGTGTGTGTTTTTTGTCCTTGTTATAGTTTTGGAGAGTATTATATTCGTAAATATCCGAAAGTAATGTTAAATTTTTAAAGAGAATAAAATAATTATTCCACAAAAGTTCGAAGCAATTAAAATAAAAACCGGTACCAGAATTCCGGTGTCGGCAGTAACATTATTTTAAAAAATACTTAAACAATAAAAATATATAAATTAAACAACAAACCCTAATCTTTCTTTTTTATTGTTTTGTTTAAAATTTCCAGAGGGAAATTCCATATAAAAAAGCTCTAGAATTGTCCTATTTCATTAGATTCTTTACTAGAATAAGCTTCTATACATAGTTAAAAATCTTTAGCGAGTTGTTTTTATTATAAATTTAAACAGTCTATCGGATAGATGGGGGAGTCTCCTAGACGCTACTTTCGAATATTAATGGGGACTGGCGGTCCTCTTTAAAAAGGTAACGAGAAAATTAAATAAATCTTCTTCTTATTCCACCACCATTGTGGGTTTCTATACCTTCTTCCTCTTCTGGAAATTCGCCTATATAGTATTCTTTAGTATCTTCTTCGCTTTCTTCGCTAGCGTTCGAACTATCTTCTTCTATATAACATTTTTGTTAATTGCTTAAATGATCTTTTTTATATATTTCTGCTTTTTACGTTTATTTAAATATTTTTATTCTACAAATTTATAGTTCTCTATATCGTAGATTGTAAGTTTTAAACAACCATTTTTAAGTAAAATTAAAGCCAAACATGCCACTTGGTATTCTACGTCTAGTGAACTATTTAAATTTTCTCTTGTATCTTCGTAATGCATCTTGTTGCTATAGATAAAATCTTGACGTTAGTGTTTTTATCCATTCATAACATAGAACAAAATATAAATCTTACATTTTTAGCAATTATTTAATAAATTTCGTTGTATTTTGCACATAATTTGGGCTCGCAAAACGCGACTCTTAATGTGTTATAAAATATTACTCGTTTTCTATAAAAATATATTAAAATACATAAAAATCTACAGAAATTAAGAATGCATTAAAATACATAAAACTCTGGTAAAATATTGTAAAACATGTGGAAATTTTGTAATGTAAGCGAGGCACTTACATCTTATATATAGCTAAACAACTCTAAAATTGTTAGTAATATAGCTAAAATTGTTCTTATTACAATTCGTATTATTAAAAATTTATTTCGATTTTGGTTAGATTTAGATAAGTATTCTGTATGTGGTTGCATATTAGAAAGGGGTGCTCTTTTTTTCTTTTCTTTTTTTTCCTATTACCTTTACGTCGCACCGACACAGATATGTCTTACAGCGACGATGGGATATGAAGGGTCTAGGAATTGGAAGGAAGCGGCCGTGGCCTTAATTAAGGTACAGCTCCGGCATTTGCCTGGTGTGAAAATGGAAAACCACGGAAAACCATCTTCAGGGCTGCCGACAGTGGGGCTCGAACCCACTATCTCCCGATTACTGGATACTGGCCGCACTTATGCGACTGCAGCTATCGAGCTCGGTGGGATGCTATTTATAAACCCCCTTTAGTTAATAAATATTTTTGTTAATAAATGTATTAATATGTAAATGTAGCTCCCAAAAGATCCTATGTAGAAATATATATAACTAAAGATAGAAGATAAATTATGGTTATTGTCATTTGCCTATTTAGATTATAATGTTTACCACATCTATAATAAATAAGAAGCAAGAACTTTAGTTCCTTGATATCCGAGTGGGGAATATTATATTAAAAATTATATGAGATATTTACATAGACTTCCTATAGAATATCCAATAGGACTTTTAAACTATTTTAAAGAGAGTAATATAGTTATACCAGAATCCGAAGTTGTTAAAATCTAAACAATAAATGCTAATCTTTCGTTATTATTATTCGGAGTTGTTTTATTTTTTTGAGTTTAACTTTAATTTTATAATTTAAATCTGTGTTTCGATCCTGTACTTCTTTCTCTAACCAATAATTAGATACATAACAACTATCTATATTTTCGAATTTAAATATGTTTCTTTTCTTCTACAGCCTCCGTCGCTCAGACGGCAGCTCTTCGTCCTCTCGCCGCTGGATACCGTGGTTCAAATCCCGATCACTCCATACGAGATTTGTGCTGGACAAAGCGGAGGCGGGACCGGTTTTTCTCTGGGTACTCCGGTTTTCCCTGTCATCTTTCATTCCAGCAACACTCTCCATTCTCATTTCATAGCATTTATCAGTCCTTAATAAAACACCTTGGGAGTGGCGACCCCATTGTGATAATAGCCTGTATATGGTTCATTCATTCCATCCCTGACCCGGTCAAAGACTGGAAAACAGGTTATAGGTTTTCATTTTCGTCTTTCTATTCCTCTACAATCTATTTTAGATAAACCAGATATAATTAATTCTGTTCCTTCTCCTAAACTTTATAATCTTTTACACGCGGTTGCTTTTACTTTTCCTACATTTCCCCCATGCTTGCGATATCTATTTGTTCTTATATTTCTTCATTGTCATCATCATCATCATCATCATCATCATCATCATCATCATCTGTTTACCCTCCAGGTTTGGCTTTTTCCTCGGACTCAGCGAGGGATCCCACCTCTACCGCCTCAAGGGCAGTGTCCCGGACCTGCAGACTCTTGGTCGGGGGATACAACTATGGAGAATGACCAGTATCTCGTCCAGGCGGCCTCACCTGCTATGCTGAACAGGGGCCTTGTGGAGGGATGGGAAGATTGGAAGGGATAGGCAAGGAAGAGGAAACGAAGCGGCCGTGGCCTTAAGTTAGGTACCATCCCGGCATTCGCCTGGAGGAGAAGCGGGAAACCACGGAAAACCACTTCGAGGATGGCTAAGGTGGGAATCGAACCCACCTCTACTCAGTTGACCTCCCGAGGCTGAGTAGATCCCGTTACAGCCCTCGTACCACTTTTCAAATTTTCGTGGCAGAGCCGGGAATCGAACCCGGGCCTCTGGGGGTGGCAGCTAATCACGCTAACCACTACACCACAGAGGCGGACTATTTCTTCATTATACAAATTACTTTCTTTAGTTTTTAATACATCTAGGAGTTTATATTCTTATATATTAGGATAAGAATTTCCATTATAATATTTAGTATCACTTACTTTTATTTCCATAAAAGGTTTTTCTGCTGGAAAAAAATATTATTTCTAACCCGTTATAAGAGAGAGAAACAAACCCTTCTTTTTAAATCTTCTCTGTTTTAATTTATATACATTAGTTTATTTTAAGTGAGCCTTTAAGAAAATAAACTGATTTAACTCCATCTTTTAAGCATAACTCTCCAACATATGGAAACCTACTTTTATTGTTTACTACAAAAGCATATATATCAAAAAACACAATTGTTTATATCTAAGCCTTTCCAACGTTTGCTAAAATAATCTTTAATTCTTCTTCTGTTCCTTCTGTCTGTTGTTATTTTTCTAGTTCATTCTTATATTCCTCTTGTATAGATCTTGTTTGCTCCAAATAAGAGAGTTTTCGCTCTTGGATTCCTATATTTTCCCGTTATTGTTCTCTTTTCTTAGTAAACTGTAAATATATTATTTTAATTGGTTTAATTTCTTTAATGGAATGTGGATAGAGTGTGCTATGGGCATTTATTCTTTTTCTAGACACAAATGGAATAACATATTTAGTACGAGTTAATCCTAATTCTTCTATATCTATTTCTTTCGCTATAGTACGGTTTAGAGTATTAGATTTCGTAAAGTATGTTTCTGCAGCTTTAATATAATGTAATATTAGAGTTGCCTAGATCTTCTAGAGCTTCTATATAGTTAATTGGTAGATAATTAAAACTATATGCAGATAAACGAAATGTAATTAATTTTTCTTTCTTCTTGGTTCCCTGGTAAAGGAACTTGCTTCCCCGTTAATTTTTTCGTATTTTCGTTACCCCAATAAAGATATTTCATATATCTTTTAAAAAAAGACAACAACTGTTTTGTAGAATATTAGTAAATTTTTTCCACATTTTAGCGAGTGGAAAAGAACAAAATAGTGCGTTTTGGAAATAATCTGTCGATTTTTCTAGTAATTCTAAACAATCTTGTATTAGATTAAATTATTTCAGCTCAGCTAGAAATAACCTTTTAGAGATTTTAAATAGTCTTCGTCGCTTTTAAGAAAAGGTCTTTTATCTTCAACTATATATTTAAAACCAGACATGTTTGTTCCAAATAACCAGATCAAGTCTTTTTAGTTTTATTTTCCTTTCGGGATGTAATTCTCCATTCATGTCAACAATATTCTTAATCAATAATTTGTCAAATGGAAATCTCTCTGTAAACAACTTTGGTAGAGGATCTGGTAATGGTGATTCGAATTCATTTTTTGTTTAATTATATTGATCATCAACTAATATTCGCCAAGAAACTTTTCTGGCTTCTCGTTTGGTATATTTGGTAAATCGCACAGTAACTTATATTCTTATTGTTAAAAGATATGTCTTAAATTCATGGAAATTAAAATCATCTTTCTTAGTACTTCTACACATTTTAAAATTTGTTCTTGTAGATCTACCATTTGGAGTAAATTCGTTTATAGGTTTTCTTATCCTGCAAGATTTACAAATCTTCGTCTCCATTTATTAAGGACAAAAACTCTGTCCAGTATTGGATAACAAATAAATTTATCGATTTGGAGCTGTGCCAGGGTCCGGTTTATTTTTATTTTTATTTGATTTTTACTTTATTTTTCAATTGTTTAATTACTTAAATTTGCTTTCTTAATAAATAAATAATCTTTAATTTGTAACCTTTAATTTTCTAATTTTTTAATTTTAAAATATACCTATCCTTAGTATCGACTATGTATTTTGTACCAGTAATTATATTATTATAAACTATTTCAGTATTAAAAACTGCAACTCTTATACCTTTATTTTTATTTTCGGGAGTTAGTTGTAGTTTTCTATCTCCACAATTCGTTTCATATGTTTCTTATCAAATGAGAAACATTCTCTATATAAATCTTTTAAATGTTCGGGTTAGTATGCATCTGTATAATATATTCAAAAAATTATAGTTTAAATCGTCACTAACAACTTTCCACCACAATTTAGAAACACTTTTGCATTCATTTTTCGAATATTAGTATATTTAATTAAAAATTCTAATTCAGCTTCAGTTAAAACATATATTTCAAATTCTTTATATTCGAAATACACTGACTGACAGAGCAAATGCAACACCAAGAAGGAGTGGTCAGAACTTTATGCCAATTGCAGGGTAGACTGACGTCACTGAGGTATGCTCATGATGTGAAATGCGCCGCTGTGCTGCGCACGTAGCGAACGATAAGTGGGACACGGCGTTGGCGAATGGCCCACTTCGTACCGTGATTTCTCAGCCGACAGTCATTGTAGAACGTGTTGTCGTGTGCCACAGGACACGTGTATAGCTAAGAATGCCAGGCCGCCGTCAACGGAGGCATTTCCAGCAGACAGACGACTTTACGAGGGGTATGGTGATCGGGCTGAGAAGGGCAGGTTGGTCGCTTCGTCAAATCGTAGCCGATACCCATAGGGATGTGTCCACGGTGCAGCGCCTGTGGCGAAGATGGTTGGCGCAGGGACATGTGGCACGTGCGAGGGGTCCAGGCGCAGCCCGAGTGACGTCAGCACGCGAGGATCGGCGCATCCGCCGCCAAGCGGTGGCAGCCCCGCACGCCACGTCAACCGCCATTCTTCAGCATGTGCAAGACACCCTGGCTGTTCCAATATTGACCAGAACAA